>NC_089592.1:55000803-55328890 GCF_019320115.1 Miscanthus floridulus | reverse complement strand
GCCCAGAAGCCGATGAAAATTGATCAACACCCTTTTCTAGCAAATATGTTGGAGGCCAAAGGGAAGACCAAGGTATTGACATCAGAAGCTGCTGAGAAAAACGCATCAGTGGATCCCCAACATCGGATAACTACCGATGATGCAAAAAGTAAGGGTTTGCTAGGAGAAAGCAGTAATTCCAAAAACCCTCCTCGACCTGGCATTGTGATTACCCATCGAAGGCAGCAGGAGGATTGGCGTCAGCGTAAGGACCAATATTGACGACAGCAAGAAGAGAGACGTCGGGAAGAATGGTATCGGCATAAAAATCATTGGAGGTGCCCGTTTTTCATCCATTGTTGGGAAGAAGGTATTAAATTGCCAACTGTTGAAAATTGCCCTGAGTGCAATGGTTATTATGGGGTCAATCGGTCAGAAAGGAGGTTTCAACCTGGCAATCAGGGTTTATTTATCAATGAGCCGATCAGAGGCAGAGCATCAGTGCATGATCGGCTGGGGGGCAGACTTAGTGTACATGAAAGGCTTGATAAACGCGCTGGATATTTTCCAAGGAATCAAGAGGAGCTTGAGGAGATGACAAACGCAAGAGTTCCCAATGAAGAAATATTCTACAGGGACCCTAATATACGCCGTGTAGAATCAACTAGGACCTGTTATCAGCCGGTTTGGAAGACCAAGTTTCCTCGATGGTGCCCGGAGGGTCTGACAAAGACACAGAAAAGAAGGATGCAACATGAGCATTAGGAGGATTTATACCGAGAGGAAAATTCCTCCAATGAGAGGTCCGGTCATCAGCAGTGGCAAGTAAAACACAAAAATAAGGGTCCATCGGCGGATGTTAATATGGTATTCATGTTGCCGATGGAGTTTTTGGCATTATCTGATAATGAGGAAGAAGTTGTTCTCTCTGATCAAGTAGCTCAGTTGACACTAGATCCAATGATGGTTGTTTTTGAGAAACCTGCTGATGACAAGAGACAGCATCTTAAGGCTTTGTTTGTGAAAGGCAGAGTTGATGGGCAACCTGTATCTAAGATACTTATCAACAGAGGGGCTGCGATTAATATTATGCCTTATGTGATGTATCAGAAACTTGGTAAGGGAGATCAAGACTTGACCAAAACCGATATGATGCTGAAGGATTTTGAAGGCAATGTGTCACCGGCTAAAGGGGCAGTATGTGTTGAATTGACCATCGGTAGCAAAACCTTGCCGACGACGTTCTTTGTTATTAATGGCAAGGGTGCATATAATCTGCTTCTAGGGAGGGATTGGATTCATGCTAATTGTTGTGTTCCTTCTACAATGCATCAATGCCTCGTACAGTGGATTGGGGATAAGATTGAGGTTGTTCCTGGTGATTCTTCTTATATCATCGCATCGACAGAATCAGATACTTATGAGCGAACTAAATGCATATCAGGAGAAGTTTGGGAAAAAGAATTCCTTAGAGTGGCTGATTATGAAATTCTACCGATCCAAGCAGTCGGTTCTGAAGAAGAGTTTTAATGGATAGGTTTGCCGATGATGGAAAATTAGGTCAAGGGTTCACATCGGCAGATGATTTAGTAGAAGTAGATATTGGTGATGGCGATAGGCCAAGACCTACTTTTATTAGTGCTAAGTTAGATTCCAAGTGTAAGCAGCAAATAACTGATTTGTTAAAAGAGTATAAAGATTGTTTTGCTTGGGATTATGCTGAGATGCCTGGATTAGACTGATCGATAGTTGAACATCGGTTACCTATCAAATCTAGATTTCGGCCACATTAGCAGCCAGCGCGTCGATGCAACCCTAATATACTTCCTGACATTAAGGCCGAAATAACTAAATTAATTGAGGCAAAGTTTATTCGACAGTGTCGATATGCAGAATGGATCTCTAATGTGGTTCCTGTTTATAAGAAAAATGGAAAACTTCATATTTGTATTGATTTCAGGAATCTTAACAAAGCCACACCGATGGATGGCTATCCAATGCCGATTGCTGATTTGTTGATTGATGCTGCAGCCGGACATTAAATTATCAGCTTCATGGATGGTAATGCAGGTTACAATCAAATATTCAGGGCTGAAGAAGATATTCCCAAGACTGCTTTCAGATGTCTAGGTCATGTAGGGTTGTTTGAGTGGGTAGTCATGACGTTTGGTTTAAAAAATGCCGGCGCTACTTATCAAAGAGCTATGAACTTTATTTTTCATGAATACATCGGCACATTAGTGGAGATCTACATTGATGATGTAGTGATTAAGTCTAGAGATATCACAAAACATCTAGCCGATTTACGAAAGATACTGGAGTGCACAAGGAAGCATGGATTGAAGATGAATCCTAATAAATGTGCATTTGGTGTATTGGCAGGTCAATTTTTGGGTTTTATGGTGCATCAGCGGGGCATCGAAATCAGTAGAAAGTCTATTGATGCAATTAACAAGGTGGTTGCTCCTGCCAATAAAACTGAATTGCAATCTTTGATCGGTAAGATTAATTTCATTAGAAGATTCATATCTAATCTGTCGGGAAGGATCAAGGCTTTCAGTCCATTACTTAAATTGAAGGCCGATCAAGAATTTGTATGGGGAGCTGAGCAGCAGTTAGCCCTAGATGAAATTAAGAAATATTTAACAAATCCTCCAGTGCTAGTTCCACCTCAACACGGGAAGCCTTTCAGGTTGTATTTGTCAACTGATGATACCGTTATCGGTTCAGCTCTTATTCAAGAATTTGAAGGGAAAGAACGTGTTATTTATTATTTGAGCAGAAGATTAGTGGATGCTGAGACAAGGTATTCGGCCATCAAAAAATTATGTCTGTGTTTATACTTTTCTTGTGTCAAATTAAGACATTATTTGTTATCTGTCGAATGTACGGTCATATGCAAAGACGACGTAGTCAAGTATATGCTATTAATGCCGATATTAAGTGGTAGAATCGGCAAGTGGATTTTAGCAATATCAGAATTTGAACTACGTTACGAATCGATAAAGGCAGTTAAGGGGTAGGTTATGGCTGATTTTGTCACTCAGCATTGTAATATAGTGGACTCTCTGGAGGTTGCTCCTTGGACACTTTTCTTCGATGGGTCCACATGTGGTGAAGGAGCAAGTATCGGCATTGTGTTGATTTCACCTCAAGGAAGGAAGTATGAGTTTTCATTGCCGATTGTTGCTACATTGACAAACAATCAGGCTGAATACTAAGCCTTGATAAAAGGGTTAGAATTGCTGAAGGAGATATGTGCCGATGCTGTTGAAATCTTTGGTGATTCTATGCTAGTTATAAATCAATTGGCTAGGATTTATGAATGCCGAAGTGAAGTTTTAATTTCGTATTATGAAAGATGTTTGCAATTGTTGAAAGGGTTTAGAGATTTTCGTCTTGAACATATTTCTCGACTGCATAATGAAGAGGCTAATCGACTAGCTCAGCACGCTTTAGGGTATCAGCCTATTCAGGAAGTGCTAACATCGGTGGTCGATACCAATGACTGGAGAAAAGAGATTGTCGATTATTTAAAGGATCCATATAAAAAGGTTGAAAGATGTATAAGGTTCCAAGCTACCAAGTATGTGCTCCTCGATGATGAATTATATTATCGAACTATAGATGGAGTTTTACTCAGATGTGTTAGCAGTGATGAATCGAAAAACTTGATGGGTGAAATTCATGAAGGAGTGTGTGGAGCGCATCAATTGGCTTTCAAGATGAAGTGAATGATCAGAAGGAATGGATACTATTGGCCGACTATTCTTGAAGATTGTTTGAAGTATTTTAAAGGATGTCAGGGGTGTCAAAAGTTTGGTAATGTTCAAAGAGCGCCTGCATCGGCTATGAACCCTATAATTAAACCTTGGTCATTTTGGGGATGGGCTATCGATCTCATCGGTCAGATTTATCCGCCATCGAGCAAAGGACATAAATTTATTCTGGTTGCTACCGATTATTTCACAAAATGGGTTGAGGCAATTCCTTTAAAAAAGGTGACATCGGCTAATATGATCGATTTTATGAAAGAGCATATTGTTTACCGATTTGGTATTCCTCAAACTATCACTACCGATCAGGGTACTATGTTTACATCGGGAGAATTTGATGAGTTTGCTGTAGGTATGGGAATTAAAGTTTTAAATTCTTCTCCATATTATGCTCAAGCTAATGGTCAGGCTGAGGCTTCTAACAAAGGGATCATCAAACTCATTAAGCGCAAAATTAAAGAAAATCCTAAGAGGTGGCATACAGTATTAAATGAAGCCTTGTGGTCATATCGGATGTCATGTCATGGTGCAACCAAAGTGACGCCTTATCAGTTAGTATATGAACACGACGCAGTATTACCTTGGGAAATTAAAATTGGCTCTAGGCGAATACATTCTCAAAATCAGCTGACAGCCGATGATTATGATACTCTTATGAAGGATGAGTTGGAAGATGTGGCGGGTCATTGGTTAAGGGCTTTAGTTAGCATCGAAGAAAATAAGAAAAGAGTAGCCAGATGGTATGACAAGAAGGTGAAGGTAAAGGAGTTTACCGATGGAGATCTGGTCTGGAAATTGATTTTACCGATTGGGACTAAAAGTTCAAAGTTTAGAAAGTGGTCTCCTAATTGGGAAGGTCCATATCGGATAAATCAGTCTGTTCCTGGTAATGCATATATTCTAGAAACCCTCGAAGGGGTCGTGTTTCCCAGAGCATTAAATGGAAAATATTTAAAGAAATATTACCCTAGTATCTGGATGGATGCATAAAAGTATAAGTGCCGATAACAGTCCTATCGGCTAGAATTATACAAGGATGTCAATGTCTCATAAAGTGCCGATGCAATAGACAAGATTTACACGTTTAATAGGGATTGGATAGCCAATATCGCACGCAGGCAAATCTGGTCGGCTTCCTTCATTTCTTTGATGTCTTCATCGGCAACACCATCCACAGGCTTGAGTTTTTTCTTCATGGCCAAGGCTTTACGAGCCTGGATGTCTCTTTCTTGCTGAAGGGCCTTGATGGCATTGGGTAGTTGGCTTTCTTCTTGTTGAGCATGAGTTAAGACTGCCTCGACTTCTTTCAATTCAGCCAATAGAGCCATCTTCTTTACCGATAAATCTAATATTTTCTGCTTAAGTTCAGCGCCCGAAGTCTGCAAGTTGCCAATGCCCTTGTGCTTCTCATCGGCAATTTGTTTCAGTTGTAGCATCTCTTCTTTGAGTTGAGCCTGAGCTGCTCTATCGGCAATGCGTTGAGCAGCCCGTTGATATTGCAGTTGGCGGCTTTCTAAATGGGCTGCTGGGAAGAGTACTTCTTCAACATCGGCAGGGACCTGGCCGTGGATTGTTTTGAAAATTGCCTTTGTGGGGTCCGAATCATCTACTAGTTGGGTGGTATCCTGCTATAACAAGTTTAGGAGGGCTTCCAACTTAGACTTAATTTCTGCTGATATTGTTCCTAGTGCAAGGGAAGAACTTGTTTCCTCTCCATCATCGTCAGAAACGTCAATGGCAAAGGAAAATAGGCTATTTGGGGAGTCTTGTTCCTGAGGAAAAGAAAAAGAGGTCAGTCAAGGATAAGTATGAATATTATAAATCGACTAGGTCAATCGGCTTACCTGTTTCAAGGCAATTTCCTGTACTTGGCTGGAGGAAGCAGCCTGGAGTATGCCGTGTGGAGGATCGGCTGAGCTTGCCGATGGGATTATCCTCTGTGGCCTCATCAGTGGTTGACTCCTGGGGTATGATGACCGATGGTGTGTCCTGTATAGGAGGATTAACTACTTGCTCAGTTGCATCGACTGATTCTGGCCGAATTGCAGACATTGGGGCAGATGTGGGGATCGGCATGGACTTCTGTCGTTTTGGCTGTGCCTCGGCATCTGTTAAGGCTTTGCGCTTTGCTTGAGCCTCAGCAACGGTTGGCTGGGGGGCATCGGCACTTGTTGGTTGTGGAGCTTGGACATCTGGTACGCTTGCCGATGTACCCATTTATTGCTGCAAAACAAGTGTAAGGTATGATATTTAACAGATAAAATGTAAAATCAAAGGAATACCTCTGAAGGTTTGTCAGAAGTAGTGGTGCTTGATATCAGAGGAATTGCTGATGACGATCCAGCAGCGGCTCTTACACCCTGATGATTAATGTTAATATAGTATTGTGATCGGCATGAGTAGAAATAAACAGGGTTGTTACCTTGAATGCCTTGATCAGGGTTGTAGCAGCAGCCAATGGAGTGGCCCTAGCTATAGCCAATTTGGACTTGGAGGTGATGGTCTTGGCATGGGTCTTCTGGTGAGTCAAAGCAGCTAAGGTAGGGGCATTGTAGCCGATCGGTGATATCGGGGAAACAGGCTGAAGATCAAAGGGTTTTCCACTTTTGCTCATAGATGGTGCTAGGTTGTTAACCTTTCATGAGAAAGTTAGTTACCAATATATGAAAGGAAAAAGCAGAAGGGAGTTAAAAGAAACTTACTGCGTCATTGGGAATGGGGTATTCAGGGTCGATCATGTGCCGATATATGTGAGCAGATGTTGCAAACAGTTGTTCCCTCCACTCTCGCCACAATTGCTTATATGATTCAGTGATGAAAGATACTAGCGTCCAGATGGATATATCGACATCTGTAGTGTTGGCATCGGGGGAGAGTCACACTACCCTGCTCCAATCTGTTCCGCAGGTGATTGTTTCTCTAGGTTTTATCACATCGGTAAAACAAAGTTTGATTGGCAGTTGCCCAAAAGCCAATTGACGGGATACTGCCGATGGGTTGTAAAATTCATACGTGATGTTGGTGTTTTTCCCGCTACCGAATGTGTTTACTAGAATTGCCCTGGGAGTAATGATGGCCATCATGAGTTCATTATCCTGATTTAGAGTGTCATCGGCAAAGTTGAAAAGAAGGGGGAATCTATTTTCTTTGTCAATATAAGGTACCCATGCCCTATGATCATGAGAAAGACCATTGTAGAAGCTTTGGAAGAATCTGCCGATCTGGTCTACATTGGCCTCTGTTCCTAGGAAGGACAATTATGGCTTCACCAAAATTGAGGGGTGAGCGTGTTGCCGATTCCTCATCCCCAAGCACGTGGTCTTCAGCTGATTTCTCATGGGAATTGTTGGGCAAAGAAGTCCCATTGCAAACGTTTGTGCATATGGGCATTCAGCCACATGTTGATAAACCACCATGGGCCTCCTAAGTTGCTGATGGGTTCACCAAGCAAAAGTTTCTAAGACACTTGATGAAGAAGATGATAAGTGGAGCTCAGAAGGTATCGGCCAAGAGGGAACCTTACACCATTGGCCAAGAGTTTAGCTACGGGGAGGAAGGCGTTGGTTGGTCCTACTGATCGACCATAGAAGATAAATTTTTCTAACCACATATTCAAGAATGTGGCATGTTCCCTCTGGTTAACTGTCCTAGTCTTCTGGCATTCTTGAATGTATCCCGTCCAGCCACCGATGTTGTGGGTATTCACCCTATATTCAGATTTTCTACCATAGATGGAGCCTTCATCGGTAGTTGAAATATCCAAGCCTAGTGAGCATGTAGACATCAGGCAAGTGTGGGAGTAGCTGGGCCATGTCCAAACATAAAATTTTTTGTTGTGTCTGACCAGAAGTAAGCAGCTGCAATCATCATTGACTCGTTCTTTTGCATATCGGCAATAGATAGCCTAATGCATTGGTCTAGCTTCCGTTCTGCCCAGTGTACTTGCATCGACCTATTGACCCTTAAGTACCAATCTTTCCACCCTTTGGTGGTTTTGGGCCAAGATCAGAATGTATCTTTCCATAAATTCAGAGAGAAATTTTGGGATCTAAAGGGGATTCTATTGACCTCTGCATTAATTAGATCAGTTGGATCTGGGTTGCCCATTGGTCCTAGGCATTGGACATGTGGCTGATTGGTTGGAATAACTAATTTAGTTGCGCAGTTCCTAAGTTTAGAGGATCTGAAGAACAAAAGAAAAGAAAAAATTACCAACTGTATGAACTCACAAAGACCAGAGGAATCGAGGTAAAAGGTAACGGAAGTGGAACGAACCGCAAGGGACGTCGAAGTTGATTGCCATTATCTTGAGGTAGATGGGGGCACGAGCCTGGAGACTCGAGGTTGACGCTGGAGAAAAGTTCTTGTTGGTTGAGGTCACGCAGTTGTTCGTCGGAGTCACCGCTAGAAAGAGAGAATGTCAAAGATTGGAGTCTGAGGGTAGAAGACGAGCGTTCCGGAGAAATCTATTTATAAGCCGCTTGGAGTAGGGGTATTTTGGACTTATCTCTATACCTGCGCGCATGTAGGTCGAGGTGGTTCAGATGGATATGGTAACTATTCACACGATAATCAAGGGATTGTATAGATGATTTGATGGCAAGTAATCATGACTTGGAAGAGATATCAGTACTAGGATATTTTAATTCTGAAAGTGGCGGCATTATTATGTTAGGATCTTGCCGATGGATTATTGTTTCGGTATCTTAACCATAATCAAGGCAAGAGTGGTTGGCAATTGTGCGATATTTACTGAGGTGCGTGAATCAGGATTAGATTTGATTAGATTTGATAACAGATCAAGTTTTGGCTTGAAGGATGAGTTACGGTAATTGGGCGAAGGCAAACGTTATCTGGAGTAAATTTCAGAGCATTAATGGTTTTATACTCCTGAAATTGGGGGGCATGTGTTGACACCATTTTTTGCACGTGTCAAAATGATCAGAGTGGGCTAATCGGTAGAGGAGAGTTACTGTATACACTGACAGCCGATGAAAATCAGCTTGTAAAGATGGTTGCCGATGAATGGTGGTGATCGATAGGAAAGGTTGATTTAGACTCGGGCGTTGCCGATAAGGTTGGAGATGTTATTGTCGATGCCGATGAAGGAAGGCTTGAAGACTACTATCGATGAAACATGAAGTATGTCGATGGAAAGGAGGTCGGTGAGATTTCCATCGTAATTGAGGCGGACAGGGAAATAGATAGGAGTTGATTTCCTTTTCTATATTTGTTAGAGTATGATTCATGTAAGAGTCACGTGTTTCCTTAGATATGGACTTGGTGTCCTAGTTGTGTTTGGTTATGTCTCTTTAGATCAGGGTATAAATATAGAGTGAGGGGCAATGTAATAAAAAAAAGAATCAATATCAAAACCAATTTTTACTCCTATTTTGCATCTACTTACTTTTCAGCGATTTCGTCAATTTGCATATTTTTCTTTTCTACGAGTTCTCATTGATTCGGCGAGTTGCATAGCTTCAGTGTGACCTTTGACGATTCTTGAGTTCCACGTGAGTACCTCTTGGCCATGACTTCCGGGCGTATCGCTGTTGTCAGGACCAAAGTGCTCGTATCTTCATCCTTGTCGATTAACAGGTCAAATCGACTGGCACGCTTTGGATATCGATTCGGGTATTAGCCCTTTGTGTTTGCAGATCTACTTTTGCATCAACACAACTCTATAGCTACGAGCACATGCCTAGAGCCACTAAAATCTTCAAAGCCTATCTTAACATCTGGCTATGAGCCTACGCCCAGGTTTAATAAAATTAATTCAGGAATCATCCTTCTTGGGAGAAGGTGATGAAAACCCATACTCACACCTATGGGAGTTTGCATAGACTTGTGCATGCTTGCATTGTGGCAGAACCTCCTAAGAAATTGGGCCCACGTGCACCTATCATTGTCTTAACAGACCTCTGATAGTGTACACGAGTTCCCAACAACTTAATAGGTCTGTCGGGTATCCTTGGGAAACCCGAATCATCCACGAATCTTTTTCGAATAGGATCCCAATCATAGACATTGTAGATTACAACAGTTTATTCAAATATATACATCAGAGTGAAATATAGCGGAAGTCTTAAGATAACATAGTTTACAAACCAGTTGTTTCAAACTTACAAAACCATAAGTGTCATACAACTATAGTAGCAGGGATAATATTATATTAACATTATTTATCATACAAACTAGTGCCTTGTCTAAAGGTCATTCATCATTCCTCATCGTCATTGACTTCAAACACTAACATGAAGTAGGGACCAAAACAAGCCTGCGCATGCGACTCACCTGCAACAAGGGTTAACAAACCCTGAGTACGAAAGTACTCAACAAGACTGACCCGATGTAATAGGGGGTGAAAGACTTTAAAGATGTAGGTGTTGGGACAAGGTAAGGATGTAACAAGATTCAAAAGTTCTTTGCCAAAAGCTTACTATTCTTGATTCTATTTTCAAGTTTTACCCCTAATTCTTCTTAGTTCATTATCTCAAACTAAGTGTTCATATCCCAGGTTCCATTCCTTCTCATTCCATTCCTTTTCTCAAATTTTAGTAATTCATCAGTCCTGCATTACTTCTGTAATGAAATGAGTCTCCATATCCGCGGAGCACCGGCAATTCAAATTGATTCAAGTCCTAGCTGGGGATTCCTTATCACACGACATATGTAGAACTTAATCTTGCATATATCAACCTCGCTACTGGATCCTCCTATACTAAGCCATCTCCATGCCACCCGAGAGCACAGCACACCTCAAATCCAGCCACATTCCAGCCACGAGGGTACACGCTACTCCCGCCATCTCTCCACTCCTAGTGCATGGGCATTCGTCTTAGCATCGGATTAGCTGAAGTAGGCTTACTAGAGTATGTGACCAGTACTACAAAGTGTCTCATTCAGAAGATCCACAATGAGTGGCCTTTAAGCGACATAGTCGGCAACATTACCCAACATCCAAGATAAGTCACCCGACTAGTCTCTAGTTCATTCTATCTTCTTTCTTTCTTTGGTCAGAATGTCATCTTTGAGTGTATCGAAACTTTTACTTTGAAAGCCTACCATAAAGCATACTAAGCATTCTACGCCTTTGTAAATGAAATCATCTTCAAGGATGGTAAACAATTAACAAGGTAGGTAATGCATCAAGTAGGTAACATTTGAATAAATGAACTTAATGCAATAGATAACATAGGTGATAAACTTTTCAAAGTAAACAAGGTAATGGTTTAATGCATAAACCAGGGCTTGCCTTCGTTGACGATCTCGGGTTCCGGGTCAGTACCACAATTATCGAATCCCGTGACAATCGGGGATTCTTCCACAACTTGCTCAACTAGGATCGGTTCACTCTTAGTTTCTACATGAAATAATAACATATGCTTCAACATGATGATAATGTAAACATGATGCTTTCTTGGTACATGAAATATAATAACACCTTGAGTACAACTGTCCTTCATGGTAAAGTAGCAAGCCAACAAAACTAACTTGCAATTCTACCATCAAGGACCACACAAGTGACTTGACCAAATTGATCTTGAAACCCTATTGGTCACAAAACATGACCAAAACAAGATCATACCCTAAACTAACACTTAGGGTGTGCTTTCATCCATTTTTGAATTAATTTGGAAATAAGCCCAAAAATGAACTTGTTCCAAATGACCTCAAAATTTTATGCAAGCTTCCTCATGACAAATTAGTGTACCAAAACAAATTTCATAATTTTTGAAGTTATACAGTGGCCTACAAAAATTGTGGAAATCACATTTATCAATTAATTAACTGAATTTTTGAACATTAACAATTTATTCAAATTTCAAGTTTCATATTTTTAAACCATACTAGAACATGTACAGAAGCTACACACAAATTTTCAGAATTTTTGGAGCTATAATTATTTTCTTATCAATTTCCAAAGTTACTACACTATTCAAAATTCAGAAATAACAAAATCCCACTATTCTCTCTCTCTCTCACTGATAGCTGGCCCCCGCATGTCATCCCTAACCTCCAGCTTTGACCATGGTGACGACGGCACTAACTCACCGACGGTGAGCCCAACGGCGACGGCCAAAGTACCAAAACATTCACAAGAACTAGGTGCATCGATCTGTGGCATTACGGAGGTTGATTACGACACGGAACAAGGCTAACGCCGGCCATGGCGGACGCGGTGGCACGATAGCGTTACGCTGGTGAAACAAGGCAAGTAACGGTGAAACAAAGAGTCTAGGAAGCATCAGTGGCTCACCCCGAATGTGTTGAAGCAACGAGCGAGACCAGAGAAGCTATGGTGATGCGTTTCGATGGTGACAGTGATCACGGCGGAGCGGACCTCGTCGACGACGGTGTTCCAGCGACTGCAGTGGGCAAAACAACCAAGCAAGAGTGGATTAAGCACTATAGCATCGAGACAAAGCTATAGAGACAACAAGCAAGGGCAACAGCTCACCAGATGATGCTGGCCGTGATGAAACGGAGTTTCGGTCGAGGTCGCTCGCCGCGAGGAAGAAGAGTCGCTAGCGGCGATTCTCGGTGGACTCAGACAACCACAGTTGGTGGGATGGGTTCGCCAGGAGGAGACAGAGTTGGAACACTACTTTGCTGAGGCTGGTTTGGGCTGAGGAAGCGAGGGGAGCTAGCCAGAGTTGAGGCGGCGGCGTCGGGAAACAAAGGAGAGGAAGAAAAGCAGATAACGTCGTCGGGGCTTTATACCGTGACCAGATGAGTGAGGGGGTGACACGCAGTGAGCTGCTTGTGCCAGTGCGAAGCCGAGGGTGGCCACAGGTGCACCTGGAAGGCCGGAGAAAGGACGCCGGCGGTGGGGTGGTGGTCGTGTACTGTTCACCCAAAATTACATAATTGCCACTAAGTTCATTTTACAAATTACTCCCAAATTTTCTAAAGAAGTTGAAAATCTCCAAAAATAAAAGTTGATCAACTTTTCAAACTCTACAACTTTTATTTAATGAACATGTTCAAATTCTACTTCCATTTTGAAATTTGAATTTGGGGTGCATTTGAGCATTTGAATCATTTCAAAATTACTCCAAATTTTATATGTAAACTTGAAAAACTTTGAATACCAAAGTTGATCCTTATAAAATAAGCTTCAACTTTGCTTTTTGTCACAACCCCAAATTCCAAATGGATTTTGAATTAGACAAAAGGGGCAAAAAGGACTTTCATGGTTTGAATTTGAATTCAAATTTGATTTGTTTACCTTTTTACTTAAATATGATTTTTGACCTAGTTACATGGCCCATTAGGGTTATTTGAGTCAATTGACACATGGTCTCACATGATCACATGAAATTTGACCCTTGTGGTCATGATCTTTATTTAGAGTTTTGAATCACATTACATCACATAAAATAACAACTATGGAATAAAGCTTATTTAGTGAATGCATTCAAAATTTCCTACTTTATGAATGCTTTACAATGCATATGATGACATGTCAAGTTTTAGTGCTAGGTCAAAACACCAGAGGTGTTACAACCCTTCCCCCTTAAAGAAATCTCGTCCCAAGACTTAAAACCTAAGGCTAAGTAATGGAAAAGGAAATGTGTCAAGCTAACACATCATAACTTTATTCAAAAGGCTAGTGAGGGGGGTTTTCCATTCTGTTGAAAAATGAGACAAGTTACAATATAGACAAGGTATTGCAACTAGATAGAAGTGAAGAAGTCAGGAAAGTTTTCTTCTAAGTAATCCTCGGACTCCTAAGTAGCTTTATCTTCAGTGTGTTGATTCCATTGTACTTTGTAGAACTTGATTGTACGTCTTCGAGTGACTCAATCTTTCTGATGTAAGACTCTAATGGGGTACTCGGCATAAGTCAAATCAGGTTCTAGCTCTACATCACCAAGGTCAATCACTTGGTCAGGTACTTGAAGACACTTCTTTAACTGAGATACATGGAAGATATCATGCATAGCTGACATGTGATCTGGTAGCTTGACGCGATAGGCGACCAGTCCACATCGTTGCTGGATTTGAAAAGGACCGACATAATGGGGCACCAACTTTCCTCGAATCCCAAAATGATGAACTCCTTTCATCAGCGACACCTTGAGGTAGACATGATCTCCCACTTTGAATTCAAGCGGTCGTCTCCTCTTATCAGCATAGCTTTTCTATCGGGATTGAGCTACCTTCATATTAGCTTGTATGAGTTTAACTTTCTCTTTAGCTTCCTTGACCACATCTGGCCCAAAGAACCAATGTTCTCCAGCTTCTAACCAATTTAAAGGTGTCTGACATCTATGGCCATACAATGCTTCAAATTGTGCCATTTTAATGCTCTCTTGATAGCTATTGTTATATGAGAATTCAGCTAAGGGAAGGCATTCATCCCATTTAGCACTATAGGAAAGGACACATGCTCTCAACATATCTTCAAGAATTTGATTTACCCTTTCAGTCTGTCCATCTATTTGCGGATGATAAGCAGAACTACGGATAAGTTTGGTTCCCAAAGACTCATGTAGACTTTTCCAAAACTTGGATATGAACAATGACCCTCTGTCAGAGACAATGGTCTTGGGTGCCCCATGCAGATTGAAGATTCTATCAAGATAAAGCTTTGCATACTGTTCCACTCGATATTTATCTCTGACTGGTAAGAAATGAGCTATCTTAGTTAGACAATCAACAATAACCCATATTGAATTGTAGCCTGCAGATGTCCTAGGTAACCCCACGATGAAGTCCATACAGATATCTTCCCACTTCCAAGATGGAACTGGCAATGAATGTAATGGACCTATAGTCTTCATGTGAACCGCTTTGACTCTCTGACAAGTATCACATTTGGCCACATTAAGCTATTTCTATTTTCATTTTGGTCCACCAATATCTCGTTCTTAGATCATGATACATTTTGTTGCTACCCGGATGAATGGAGTATCTTGTAGAATGAGCTTCATCAAGAATCTACTTTCGTAGCTCTGGACTCTTGGGTACTACCAATCTATCTTTGAACCATACGACATCGGATTCATCAATATTGAAACATGTTGGTTTTCTATATCTGACTTTATCTTTGATATGGGCTATACCCTTACTTTTCCGTTGAGCAGCAATGATCTGATCTTTGATAGTGGACTCAACTGCAATATTGGACAGGGAACCTTGTTCTATGATTTGTAAATTCAGATGCTCCATCTCTTGACACAATGTTCGTTGCATAGGTTTCACAGTTAGATAATGGCAATGACTCTTGCGACTCAGGGCATCGGCAACCACATTAGCCTTGCCTGGATGATAATGCACTTCTAAGTCATAATATTTGATAAGTTCTAACCATCTCCTTTGCCTCATATTCAACTCTAACTGAGTGAAGATATATTTCAAACTTTTGTGATCCATATAGATATGACAGATATTGCCCAATAAATAATGTTGCCAAACCTTGAGTGCATGAACAACAGCGACTAATTCAAGATCATGGGTGGGATAATGTTCTTCATGCTTCTTGAGTTGTCTGGAAGCATACGCTATGACTCTGCCTTCTTGCATAAGAACACAGCCAATACCAATTCCAGATGCATCACAATAAATATCAAACGGCCTCTCGATATCAGGTTGTGCTAATACTAGTGCAGTTGTCAGCAACTTCTTCAATGCTTGAAAGGCCTCTTCACATTCTGTCGACCATACAAACTTAGTTTGATTTTTCAGCAGTCCAGTAATCGGCTTTGCAATTTTGGAGAAGTCAGGGATGAACTGACGGTAATAACCTGCCAACCCCAGAAAACTACGAACTTGATGAACAGTGGTAGGTGCTTTCCAGTTAAGGACTTCTTCTACCTTGCTCGGATCAATAGCTATACCTTCAGCAGATAACACATGACCAAGAAATTGTACTTCCTCTAACCAGAATGCACATTTACTAAATTTGGCATATAATTGGTGGTCTCTTAATCATTGTAGAACAATGCAGAGATGTTCCGCATGTTCCTCTTTGCTCTTAGAATAGATAAGAATATCATCAATGAACACCACTACAAACTTATCCAACTCAGGCATGAAAACTGAGTTCATCAGGTACATGAAATGAGCCGGGGCATTGGTCAGCCCAAAAGACATGACTAGATACTCATATAGACCATATCGGGTAGTAAACATTGTCTTCGGCACATCTTCCCATCTGATCTTAATCTGGTGATAGCCTGATCTCAAGTCTATCTTCGAGAACACCTTAGCTCCCACAAGTTGGTCAACAAGCAAATCAATTTGGGGTAAGGGGTATTTGTTCTTTATGGTGACTTCATTTAACGACCGATAGTCAATACATAACCTTAAGGTTTGGTCCTTTTTCTTCACGAAGATAGCAGGGCATCCCCAAGGTGATGAACTGGGTTGAATGAAACCCTTGTCTAATAACTCTTGTAGTTGGATCTTTAATTCTGCTAGTTCTTTAGGTGGCATCTTATATGCTCTTCTAGACACAGGTGTTGTTCCTGGTTTCAGATCAATTCTAAACTCTACATCTCGGTCTAGTGGTAGACCATGCAGATCATCGGGAAAGACATCCATAAATTCACATACCACAGGAATTTTCTCGGCTTCTTCAACAGTAGTTGCACAGACTGTTCCAACCGTACTCTTAGGAAAGGGAAGTTGGATGAGAAGTTGGGTTTTGCTGTCAGGTGCATTTACCCTTATGGTTCTACGCAGGACATCTATGATAGCCCCGTGTTGGGTTAACTAGTTCATACCAAGGGTCACCTCTATATCTTGATCCTTTAATATCAGCATATTGGTAGGGAACTCATAACCTCCTAAATCAATAGGTACATGTTGAACTACCTCTCTTATACAGATTCGTCCCCCGGGCGACTGTATATGATATGGTTCTTTTGTTTCCCCGATAGTTATCCCATGCCTCACAACAAATGTACGATTGATGAATGTATGGGATGCACCAGAATCAAATAAGGTAATTGCAGGATGCTTAGCAATGGGAAACATACCCATCATTACTGGTTCTCCCTCTGGAATAGATTCCACCTGAGTATAGAAGACCCTTCCAGTTTTCTTCTTAGCCTGACCCTTCTGACTGTTCTGAGCATTGCCCTTGTATTGATTCTGAGCTTGAGGAATAGGGGCTTTAGGTGCATCAGGATTATTCTTCCTGGGATACAGACATTCTCAGGAAAAGTGTTCGGGTTTACCACAATTATAACATGGAAAATTGTGATTCTAGGGAGTAGCAGTGCTATTTGCATTATTTATATTATTTTGCTGCTACGGTGCTTGATGAGGATAAGGCGCATTAATTGCAGGGCGAATAAAGATTTGCTGCCTGCTTTGGCTTTGTTGGGGGTGGAATGGTGCACGGCCATGATTCTGAGGATGGTAGACTATCTTTTGATGCTTTCCACTCGACGATCCGGAAGCAGATATTCTCTTTTTCTTTGCCTCCTTGTGTCGGCGGTAATTCTCTTCCGAAGCGATAGCAATGTTGACCGTCTCATGATAAGTTGCATTACCACAAGTTGCCATCATGGTCTAAAGTTTAGTGTTCAGGCCTCTAAGGAAATGATTCTTTTTGTTCCTATCAGTATTCACATACTCTATAGCATACTATGACAGGTGATTGAAGCACCCAACATAGTGCATCATCGGGTGCTCCCCTTGCTTAAGAGCCAAGAACTCTTCTAACTTCATGGTCATCACACCATCTAGAATATAGTATGCCCTGAAGGCATCCTTAATCTCCATCTAGGTGATTTGGTGACCAGTGGGCTGTACAGCTACCAAATTTGCCCACCAGGCACCAGCAGCTCCTCGGAGTTGTTGTGCCGCAAACCTTGGTTTCTGAATCTCGGTACAATGAATCAGCTCAAACTTTTGCTCTATTGTCCTAAGCCAATCATCATCTTCTAAAGGCTCTTCTACCTTAGAGAACACAGGTGGACGGGTGTCCGTAAAATCAACATAGGTTGACTTGTCATTTCCATTATTACGGCGGCAACAATTAGGGTATGGTGCCTGTTGGTTCTGAGCCAATTCCCTTAACAACCTAGCATTCTCTACCGTTGCATTGACGAGTGCGGCTATGGCATCTTCCATAGTCGGAGGCATTGGTGGAGGATTTGGGATATCATCATTGTCGTGCAAGCCACTAGCACCAGCTCGGGTGATAGGATGAGGCATCTATTAGAGAGACACGTTGATTTACATTATTATTTATTGAAAGCAGTTAAAAAGGTTTCATGCTACAAAGGGTTACTTAATTATATTACATGTCTTGTATCCCACAAGACAACCCTGGTTTACTAGGAAAGCAGTAAAGGAACTATTACTACTCTGAGCTCTCAGTCATCGGTGTCCATGTCCATACCGGACAAAACCTCATCTTCATCTGAGAGGTACACTAATTCATCAGGATCCTCCTCCTCTTCTTCATTCTCGACTTCTCCTAGATCTACAATCATTTCTTCATCTGTAACTTCACCATCCCCATGAGGTGGATGAAGTTGAGCGTACAACATGTGGACATTCTCATGAAGAATGGCATTGTCCATCTCTAGGTCTTCTACATAGAACTCATGGATGGGTTTGTTGGTCACATCCTCTCGTGTCCAGGCTTCATTCCACAGCTCCATGGTCATGGTGATGCCCCTTTGCATTTCCACCAACTTCTCTTGATCTTTGGCATGAGCTCGACGAAGAGTGTTGAGCTCCTTGGTAAGGTTCTTGATATTGGTGGGATTGCTTGAAGATCCTTCATCTCCTAGGGTCTTGGAACTTCCTTCACCAAGCTCGTGGTTATGCGGTGCCAACTGGTGATGAGGGACTCTGTGAGGTCTGGTGGACTTGCGTGCGGTTATCTTGGTCTTTGCCATAGCCTGTAGAATTTGGGGTAGGACTATAAGAATAGCTTGAGAATAATGGAAGTTAGCAAGAATGGGATTGACATTACTTACCCAACCATTTTTAAGGGGAATTATTATGCAAAGTGTTCAAGTATGATGCATGAATCGGTCTTACGAATCTAGGTACAAAAGATTTATATAATCAAAAGTACTAGATTTTTAATACATAGGACAAACCTAATCATATTATCCACCACAAACTTTCAAATAAGATAGGTTTGAGACTAGATCAAAGGTAAGAAGAAAGAAATTTGAACTCTAAAATATCAAGTTTACTTTCTTTGATCCAAATCAATTTGAAGGTTTTCCAAAGTAACCTACAATGATCTTAGATAGGACCTGCTCTGATACCAGCTGTGGCAGAACCTCCTAAGAAATCAGGCCCACATGCACCTATCGTTGTCTTAACAGACCTCTGATAGCGTACACGAGTTCCCAACAACTTAATAGGTCTATCGGGTGTCCTTGGGAAACCTGAATCATCCACAAATCTTTTTCGAATAGGATCCCAATCATAGACATTGTAGATTACAACAGTTTATTCAAATATATACATCAGAGTGAAATATAGCGGAAGTCTTAAGATAACATAGTTTACAAACCAGTTGTTTCAATCTTACAAAACCATAAGTGTCATACAACCATAGTAGCGGGATAATATTACATTAACATTATTTATCATACAAACTAGTGCCTTGTCCAAGGGCCATTCATCATTCCTCATCGTCATTGACTTCAAACACTGACATGCAGCAAGGACCAAAACAAGCCTGCGCATGCGACTCACCTGCAACAAGGGTTAACAAACCCTGAGTACGAAAGTACTCAACAAGACTGACCCGACGTAACAGGGGGTGAAAGACTTTAAAGATGCAGGTGTTGGGACAAGGTAAGGATGTAACAAGATTCAAAAGTTCTTTGCCAAAAGCTTACTATTCTTGATTCTATTTTCAAGTTTTACCCCTAATTCTTCTTAGTTCATTATCTCAAACTAAGTGTTCATATCCCAGGTTCCATTCCTTCTCATTCCATTCCTTTTCTCAAATTTTAGTAATTCACTAGTCCTGCATTGCTTCTATAATGAAACAAGTCTCCATATCCGCGGAGCACCAGCAATTCAAATTGATTCAAGTCCTAGCTGGGGATTCCTTATCACTCGACATATGTAGAACTTAATCTTGCATATATCAACCTCGCTACCCAATCCTCCTATACTAAGCCGTCTCCATGCCACCCGAGAGCACAGCACACCTCAAATCCATCCACATTCCAGCCACAAAGGTACACGCTACTCCTGCCATCTCTCCACTCCTAGTGCGTGGACATTCGTCTTCGCATCGGATTAGCCAAAGTAGGCTTATCAGAGTATGTGATCAGTACTACAAAGTGTCTCATTCAGAAGATCCACAATGAGTGGCCTTTAAGTGACATAGTCGGCAACATTACCCAACATCCAAGATAAGTCACCTGACTAGTCTCTAGTTCATTCTATCTTCTTTCTTTCTTTGGCCAGAATGCCATCTTTGAGTGTATCAAAACTTTTACTTTGAAAGCCTACCATAAAGCATACTAAGCATTCTACACCTTTGTAAATGAAATCATCTTCAAGGATGGTAAACAATTAACAAGGTAGGTAATGCATCAAGTAGGTAACATTTGAATAAATCAACTTAATGCAATAGGTAACATAGGTGATAAACTTTTCAAAGTAAACAAGGTAATGGTTTAATGCATAAACCGGGGCTTGCCTTCATTGACAATCTCGGGTTTCGGATCAGTACCACAATTATCGAATCCCATGACAACCGGGGATTCTTCCACAACTTGCTCAACTAGGATCGGTTCACTCTCAGTTTCTACACAAAATAATAACATATGCTTCAACATGATGACAATGTAAACATGATGCTTTCTTGGTACATGAAATATAATAACACCTTGAGTACAACTGTCCTTCATGGTTCCTTGCCCTTCTTCTTCTTCTCATACAACTAAAAAGAATAAAGTGTGGACATTTTTTGGTACGACATTTGTTTTGGTTTGTCCGTCTACCCATGCGTGCGATCCCAAGACATCTCCCGAATGCACCACCCTCTTACGACAAACACAGAAAGTCTTGACCCTGATTTACATGCGCTACAAATACGGAAAGTCTTGACCCTGATATGCATGCGCTACAAACACAAAAAGTCTTGACCCTAGTTGCCTCAAATGAGGAAAGTGATCACCCACGTCTCACGCTCGATCATACCGCCCTTATGCCACAAATATGAAATTCTTGACCCCGATTTGCATGCGCTACAAACACGGAAGACCACCGTCGCTCATCGCTACACAATCGAACATGTCTTCTTGGTAGGACTCAAGCGCGTCACTAGTCACTACACAAAGACGATCGTCGCGCGCCCTATTCCTCAAGCCCCTGCACGATCGAGCAGCCCCTACTTCTTCCTCGTCGTGTAGTGAAGAATCAACAGCAAT
Source organism: Miscanthus floridulus (assembly GCF_019320115.1). Classification (NCBI taxonomy): domain Eukaryota; kingdom Viridiplantae; phylum Streptophyta; class Magnoliopsida; order Poales; family Poaceae; genus Miscanthus; species Miscanthus floridulus. Next base: position 55,307,757 of record NC_089592.1, on the reverse strand, counting down.
GGATCATCCACCGTCTGCCTACCAATGGATGCACCTATGGCTACATCATCGATCACCGCAAGATCACCTCCCCGTGTGATCTCCCTTCCCCGTACGATCTCCCCTCCATGATCTGCTCCATCATCTGGTTTGTGCATCCGAGTTATCATCCTCCCCGTGCGCCACACTGCTGCCTCCACGACGTCGCGTCATCGTCCTCACCGTTCGCTCGCATCATGCACCTAGAAACACCACCGTCTCCACGACATCCGCGCCGTAGTCTCTGCCATTCACCCACGCCATCCAATCAAGCTATCGTCCTCGGCTACCGCGCTGCTACCTCGACGCCACCTGAGTCGTGCACCCAAGCCATCGTCTTCGCATATGTAGACCGATTGACGTCGCCCATCCTCCATCGCTTGACGTTCATGATGTTACACAACCATAGTTCATGATGCTACAGACGTTCTTGTTATATAGTTAATCATCTATTTTTTTGATATTGTGTGCCTGCATATTTGGATGCCATTGTTTTTTAGCATAGTTAGCCCTTTGTCTGTACCAATCTCGTTTCAAGTAGCTTGAGCCTTATTTGTTTACGGATAGTCTCAATTCATGAGCTTGGTGTACCAATGTTAGATACTTTATTGGTAAAATATATTAGATACTTTTCTCTTGTCAACTTTTTTTATGGCCACTGAATTTTTAACTTGCTAATTTTTTTATTACGCTAGATGGTATTCAGATGTTTGGCATCAGGCCTTTGCACCTCTAGACCTCGCTCACTGAATTGGTGTTCCCGTAACAGCAACACAAAGACAGGTCACAAAGTTATCTCTGCACTGCAAAATGTCTATGGATTGATCTTTGTTTATTTTTGAACAATCTGATGTAGGTAGGCAAGAAAAAGAATGATGATTTTTCACTGAAGTTAAACCTTGAAAAAGAGGGATTTCTCACTACATTTGCCCTGAATTTTTGCAATTTATTGCCATGGCTTACATTTGTAAACTCTAGAGGATGAGTCAATGGTTGGCATTGATACACTGATGCTTGATGCAGAGCACAATCAGCTGCCATGTTATTGAGCTTAATATAATGATATTATAACTAAGGTAACTTTTTATGTCTTGGCATGGCCATGTTGAGTCCAGGTTATAAATATGAAGCTCAGATAATTTTACTGGAAAAAATAGAAAGATGACAAGCAGCTCAGTTTTCTAGTTATACATATAAAGCTCAGATAATTTTCCTAGCAAAAATATAAAGATGACAACCAGTTTAGTTTTCTGAGAATGTGATAATTCATAGACATTGTTTTCTTTAAAAAAATTATGGTCCTCTCTCTTCAATTGGATTAGTGATGATGTAAAAAATGTTAAAAACCAACAATGTCTCTCCATCATATGTTTGCTTAAAAAACACTATGAATAATCAACAAAAATGTGGCGAGGCATTGCTTATTTGTTAATTATCTGAGTCAACAAAAATTTGGAAAGGTCTATATAGTAGAGTCGGTGAGCTTGCGATGTCATGCTCTTCGTGACCATGTTAATTTTACGACCTTTGCTTTTTAGATTAATGTCATTTTAATGTGGGTATTTAATTTCACAGTATTATTATCTTATCATGTGATCCGTATGTTTTTATTATAAATTGTTAGTTATCTCGTAGCAACGCACAGGCACGCTACCTAGTTTCATCTGTTTTTTCAGAAAAAACTTTCCACTTTCTAAAATTTGTATTAATTTCATCCTTGCTCCAGTTTCATGTTTTTCTAAAATCTTGGTCTACCTCCTAGTGCAGTTCTGGTGTTTAGTCGTGTTAGGTTTTGTCGTGGTTTTATGGCTTCTTATTGGGGGTAGTTCTTAGATTTTTGTTCTGTAGCAACGGGTTGAGCTTGGATGGACTCAAGGATGCCTCAGATGGAGAAGGAGACTCCTGTTGACTGGCTACAATGACTTCTGAAGACACATACCACTACTTCCTCTACACCGAAGGTGTCATGGCATCACCTTTTTCTTAGAGAATCCTATTAGGCATTGCAAGTAGAACTGCTAGCGCTTTATATTTATTCCTTTGCTAGAATATGTGATGCATGCTATTGCCTGAGCCCTGTTGCCTTGATTGAAACCACTTCACCCTGATTACCTAGCTCCGTGCTCACACTATTATATATGCCTATCTATTTGCATGCATTTACTTCTATCATAATTACATATATCCTTATTATGTGATGTGTGATGGATGTTTGGGTGGCGTGGAAGGGCATCCCTGTGTGGTATATGGTTTGATATGCTATGTGAGCGGTGAATCCTGAGTGGATGGTGGTGATGTGAGGAGCTCTGGAGATTTTCCTTGCCCTTGACCTGATTCTTGGAGATACTGGCTAGAGTGAGAGGAAGCCGTGGTGTATGGAGTGCACCAAGGGTAGTTCCTATGGTGGAAACATAGAATCCCAAAGGGATGGTGTGTCCCCAAGGGACATTGGGATGAGAAGTTTGTGGATGGATAGATCACCTTTGTGGGGTGAGTCTAGTGCTCTAAGGGCACACTATTTGGTGGAAGGTGCTCGCTCTGGCCAACCTAAGGACTGACATAAGTTGCAACCATAAAACATGGGATACTTTCGTACACACCACATGCCTAAGTGGGCACAGCCCATTGCCCTAGCAGTGCAGGTGATCATCAGTCTCTGTGGGAGTAAGTAGACACATGGTCTGTGGCCCTATGCAATTAGTGTTAGGAAGGCGAGGGTTACTCCGTGCTACCATGACGACATGGCCCTAGCTTATATAGTGGCATCTATATATCTTCGCTCTGGCTGGTGGATAGGACTGGTGTTAGTCGACCTAATATGCGGTGGCGGTGTTCGTCGCTGATGGTGATTTATCGGTGGTGTTCATGTGGGGTAATAGTGTACTCTCTGTAGAGGTTAATAATCTATATGTATAGCCATGGTCTTGGATATGTTCACTTACCTATGTGTAGGGTTCAACTCACTAGCTTCTCTTGTGCTTTGCTTTGCTCTCCCCCCCCCCCAAAGCTAAGGTATGGCTTGAGGCCGATTAGACAAGGGGCGCACGGAGGCCGCCTCATCGACTAGACTGAGAGATTAAGGGTGTTATGAGGGATCATGAGTGTTGACTTGTGATGATGATGAGTGGATGGTGAGAATGCGATTGTGGTTTAGGATTAGAGAAGATATACACTTTACTTACTTTTGATGCTATGCTGCATGCACTAAGGATGCAAACTATAGCCAAACTATTAGGATCACCAGATCCCTTTATTTTATATTTCCACCAAAGCTCATTCGATGCTACCCCTGGCCTGCACACATCTGGTGATGTGTAGATTTCTTGCCTTGTAGTGGTTTTGTGAATGATAGTTAGTTTGTGGATCTACTCTCAAGGATGCCTATGGATCGAAGACTCGTCAAGCTTCGTTGCTATGATTTATATTTCTAGTGTTTTGTTTCATTTAGTCTAAAGGACTTGCAACTAGATAAATGTAATAGGCTTAATTTTTGTACTCTAATGTGTTGTATGACTTTGTAGTCTTCTGAAAAGATGATTCCCATGATAGTTGAGGTATCTTGGAATTATCATAGAGGGGCAAGAGAGTCAGAATTTCATTTTTGAAATCCCGGTTCGTTTTAGAAACTCTCAAATACAATCTGGGTAAGTCAAGGGATGAATTCATATTGGAGATGAATCAAGCTGAGGAATTGGATGAACAAATCGATAGGCTATGAGCAATATCAAAGACACCATAGCATTGAGTCTTCCTAAGACTCAAGCTAGGATGCTGATGAGAAGTACGATACAACCCACGTTGCATTAAATATAATATGCATGCTTCCATTATCTTCAAAAGGACCAACTTGCACGTCGGCAACAAGGACCAAGATGTCAAGATCAAAGAGCAAAAAGATGACATGACAAAAGGATGAGAAAGAAAGGGTGCAATCTAGGAAACAAGAAGCTCATGAATAGTTTAAACTATGAGGCTAGCCGAATAAGGAAAACTTCAAGCAAAAAGGGAAGGACCATCACGAGTCATCTACCCTTCATCACATGGTGTCATCACACTCCAATGACAAAGGTAACATGGTAAGGTAAATGGTCATTATTTAAAAAAGAGTTTTTCTTTTATTCTGATAGGCACATAAATAAAAAAACAAAAATGTTTGGGTTACAACTCCATTACTTGATCCAATCTAACTAACTCAACATGTTCTTTAAGCTTGTTCCTTGCACCACTTTTTTGATCTCATAGTCTTAACCAAATGAACTAAAAAATGTACATCTTATTTCTAGAAGATGATAGTCATAATCATGTAAAGATTGATACATATGTAGAGATAGACAATCCTTCCATGGGTTAAGCAATTCAACCCTTTCTGCTAAATATATTCAAATGCTACATTTATTCTCAATCTTCCGATCTTATCACCCATGTTATAAATGAACAATGCACATAGCATCAACCTCATCATCATATTCAATGTGCCTAAGGTTAGAGAAGAATAAATAAAGTTTTGGTTCTATTGGTGTTTTTCCACCAACAGAGCTCATGCACTTGATCTCTATCTTGTCTTTATGTGCATAACACACTTCAAGAAAGTGTGGGGGAAGACAGTCGATTCACTAATTTCTACAAGAGAAAGTTCGAGACTTGTCAAACTAAAATCAAAACTCAAAACCAAGGCGGGTTTGGCGGAAAAGTGACATCACCATTAGATGCGTCATTGTTGGTATTGATTAACGCAAATAGAATACGAAGGATTCCGCAAGCGCATAGAATACCATTGTAGCATTTTACCAGGAGTATTCTAGGTATCGTTATTTATTTTTTTTACCACAAGGAAACAATGGAGTAAAGATTATTGAATAACAAGTGGGTAACTACTAATCAACATACAGACATAGCTAGAATGGGGATTAATGTAATGATATAAATTAAGCATAATGACACTCAGGGGATAGATCACTAAGATAATGTAAATTAGTTAACTCAGAAGAACAAAGGGTGAGGTTGATTCCAATGATATTCTTATTATAGGATCAAAGTATATATATATATATAAATCTAACTATAGCTAAGACTAACTCTACTCTTGAGCACTTTGGGATGCCGCTAAGATAGTTGAGCATCATGAAGGATAACTCTGCTGATGTGACTACGGTCCTACAATTTAAGAACCTGCTCAATTCGGTATGGACTACAAAGGATAGACGTGGCTGCCACCTCCAGCTGCTACCACACAACCAAGGAACAAGGTGTACTCACAGGCAGAACATCACATAAGCACCATGCTTACATGAAGCTTGGCTACTTAGCCTAACCGGTAAACTAGCAAGCTAAGCACTCTATGAAGCAGCACACAAAAGTATTGATAACCTTTAACTAAGCAAGATATATATTCAAAGTAAGCATGTAGATAGGATTATGATAAATTGATAATAAGTCTTACAAGATGTAGAAGTGAAGATACAAGGCTTTGCCATGCCTCCAAGATTAGATCCGAAACTTGAGCATGATCCCAACTCGACCCTTTCTCCTGAGCTACTAATTTACTACATCAGAGAGTTCTAGACCTAATCCTCCTAGTGTGTGTTGATCTGAATGAGAGAAATGAATTAGGGTTTCCAAGATAGCTCCAGGGAGGGTGTAGGGGCTACTATATATAGGGGGTAGCATCAATTCTAGACCCTCGGATCAAACTGACTTAAAAGAACAACATAGATACAATCCCTAAGGCAGTGCAGAACCGACGTAGTGAGATGGAGGCTGACAGGTGGGCCCACAGGCTAGCCGGCCTACCCCACCTAGTGGTGTCTCGCCCTCTAGTTTGGTGGTTTGCCTTCTGGTGCCTTCTAGAGTCTTCTAGAGTTGTTTTTGTCGTGGATAATTATGATTAATTCTGACGTTTGGGTCCACCTTGATAGTTTTCTGAATAAATCCTCCTGCAAACACAGATTCACCAAAACTTGTAGAATTTATTAGTTTAAACCCCTAGACCTATGTTTGGTGATGGAATTAAGTACATATATAGGATATCTTGATGGTTTACAATTGATGTTAACAACCGTCAACAAGCTCCCAAAGCTTAACCTTTGCTCGTTCCTGAGCAAAGCTAAACTCAGCAATGGATCAAGAGTTGCTACAATGTGTTCCCACCTCAAAAGTACATATGCGTTCATTCAAAAATTCTCCTCTAGATTAGAATAAACTCATATTACTTTCAAACTTATCCATATTACATTCAACCATGGGGCTTCTTAGCCTTCACTTGGATCTTGAGCAATTGAAAGACAGAACAATCAAGTGAAGCACTATGTCTCAAGTTCTTTGTTTCACCATTGTTCTAGAGTTTTTATAAGTTTTCAAAATAAAACTTAGAGATTCCATTGTATGACACTCTCAAGTCTCTCAATATATGTGGTATTTGTGGATCCTTACCAAAGGCAGTAATGATGTTTATGCCCTTTTTCTCTTCCTACAACTAAGGCTTATGTGGAGTTCATAGGTAGGGAGAAAGCTAGAGCATACTTGCAATGTATATATTGTAAAGTCAAATCTCGGATCCAAAGAGAGTTGAGTCATACAATCAAATCAAGATATGCATGTGTGTGGATATATGAGGTGGATATATATGGTGGCTATCGTAATTCTACTTTGCTCCTTGAAAACTTATCTCTCTTTTGAAACTTAAAAATATTTTCTATAGAACATGGGCTATCTTATTCATCTCGCTTTTTTTAGATGGGCATCTAAGTACCCATTGTTTTAGATATCTTGGACACTTGTCCATTTTTTAACTCTTTTTTCTTTTCTTTTCTTCTTTTTTCTGAATAACTATTGCGTAGCCCATGCCTTTTTCTGCAACAGAACTTTTGAGAGATAGCAACAAAAACTTGGAGTATTTATTTGGTAGAAATCCTATAAAACAATTTTTTGTGTTCACTCCCAGTGTAGGAGTAGAATATTTTTAGGTGAATATAAATGTAATGACATGTCATTGTGCCTACCCCTAGTGTAGGAGTAGTGCATTTATGGGTGGAGTGTACGTGATCTTGATTTTACGAGCATGACAAATCTCTCATAAGGGTCAACAAAGCTTGACAAAACTCAATGCAAAACAAGCAGCATGTATGTAGAAGTTTTCCTAGCCGAAATAACACATATGGCTCTGGTAGGAATTCAAACTTTGTCATACAGGAACTCATCATATAGCATTTATATGTTTTTTTCAAAACATAAATTGCCAAAACTTTAGTGTCACTTGGAACAAGATAAACAATAGCTCATACCTTCTCATATCATATCTATCAATTACCTAGACTTAGATCAAGCATGTGTTACCTACGAGTTTTAAGTTCAGAGTAAATCCTTATCTAAAATAATCTTATCCAAAACTTAGGAGAATTCAAGGCTAAAAATAGGTACTTGAAAGGAATTACAATAGAGCAACTATTCATCATTTTTATTTTAAGAGATTATCTTTAGAGTCCCTTATTGTTTATTTAGCTCTTAAAAGAAATTAAAGCAAACTAGACACACTTTTTTATTTTCATTTTCATTTTTTTAGATCACACATTGTAACTATATGTATTTCTATAAAATAACTTTTTATTTCATTTTTAGTTATTCAACCTTTTTCTAAAGCAAAACTAAGAATAATAAAAGGAAAAGAAATACTTATCTAGATACACGGGGGATGCCTTCTCCTCTAAGCTGGTTGTTGTCGTGGTTGCTCAACAAGGTGGTCAAATGTTGGTGGTCCTTAACTCACAATTTTAACCACCAACATTAGTATAAAATTCACTGAAATGAAAACCAAACCTAGTAATATGGCTTTAAACTAATGATTTCCATAGGTTTTGGTGAGTTGTGTATTTGTAGGACACATACATGGAATACATATGGAAAAAGTCAAAATGTGAAAACAGAGAAAGCGTAACACAGATCCACTCAAGCAAATAGAAGGAAGGCCCACTTACCTTGCAAACTTGGGTCGAACACCAATGTGGCTACACTTCAGGCCCATCAAGTAAACCACTGGTGCCCCTCGGGCCCACCATCGGTAGGGCAGTAACATTAATGCTCCTGAGGTCGGTTATGGTGGGGCTTTCCTAAAATACCTCAGCAAACCGTCCTTCTTGAGCTATAAAAGGAGGAGGCCACCCTCTCACAATTGATTCAACAATCAAATACAACACAAGGGAGACACAATGTAGCAAGAAGAGAGAAGAACTACATTCATATCTTAGCTCTCTAGCTAGTCCTAGTGTAAAGAGTGAGTGAGTAAGAGTGGAGAAGTACTAGAGTTGTCGGCTACCTCCACTTGTGTACTTGGGGCCCCTTATACACTTAGCAGAAGGAATATCAGGAATCATTGGCTCCTCTCCACTTATACCTCTACATTCCGAATACTACTTGGATTATAAGGTTCGTGTTTATCTTTGATGGTGAGTTCTACTTTAAGTTAGTCTTGTTCATTATTTACTTGTGGGTTCATCGTCTGCTCTCATAGCGGATACTCTAGTAGAGGGCTCCCAATAAAGATGAATCACCCCGTACAACGCTAGAGTAGTAGTCGATAGCATAGATGTGGTGTCTAAGCTAGAGGCTACATTCATTTGCCTCGTGCCCTATGGTTGAGACATAGGCGGAAGGTGGTGATAGCCCTATCTGTCTCTTGTAATCCCCCATGTCCTAGTATGGTGTAGAGCTAGAAGCCAGAGGTACTTGGTAGACCATGCATAAGTCGGTGCTCGAAGTAAGTATATAGTGGCAAAGCTATCATAACTAAGGATCTCTATCCCTAAAAAACCTTTCTACCCGAGTCATCTTTCTTCTTGTTACCTTAGGTGAACTAGCTAAGAGACTTCTACACATTCGTTCCTCGTGGAAATACGATACCCTGAATACTTCCTGGTGAAATGCTACAATGGTAATTCCATGTGCTTGCGGATCATTTCTATATGTGTTAAGAAATACCAACAAGCATTTCTGGCACCGTTGTCGAGGAACGGTTGCTATAGGATCTCTAAACCTAGTTCACCCATGTATCCTTGTGTTTTACCCCAAAAAATTAATCATCTTTCTTTTTTTCTTCTCTAATGGAGCAACCTACCATTCAATTCAAAAAATTTTTTGCTTCTAAGGACATGTTCTTAGAGCCACCACCATCGAAGCCAATCATAGCTTCTGGCTATGAACTCCATCCTGGCTTTAAAGCCATGGTTTGGGAACAAACCTTCTTAGGTTAAGTTTACAAAAAATCTTACCGTCATCTATAGGAGTTTGAATAGCTTTGTGCATGCCTGAAAATCTTAGGCATGACACAAGAAAACCTTTGGTAGAAGTTGTTTCCCTTCTCTATTGACGAGAGGGCAAAACAATGGTATGCCCATAACATTGGGAAGGTAAACAGAGACTGGAAAGAACTAAGGAACATATTCTGTCTCACGTTCTTCCCTATATCTCGAATTGCTTTCTTGGTATATGAGATTCTCATCTTCCACTAGCATGAGAAGGAAATCATAGGTGCAGCATGGGCTAGATTTTCAATCATAACACAATCTAACCCAGCTTTGTCTATACCAAACCATGTGTTGTTACAACACTTTTGGTTAGGTCCTAGCAAGGAATCTACCCTATAGCTTGGTATCGCTACTAGAGGGTCATTTGACCATAAAACCATAATAGAAGGAGAAGTGCTTCTAGATCACATCTTAAAAAAGAAAAAAAACACTCCTTCCATCAAACACCTCTATGTAGAACCTGAATCAAGCCATGAGGAAGTCTCTACGTCCAAGTTCGATCCCATAACTCCTATTTAGAGACCCTCACCTGAACCAGAAACTCCGAAGGAAGGTTTCCAACCTTCAGAGTTTCTATTTTTTCGAGGACAAACTTTTCCGAATATCTTGGAAATACCTCGAATCAATAGACAAAACCAAGGTTCATTCTGACTTCCACATCCTTGCTAGCCTCGATTTTGATCTTCTCATAGGCTACTTTAAAAAAACTTTTTTTAAAAGAAAACCATCCTATGGGAGCCTTGATGAAGAGGTTGGGAAAATTGCTTTCACCACGTTTATAACTCACCAAATCCTATGGCAAAGCATAATCCCACAGCACCAACTCTGGAGACCGAGGAGAAGGTTTTCGCCATTGAGCATGAGAGTTTCCCTTCCAAAGTTCCCTCGCATTTCATGCTCACTTAGTGAAGTCTCTAGAGTTCATCTTGCTTAGTGCCACTCGCTTCTACGAGGATCACAACCACCTCTTAACCCTTGACTTCAAACTTTTTAAGAGGATGGTTGTAGATGCTTTTGTTTTCCGCAAATATTTGCAAACCCCATAGAAGCACTATGGCACTAACCTTGCAGCTTGAACATTAATACTAAATGTTTGATGGTGAAGCTAGGAACTGTACCACCATAGAGAGCTAAAAGATGAAGTTCCCATGGTCAAGCTTATGACCATAAATGAAGCACTGCCAGGAGATACTGTGGATTATCATAAAAGAAAAAAAACACTTTTCTTATCAATAAAAGCAAGAACATATTTTCAAGTTAGTATGAACCTTTGGGTATTCTTGTCGCTAACCATTTTAGGTTGAGACTAAGAAGAACAAGGGACATATGATACAAGAGAATATGAGAGCTACATCAACTAAAAACCTTGATGGCCTTCGGTGAGGGGACGCACTCAAACAAGAGATTCCAACCATATACACTTGACTTTTACACAAAAGACCAAGTGTGGGGGAGGATGATGAGAGCCTCACTACAAGTTCCATCCATATCAAAGGCCATCCAAAAAAATGATAATGTCAGCTCTACCTTGCTATATATAATAAAAAGAGAAGAAAAAAAGAGCTATAAAAAAAGAAAAAAAAGAAGTGGGGCTAAAAAAAGAGAGAAAATATATGAGATATATATATATATATATAAAGAAAAAGAAGAAGATAGAGAAGGAGCATGCTAGCCCCACATGGCCACCACAAAACACCAAAGTGCCACCTAACTCCATCAAGAATTCTCCTCTTCTATACCTTTACTGTTTACCACCATGGCCCATGGTCCATACACACTCGCTATGTCTATGGCCTAGTCTTGGTGCTAACCTAAGATGGACCTTCTACAATCAAGTCGCTGCTGCAGCAGCTCCAAAACTTCCATTCACGAATGCGGCCAGTAAGAATACTCAGGTATGTAAAGGTAAATAAAAGTTCACCAACTCCTTCACTCATAGTTATCTCCATTAGAATAAAACTTGATCATTCAAATTCACACTTCCCTTGTTTATGGTATATGCTCTGGTTTGAGTGTAGTCACACATGCCTATGTGGCACATTCATAGGCTTTTTAAATTAAGCATGGTGCTTAGGTTAAAATAGCCTTCTTTAATCAAATTTAGACATTGTGTTTAATTTTGATTAATTAACTTTGAGTAATCATTTCCATACACAATAGAAGTAATCTATGATGGAGATAAAACAAGGCTAGCAATACTTTACATTTTTCACCTCAGCCTTGTATGAGCTTTTCTAAAATAATAATAATATAATAATAAAAAGTTGGTGAACAAATAAAAATAATAATAATAAAATAAAATTTAGGCTTCCTAGTATTTCAACTGGTAGAGCCCTTATTTGTTTTTGTTTTGCTATTCAATAAAGTAGGTACAAGAATAAGTGTGGGGGGGATCTCTTAAGCAGAACAACCACACATTCGAGACCTCCCCCACATGTTGCACAACATCAAGCAATCATCATGCAGAAGGACAGGGCCAAATGGTCCAGTGAGGATTGACTGAACTTCTAGTTCAGCCAAACCATCTCTGACACCCCTCAACTCCTTCCATGATGGTTTGTGCAACACTATCCTCACTCCCTACATTAAGAAAAGTTTAAATTAAACAAAATTAATATAAAAAACAAATGATGCTTCATCTCTATGCTATCCTTTGATGAGAAGTTTGCATACTCTTTATCCCTCGCCAATATTTCTAAACTTGTGGACAACTTATCATAGGGACCCCATTTACATTGAGCTTTGTTAAATTGTTGTGACCCTTGTTGAGATTCTCGTCATGCACCCATAATCAAGATTCACGTACACCCACAAATAAAATGCTGACTCTTAGACTGAGAGTTACGTAAAAACATGATTTTCATCCACAAAAATAAACACTCCATTCATATGACATGAGTATCTCTCTCAAAAGTTTTCATGTGCCAAAATAAAGTATGGGCTATGCTAAAAAAGAAAAGAGAAAATATCCATGCCAAAAGAGCATGAGAAAAATGCCAAAGAGCATGAATAATCCCATGCTAAAAAGCATGAAGAAAAAAGAGAGGAAAAAGATAGCCCATACTTTCAAAAGGCAATCATCAAAAGAGAGAGAGAGCCATGCACAAAGGAGTTTAGAATTTTAGGAAAAAATTCAAAATTCCACACACTTGCACAATCTTAATCAAAGTGTATGACTTGCATCTCCTTTATCCGATTTTTGACTTAGCAATATTATGTGATGCAAGTATGCCTCTCTTTCTTACCTACCCAAAACTCCACAAAAAGCCTTTAGAGGTAGGATAAAAAGAAGGCAAATGTTAAAAGCCTTTGGTGAGGACTATACAAATTGAGTGATTGAGTAAATCATTTTGAGGAGCAAAGCTAAGTTTCATATTTTTAAAATCAAACAAAACCCAAGTTTCTAAGCAAAAGTGTAGTAAGGGGATTTGAATCCTTCCATTATCTAATCACTCAAGATTCTAAGGTAGACACTCAGAATGTTCACAAGTGTAGGTAAAGCTTGGAATAACTTGTATGCATATATCACATCAAGGAGATGACCCATCTTAGTCCTTATACTTTACTTGAGGACGAGCAAAGGACTAAGTGTGGGGGAGCATGTTGGCGGTCCTTAACTCACAATTTTAACCGCCAACATTAGTATAAAATTCACTCAAATGAAAACCAAACCTAGTAATAGGGCTTTAAACTAATGATTTCCATAGGTTTTGGTGAGTTATGCATTTGTAGGACACATACATGGAATATATATGGAAAATAGTCAAAATGCGCAAACAGAGAAAGCGTAACACAGATCCACTCAAGCAAACAGAAGGAAGGCCCGCCTACCTTTCAAGTCAAACACTGACATGGCTACACTCTAGGCCCATCAAGTAAACCACTAGGCAAAGGCGGTACCAAGGTGGTACAACTAGGGAATTGGTGCTCCTTAGGCCCACCATCAGCAGGTCGGTAACATTAATGCTCCTGAGGTCGGTTGCAGTGGGGCTTTCCTAAAATACCTTAGCAAACTATCCTACTTGAGCTATAAAAGGAGGAGGACACCCTCTCACAATTGATTCATCAATCAAATACAACACATGGGAGACACAATGTAGAGATCGAGTGCATGGGCTCTGTTAGTGGAAAACACCAATAGAATCAAAACTTATTTATTCTTCTCTAACCTTAGGCACATCGAATCATGTTAAGGTTGATATTTATGTGCATTGTTCATAATGTATCAAACTTTACATGATTATGACTTTCTTCCAAGGATAAGATATGCAACATTTTAGCTCATTTGGTTAAGACTATGAGATCAATAAAGTGGTGCTATGAACAAACTTAAGGAACAAAACATGTTGAGTTAATTAGGTTAAATCAAGCAAAGTTTTAAATCTAACATGTTTGTTTCTTTATTTATGTGAATACCAGGATCAAAGGGAAGTTTTTGAAATAATGACCATTTGCATTAGGATGTTACCTTCATCATTGGAGCGTGATGACACCATGTGATGAAGGTAGATGATTGTGGTGGTCTTTTCTTCGTGCTTGAAGCTTTCCTTGCTTGAGTTGTTCATGAACATCTTGTCTCCTATATTATATTGGTTTCACATCCTTTTATCATGCCATCCTTTTGTCCTTTCTTTTATGGATCTCGGCACTTTGTTTAGACCTTCTCCTCTTTTATTGTTTCTTCTCTGCAAAGGATTTGTAGACAACACATACCCGAAGGAATATATAAATGATTCAAAGCAAGGATAGTGTTGGCATAGAGCTAAAGGTCATTCTCTATGCTATAACAGAGTTGGTTTTAACATTTCAACGAGCATAGAATCTTTATCCCATGTTTTAAATAATGTGCCTTTATTGTTCACCACTACTTCAAATTTTCAATGAGGTTAAGGCAAAGATGTGTGAAATTGTTTTGAAGAATTCCTCAAACCTTGGTTTGTTTCTACAAATGATCTCCTAACATTCCCTATATGTACAACTGAATTCTATACAAGTATGTTTTGAACCAATGATTATGTTTGAATAGTATTCCAAAGCATACTTATAACAGAACCTCAAGAGATTTATTCAGGTAGAAATAGGAATATGTATGGTGACCCAAAGGAGCATGATTATTTAAATTTTTACTTGTTAGAGATTTAGCAAGTTGAGCTCATCATAAAGGTATGGATGACCAAGACAAACTAGCAACATGACGTGAGATGTTTTGAAAAACTCCATCCCCATACTTGAATTTTGTAGAATGCATAATCAAGTTTGGATGATAGAATTCTTGTATGAATGTGATTTTATGTTGCATGATGCTTGGTTGGATATACCTTGTGTTTTCCTTGATTTTATTGAAATGATTAGTGACAAACATACCTAAAGGAGGCTTATCTGATTTACCTGTTGGCGAGAGCTCGTAGTCTATTAAGTAGGACCTTCCCTTGTATTAAGCCTCGATCCTAGAGATGAGGATACAAACAATCGCATGCTCTTCTTCCACAACCTTTCTTGATTTATGTTGATTCTTGGTTGACGAGTTGGTGTTCATTAGAGATGTGAACTCAAGTTCCTCCTTGATTGTCTAGCGGCATGGTAGAGAGTTGTTTTTCTTTGTTTATCAGTGATTCGGCTGCCGTTTTATGGTCAAAGAAAGAACCTCATTGGTACTTGTATGAAACCTTCATCTCAATGACTTAGGGATGTTGTCTTGCGACCATGGTTGTGGCCTTATGAGACACCGTCAACAGACCTCCATTGATTACTGTTGTTTGTTGATACAAGAATGCATGTCATGATGTAGTGGCATTTGTCATCCTAGTCCTTGCCATCAATGTGTGAGTTGATCTTTTCGAAGGTGATGAAAGTAGGCATATTCTGGCTAATACGAGGTGGGTTCCATCTTGCTTCTCATCATCATCCTAGCTTGAGTCTTGGTAAGGCTCAATGCTATGTTGTCTTCGACTTTGCTCATGTCCTGTTGATTTGTCCATCCACTTTCTATGAGTGAGTGCTTTTTATGGCACTCGTCTTCTTCCTTTTTGTTCCATTACTAAAGTGGCGGTTTGGTTTTGGTTTGCAAGTTTATACCAAAGCATGAACATGCATAACTTTTATTGATTTTTCCTACAAAATGTTAGTGGACACATACCTAAGGGAATACAATGAATTTGAAACATGGGTTGTTGTCCATAACTTTTGTAATTTTCCTCTATGCTAATGAAAGGATGGTTTTAGGATTACTTTAGCATAGATTTTGTTTATTAGCAAATTTTATGAGTTTGCTACATTCGAGCATGGTTCAAGGCAAAAATAACTTGCAACAAAAGATAACTGAATAAACCTTGATACTCATAGTTCTTTCTTCCATGAAGAATGAGTTGGGTCTTCTTTGCGCAAAGTTATTGGCTTTCATCACATGCCTTGATTCATCTTTGATGTGAATTCATCTCTTGACTTACCTAGATTGAATTTGAGAGTTTTCTACAGGGGTTAGTCCAACAAAATATTCAGTGTCTACACAAGCAACTTTTAGTTCAATAACCAAACTACACTTCATGTCTAATTTTGATTAAGGAAGGCATTTCAACCTAAGTACCGCGCTTAATTTAAAAGCCAATGGAAGTATGTCGAGTACTTCCAAACCAAAGCATACTATAGTAGACAAAGGTAGCATGAAAGCACTATATATATATATATATATATATATATATATATATATATATATATATATATATATATTAAAGATGCAAGCAACATGGATGTATGCAAGAAACTAAACATGTTGTGGATTTGATGAGGAAACTTAGACTAAGTGGAAATGTATGCATGGACTATTCAAAGTAAACATACAATGGAATGCAAAAATTAAAAGATAACTACTCATTAAGTTTAAAGTCCATGAGCAAGACTATCTCACCTTTCTTGATCATACTTATCATCACTCATAGGATAGAATTTGTGAGTAGTGCAATGTCTATTTCTGTCACTTGAGATGTGATTTGAATTCTTGTGACGCCGACCTTTTTCTCTAATCTACACATGGTTAGAGAATATATATATGTCTATACAAACTTATGAGATAGCAGGGTTCTAGTGTTGATGGATCTTGAATGTTTAGGCACCCTGGGGTTCTTCAATGTTTTTCTTTTCTTGTCGAAGCTTGCTGAAAGGTCAAAATGACATATGTTGTCCTATCTATTCCACAATTCAACAGAACAGGGGTAATCCTACTAAAGATAGCGGTATGTTTTTAGAAATCTTTATGCTAATTGTGTCCCTGGCAACGGCACTAAAAATGCTTGTGGGTATTTATTAACACAAATAGAATATGATGGATTTCGCAAGCGCACAGAATACCATTGTAGCATTTTACCGGTAGTATTCTAGGTATCGTTATTTATATTTTTACCATAGGGAAACAGTGGAGTAAAGATTATTGAATAACAAGGGGGTAACTACTAATCAACATACTATCATAGCTTGAGTAGGGGTTAATGTAATGATATAAATTAAGCATAATGATACTCGGGGGATAGATCACTAAGATAATGTAAACTAGTTAACTCAGGAGAACAAAGGGTGACGTTGATTCCTGTGATATTCTTATTATAGGATCAAAGTATATATATATATATATCCGACTATAGCTAAGACTAACTCTACTCTTGTGCACTTTGGGACACCGTTTAGACAATAGAGCATCATGAAGGATTACTTTACTGATGCGACTATGGTCCTACAATTTAAGAACCTGCTCAATTTGGTATGGACTACAAAGGATAGACGAGGCTATCACCTCCCGCTGCTACCACACAACCAGGGAACAGGGTGTACTCAAAGGCAGAGCATCATATAAGTGCCATGCTTACACGAAGCTTGTCTACTTAGCCTAACTGCTAAACTAGCAAGCTAAGCGCTCTATGAACCTGCACACAAAAGTATTGATAACCTTTAACTAAGCAAGATATATATTCAAAGTAAGCATAGCCATGTAGATTCGAATATGACAAATTGATAATAAGTCTTATAGGATGTAAAAGTGAAGATACAAGGCTTTACCAAGCCTTCAAGACTAGATCCGAAACTTGAGCATGAGCCTAACTCGACCCTCAGTCCCGAGCTACTAATCTACTACATTAGAGAGTTCTAGACCTAATTCTCCTAGTGTGTGTTGATCTGAATGAGAGATATGAATTAGGATTTCCAAGATAGCTCCAGGGAGGGGGTAGGGGCAACTATATTTAGAGGGTAGCATCAATTCTGGACCCTCAGATCAAACTGACTTAAGAGAACAGCATAGATGCAATCCTTAAGGCGATGGAGAACCGACGTAGCGAGACGAAGGCTAACAGGTGGGCCCATAGGCTGGCCAGCCTATAGGTGGGGCCGATCTCACCCTCTGCTTCAGTGGTTTGCCTTCTAGTGCCTTCTAGAGTCTTCTAGAGTTATTTTTATTGTGGGTAATTACAATTAATTCTGACATTTTGGTCCACCTTGACAGTTTTATGAATAAATCCTCCTGCAAACACAAATTCGCCAAACCTTGTGGAATTTATTAGTTTAAACCCCTAGACCTATGTTTGATGATGGAATTAAGTACATATGCAGGATATGTTGATGGTTTACAATTGATGTTAACTACCGTCAATAGTCATCACAAGAATCCTCTTATTTAGAGCAAACCGAGGTACTTGATCAATGAACTTGACAAGGAGAAGTCTAGTTCGAAGAACTTACATCAGCGAACCCTCACTGAAAGAACTAACTTGGGGGACAAGTACTCTCGTGTATCCAGGTAAGTATCCTTTCCCTTTATTTTAGATTTCAGTTTCTTTTTAATTAGTTAAAAATGATGAATGAAAAACAAAATAAAAATTTATCTTTGCATTAGTCATTTATAGTAATAATTTGTGATCTAGTAAAATAGAAAACAAAATAAAAAGGTGTGTCTATTTTGCTTTAATTTGTTTTTTAGAAGTTGAATAAATAAAGAGGACTCTGAATAATCTCTTAAATGGAAATGATGAAAAGTTGCTCTACTATAATTCCTTTCAAGTACCTAGTTTTTAGCCTTGAATTCTCCTGAGTTTTAGATAATATTGTTTTGATATAAGAATTTACTCTAAACTTGAAACTCGTGGGTAGCACATGCCTGATCTAAGTCTAGGTAATTGATGGATATGATATGAGAAGGTCTAAGTTGCTATTTATCTTGTTCTATGTGACACTAAAAGTTTTGGAGATTTACTTTTTGAAAAACACAAAAATGCTACATGATGAGTTCATGTATGATAAAGCTTGAATTCCCACTAGAGCCATACATGTTATTTGGGCTAGAAAAACTTCCACATATATGCTGCTTGTAATTGCATTGAGTTTTGTCAAGCTTTGTTGACCCTTATGAGAGGTTTGTCATGCTCTTAAAATCAAGATCACGTACATACCACCCAAATATCCACTACTCCTACACTAGGGGTAGGCGCAAAAACATGCTTTCCATCTAGATCTACCCAAAAATGTTCTATTCCTACACTAGGAGTGAACACAAAAACATGTTTGCTAGGTTTTCACTCAAAATAAATGCTCCAAGTTCTTGTAGCTATCTCTCTAAAGTTTTGTTGCAGAAAAGAGAAATGGAGGTATGCAAAAGTTATTCATAAAAATAAAGAAGAAGAAAAAAAGAGTTGAGAAAAAAATGGACACAAAAGTATCCGAGATATCTACAACAATGGGTACTCAGATGCTGCCTAAAAACAAGAAAGAGATGAATAAGATAACCCCTGCTCTCAAGCAGATATTTTCAAGTTTCGAAAAAGAGATAAGTTTTCAAGGAGGAAAGTAGAATTAGGTTATCCACCATATATCCACACACATGCACATCTTGATTTGATTGTATGACTCAACTCTCTTTGGAACCGTTGTTTGACTTTACAATATATGCATTGCAAGTATGTTCTAGCTTTCTCCCTACCTATGAACTCCACATAAAGCCTTAGTGGTAGGAAGAGAAAAGGGCATAACATCTTTATTGCCTTGGTGAGGATCCACAAATACCACATATATTGAGAGACTTGAGAGTGTCATACAATGAAATCTCTGAGTTTTATTTTGAATACTTATAAAAACTCTAGAACAATGGTGGAACAAAAAACTTGAGACATAGTGCTTGACTTGATTGTTCTATCTTTCAATTGCTCAAGACCCAAGTGAAGGCTAAGAAGCCCTATGGTTGAAGGTAATATAGGTAAGTTTGAAAGTCAGATTAGTTTATTCTAAATCTTGATTGAACGTATGTGTACTTTTGAGGCATGAAAGCATTGTAGCAACTCTTGATCCATTGCTGAGTTTAGCTTTGCTCAGGGATGAGCAAAGGTTAAGCTTGGGGGAATTGTTGACGGTCATTAACATCAATTATAAACCATCAATATAACCTACATATATACTTAATTTCATAACCAAACATAGGTCTAGGGTTTAAACTAATTAATTCCATGAGTTTTGGTGAATCTATGTTTGCAGGAGGATTTAATCAAAAAAGCATCAAGGTGGACCTATTCGTCAAAGTAAATGATGTTTATCCATGACAAAAACAACTCAAGAAGATTCCAGAAGACTACAGAAGGCAAACCACAAAAGAAGAGCGCAAAACCATGACATGTGGGGCTGGTGAAAGGTCCTTGTTTGGTTTTGGTAATTGAGTGACAACTTAGGTGGACTAATTGTGTTTATGTGAGATACACAGGTGATTAGTCCACAGGTACATGTGTGTGAGCAACATATGCCATGAAGGTAAAAATGGCTTGGAGATGTTGCAAAGCTCACACATGTGATGATGAAGGAGCTTATTACACATGAGACATGGCATTGAGTCATGTGATCAAGGTGGAGAAGATCAAGATAAGACTTGGCTTGATGGACTGGTTGCAAGCGTGAAGGGCAAGTCGAAGGCTTTGGAGTGATGGACCGTGTGGCGGTGAAGCTTGAGCAAGACTTGGCGCTGATGGACGATGGCAACGGTGAAGAGCAAGTAGAGTCAAGATCGATGAACCAATATGATCATGTGATGATATGAAGTGGATCATATCATTGTTGATCGTGTTGGTGCATGTGTTGCATCAACATTGGAGGAGATGGAATGGAATGCGCAAGGCAAAGGTATAACCTAGGGCATTTCATTTCACCGGTCATAAGTGTGTAGAGAAGTTTATGATCGGGTTTAGGATAGATGGCCGTACTATCAAGAGGGGCAAACTTGTTTGCATATCGGTCATCTAGTGCCACTCGAGTGATCTAACTTTGCATTGTCGCTAGGATCGAGTGGCGTGGCAAGTTGAGTGGCTAACATCCTTTGGGAAATGATTGTGAAAATGCTAACACACTTACACATGGTGATGTACACTTGGTGGTGTTGGCACATTTACAAAGGCGGTGGTGTTTGTAGGGGTGAGATGGGTTTGGGTCCCTCTCTCCCTCCCGTCGAGCTTTGCTCGGCGGGATTCGGCGCTTTCGGGAAAATGGAATGTCTATTTTCTATTGCGTCGGATGCAAATTCTTGTGGTTAGCACACTTGAGCAAGGGTGAAGAGAATGGAGAAGATGCTGGCATCGGTCAACTAACCGGACGCTGGATCTGAATGCACCGGACGCTGGCAGGCTGCGTCCGGTCACGCTGACGTGGAGTGTAGCAGTCGCTGGAGTGTGACCGGACGCTGGCTGCGTCCGATCGCATTCGATCGGACGCGTCCGGTCATGCTCGGGAGCTTACTGGAAACGACCGGACGCTGGGGGTTCAGCGTCCGGTCAGTTGAGTGCTACTGCGTCCGGTCAGGTCAAGTGACCGTTGGAACCGGGACACGTGGTCGTCTGCGAGCGACCGGACGCTGAGGTCCAGCGTCCGGTCAACATGACCGGAGCGTCCGGTCGGCCCGACCGTTGCCCAGTGAAGGGGTAACGGCTAGTTTAGCCCTTGGGGCTATAAATAGAAGTGGCCCTCGGCCATGGCTGGCATGGAGCACCTCAAGGGACTTAGTGTCCATGCTTGTGAGTGCTTGGGAGCCCTCCATCACACATATACTTGATAGTGATCATTCGATTGTGTGAGTGAGCGATTCTAGTGCGATTGCATTGTGAGGTTGCATCGAGTGGCACTAGGTGATCGAGTTGCAAGCCGGTGGTGCTTGTTACTCTTGGAGGTTTCCACCTCCTAGACGGCTTGGTGGTGGTCTCCGTCGAAGCGCGCAAGAAGCTTGTGCGGCGCTCTGGAGAAGTGCTTGTGAGGGGCATTGTGCTCGCCCCATGGGAGCCGCGAAGAGCAACTCTAGTAAAGCGTGTCATTGAGCTACCCTCACTCAAGGGGTAGGTTCTTGCGGCGCCCGACGTGCGGGCTTAGCGGGTGATGCTAATTAGCCGCCGAACCACCAAGTGAGCGGTCGACACAACGGGGACTAGCGTGTTGGCAAACACATGAACCTCGGGAGAAAAATCATCGTGTCAACCTTGTTCTTCCTGTTGGTTTGCATTCCCATTACACAAGCTTGCAATTACTTTTATACATATTAAGCTTGTGTAGTTGCTCTTGTAATTAGATAGCTTGTGTAGCTTGCTAATTACCTTCTTGCTTGTGTAGCATAGAAGTAGCTCTCTTGCGTGGCTAATTTGGTTTTAGTAACCTTGTTAGTCACATTGCTTAGTTTGTGTAGCTAAGTTTTTGCGCTCTCTAATTAGGCATTGGTTGCCTTGTTATTGAGCATTGCTAGTGAGCATCGTTAGCTTTGTGCTTTTGCTTACTAGCATGTGTAGGAGCTCCCTTGTCGCTTAAAGTACTAGTGGCATAGGTTTGTGTAACCTTGCTCCTAGAATTGTTTAGGAGAGCTCTAGCTAGCCCGGCACCTTTGTTGCATATTTGTTATCTTTGCAAGGTGCTAGTGAACACATATAGTGGGGTATAGTCTTGGCTAGACCGATTGTTTTAATTCCGCATTTATATCGGTTAGCCGACGCGATTAAGTTTTAGAAAAGACTATTCACCCCCCTCTAGTCGCCATCTCGACCCTTCAGCTGGGCGACCCCACCTATAGGCCAGGTGGCCCAATGGTCCCATTTGTCATGCTCCCCTTTGAATATTGGTTCTCCACCACCTCCTAGATTGCATCTATGTCGTCCTTTTAAGTCGGTTTGATCTGATGGTCCAGAATTGATGCTACCCCCTATATATACAGCCCTATACCCCCTCCCAGAGAGCCATCCTAAAACTCTAATTCATTTCCTCCTTGTCAGGATCAGAGCCAGCTATAAAAAAAAGATATGTCCTCCATAGGATCTAGTCTTGTATTAGAAATAGAGAGATAGAGTAGGGAAAAGTTTGGAGGAAGTATAGGCCTGTCGATGCTCTCTCTATGGCTTGTACCCTAGTAGAATTAAGTTCTTCATGAGCATGCTTCTAAGATTTCTCTGGTAATCAACTTCTAATTCAAGTAAGTAACGTGTTTATATTGTTCTTCAGGTTTGTGACTCTTTTTGAGTACTTTAATCCTTGTCATTTATGGGTTAAAGTAGTATTTGTAGTGTAAGCATGGTGCTTAGATCGGTTACTCATAGATGTACCCTACATTCTAGATCGGTGGTAGCTCATGAGGGTGACTCTTATAGCCTCATTGAATCCTCTGTAGTCCACCTCTCATTTGTAGGCCTAGCAGGATTTAGTTACTATAGGAAACATAATTTGCCTATGTTTCCCTTAGTAATATCCCCATAATTGAATAATAGAAGACAACTTACCAAAGTTAGAACTAGAACACCTTAGTGATCTCCTTTATACTCCTGTTATCTTAAGTCTTGTTGCTACTCCGGCTTAAGTTAGACGTAGTTAATCTCACATGTTTCTCTATGGATATGATACTTGGAATACTTTTGGGTAAAAGCTACGGTGGTATCCATGCGTTTGCGGATTTATCTGTGTGCGTTAATAAATACCAACAATGCCACTAGGCCGAATCCTGAACATCAGTATGAAGCGTGTTTTGGATCTCACCAGTGCAGATTTCTAGCCCTCTGAGATGGGTGTTGATGTCCTCCCACCCTTGATAGTCTAAAATAGACTATCATGGGTACACAGGCGGTGGTAGTCCCTCAGAGTCAGATGAGATATCCGGTCTTGTCCATGTTGTGTCATTGGCCTCCTGCCATCTTGACCCTCTAGCCTTGTGTGGGTGCGGTGTATGTGGAGTATTGATCCCAACTGGGTGGTACATGGTGTGAACCCTGATACTTGCCTAGTTGGGAACATTCTCGTGTGGAACGCCTATGGTGCAGCTAGAAAAGGTGTCGGTTGTGGCTGTTGTGAACTACCTGCTTCATTCCTAGGTCTTCTCCATGTGACCCTACTAGACAGAGAACTCCTACTCGCTTCCTCTTGGGATTTGAGAGCAAAGGTTAGATCCTTGGACTTACACAAACAAAGATCCAGGTTAGGTAACGGGATCTCATTTGTATACCCAGGGAAGAAAAATACAAGTTTTCTAGCTTCATTATGTTTCAAGTAATGTCCTTGTAACAAGTAATGCTCATTGATAATAATGTGCGGAGTCAAAATATAAACTGCATCTTGACCTTCCAGTACACCAACACCAGTGGCAATATGAGTAATGAGAGATGTGCATGATATGGATGTAGAGAATTTGAACAATTCAAACCAATGTTTGAATATTTCTTTAACAGGAGCAATTTAATCTTTTTAATCATAGCATAGAGTACTTGCATTTTGGTATTATGAACACATCGGATATCTTGCCTAGAAAACAAAGTCATGGTGATCCAATGATGCATGAGCCTCAAAGTGGGGTGTTGAATGTTCATGTTATGAGGTTGAAATTTTCCAATTACGTTTTGACCCAAAATTTCTCTCCACAATTAATGATGATTAAAACCTCTAAGAGCATGATCTAAATCAATTGAGAATTTTCTTTCGAAGCCTATGTGTTGATCGAGATCTTTCCAAGTACAAAAACATTCTACTTCAAACAAGCGGAAGGTGATCCCATTTTCAACTTCTTTTAGTGAGCATAAAAATTGGATGGTTAGGAGACAAGAACCTTCTTCCCAAATGGGATCAATTTCCTCCCATCCTATGGCTTTCCAAATGGAGGTAAATTCAGCATCCATACCTATTGTTTGGAGAAGTTCAGGGTCATACAACGGCATGTGGATGAACTCGTGGTTCTTGATGAGGTTGTACGCTTGCATCTCCTAGTCTCCTTCCAAGTCGAGGTGGGGCTCATCATCCTCCTCCTCCATCGGTTGCTCTTCTTCCTCTTGCTCTTCCTCTTGCTCTTCCATTGGAACGGTTTCTTTGTCTTCATGCATCGGCTTTCTTCGTGCTCGGTGTAGCGTGTACTCGAGCTTCCACAGGAGCGACTTGAGCTTGACCCCATGATCTTTTTGAGGGCATTGGCAAGCTTCTTCCTGAACCAACCCATGGTGAGAAACAACACAACAACAAGCAAAAACTTGGCCGCAGGTTAGGGTTAGCACAAAATATGAAAGATGAACTTGAGGACTAGCTTGAGCTTGGGATTTTTGTAGAGCTTTCTTACACTAGAACTTGTTGGAAATGATTGAAAGAAATTTAAGAGCAAAGGGGTGAGGGGTGCACCCAAGCTCTCTAGTATTTATAGGCATGAAAAAACAACAGAGACAGGAAGGGTGCAATGGTCTCGGCCTCCTGTCCGAGTGGCAGCGCCAATGGTCACCTACAGGGTGCGGGCGCCCCCTGGTTCGGCAGCACCTACGGTGAGCTCGCCTAGCCTATCCTTTGGTAGGTACCAAGCAACGGCTAATTCAAAGCCGTGACCGTTGGAATTTCATCCAGATTTCCAATGGTATACTCGATTTTGATTTTTCAATAAAATTTTATTGAATTTTTAATTTTTATAATTTTTATAAAAATGATAACTAGTAATAATAACTTATTATTATTTAGGAAATTAATTTTATTTGATTTTTTGAAAGTTTTATTTTGACATAAAAATTCAATTTTTTAATTTTAGAAATATTTATTTTGAATATTTTTAAAAGATAATTAATGATTTACCTTCGGTAAGGACTCGACATTTTTAGTCCGTCGTGCAAGACTTTTCCACCTTCATTGATCTGTAGCTGCATGAACATTTTGGAGGGAATCCTCGGGTTACCCCGGGGTTTTCCCCGAATGATCGACGGGAATAGTGGCAGCTATTTGTGAAATTTGAGTTTCTATCATTTTGTTAAAGCTTAATTGATTTTTATGGAGGAAGATAAACTTTCTATTTTAAAATTAATATTCTCAAGCATTTTATCATTAAACATTAATTTCTTTGTGATACTCTCATTAATTTTAGCTTGGCCTAATACCAAATCTTTCAAAGAAGGCTGATTCGAATTATAATTTGAATTGTTGTTCGAATTACCTTGTGGGCGGGACTTGTTGTTCCACCCGTTATTACTATGTTGTTGGTGAAACCCGTTGTTGACGTAAGCAACTTCTTCGTGGGTTTTGGGGCAGTCATTCCCTTCATTGCTTCTTTTTCTTGGGCCTGTTCCTCCAGTCTCTTCATCAAAAGATCTATTTTTGCTGCAAGCATATCCTTCTTCTTCATGGTATGTATGCCTTTTTGTGTTCTTTCTTACCTCTAGCTTTGATTTGATGCCATTTTATTGATGAGAGCCTTGGCTCCATCAATGGTCAGGGAAAGAAAAGCTCCTCCAGCAGCAGCGTTGATGTCCCCCTAGACATGAGTGTTAACCCATCATAAAAATATTGGAGCACTAACCAGTTTTTTATCCTGTGATGCGGTCATGCTTGGATGTAGCCTCTCCCATGCCTCAGGAATGGATTCCATGGTGTTTTCCTAGAAGTTGAAGATTCATCCCCTTAGGGCATTGGTTTTGCCCATGGGGAAGCACTTAGCGAGGAACACCGTGGAGCATTTGTCCCATGTGTTGATAGCTTCCTATTCCTTGTAGAACCACTGTTTTGCCCTCCTAGAGAGGGAGAAGGGAAACAGGTGGAGCCTGATGCTTGTAGGTTCAACGTTCTTGAAGACAATAGTGTCGTAGAGCTCGAGGAAGTGTTGGAGATGTGCGTTTGCGTCCTCACTTGGCAAACCAGAGAACTGATTTGCCTGCACCATCGTGATGAGGCCAGTGTAGAGGTCGAAGTTCTCATTCCTAGTGTTGATAGTCGGCCCAACGGGTATGTTGGCAACGATGGGGATGGAGTAGTCACGGAGTGTCTTGGCCATGACTAGAGTAGCGAATGGTGCGAGGGTGACTAGTTCATCTATCATGGAGTGGTAGAAGAAGAAGCGGCACAAGACCATTTCTTCCTTAGGAGTTCATCCGGATCTTCAGGGTAGTTGTTTGACAGATTGAAACCAGTCATACACTATCCTATTTTCATCCACAACAGGAGAAACCAAGCAAAACCAGCCTGCATAAACAATGGCTACCATACATACATATTATCATGAACATGTCCTACCAGATTCTTTAATCAATTATGCCTTCCCCGGCTACGGCGCTAGGAATGCTTGTTGACACTTCTTTGCATCGCTACCAGGTTTGTGTCTTCAGCAACAGCGCTAGAAATGCTTGTTGGTATTTCTTAACATCACCACTAAGAACAGAGTAGAATCCATCCTCGGTGATGGCGCCAGAATTACCTTGTTGTTATTATTTAGCAACATTACTAATGTGTACCAATGCCACTAAGTAATAACCTTGATAGTTCCTTTACAATTTTAGATATTTATCCTCAAGCGCACGGAGCTATCATTGTAGTATTTCACCTAGAAGTATTTAGGGTATCATTATTTATATTTTCCCAAAGGAAGGCATTTATTGATTAAGAGTCTATTATGGATATGAACTTGAATAATATACTTGCAAGTACACCAATGTTTATAACAAGGGTAAGAATGATAATCTCAGGATAGTGGACACACACTTGGCATGCCTCAAAGGATAAAAGAGAAAAGAAGAGAATGGAAGCATAATCCTAAGTAGAGCATGCATTGGTCTAATATAGTCATACAAAGATTAGTTAATGATTATACAAATTACATAATTAGTTTTAGGGCTAAGAGTGAAGCAGGTCGGGAGACTACCGAGTACCGGTCTGCCAGTAACCTCATGTAGCATTTTAGACTCCTACGCCCCAAACGAACGTGGGGGATTACAAGGGACGGACATGGCTGTCACCACCTGCCGCCTACCACCTCAACCATGGAGAGAGAGATGTATTCACCTATCTCTTCATACCTAAGCACCTCGCTTGCGTACAAAGAAACTACCCAAATCCCCTAGGACTCCAACCCTATGGATCGACAAGTAAAGGACTTGGGCACACCTATCGACACGATGAACCGCCACCTCAACTTAGCTCTAATTCCAATTATATAAGTTATATGAGTGGTTAAGCATAAAGTTATGTATGCTACTCTCATGACATACAAACTATAGAGTAATTCATATATCAAGATCATAACACAACAACTATACTCTAGTTAATAAGTATGATTATAATTATAAGATGGAGGCTTGATTTAGGAAGAACTCATATTTCTATTCATACCCAAGAGTCACTTCTTCCAAGGAGCCAAGACCTCCAAGGTAGCTTTGCCTTGCTCTAAATACTACTAAAGGTAAAGAGAACTAGAGAGAGTGAGGTGTTGCTCAAGTTGAGTGTGTCTTGGAGAGTAGCTCTACCCCTCATTTATACAGGGAGTAAGGCGGTGCGTGAGTCTATATTTGGCATGAAGTACATGCTCCACCGCCTTCTACATGCCCTCATGCCACCACCAGACAAAGGGGCGGCAGAGAGGCGCCGATACAGGTGCGCTCGCCCCCTAGGTTCAGCCACCCCCTGACCTAGCCCCCTCGCCACTGCCTTCACATGGTGGGCTATGGATGGGTCCTAGGCTGCTCCTTGGTTGGTATTTTGCCCGGATGACTTGAGTTGCTAGGCTCTTCTATTTATTCCTTTGTGCAAATCCACGTTGAAAAGTGCCTTTCGGTGAATTTCTCCATGTATTTATACTTGTGTCCTGCAAAACAATAACCTCCATATAAATGTGGAACTAAGTCAATAGTAAATGCATATATGGTTAAGTTTGCCAATTTCTCCTTTTTTGTGTTCTAATTGGCCGTCGGATTTAATCGTTAAGGGCCGCCAACAAAGCTCGGTGCTGGAACAGGAGCTCGGGGGTGCCGCCATCTCTAGATCCACGCTCGCTGCTGGGGGAGGAACTCGGGGGTGTTGCTACCTCTAGATCTGTGCACTTAGGAGACTATGGGAGAGAGACCGCCGATCCACGCTCGGGAGAGGGAGGGAGAGGCAGCGCCACCTCCAGATCCATGCTCGGGAGAGGTAGGGAGAGGCGCCACTTCTATGGGTTTGGGCTCGGGTGAGGGAGAGGGAAGAGGGAGATAGAGATCAAGAGGGAGACTGGGAGAGGTAGGCACGGGAGAGGGAGGCATGGGTGTTGTCTCTCAGTCATAGGTGAGGAGAGGAGGGAGGCACGAGATGTTTCAGAGGGAGAGATGAGTGTGGCCTCTAAACCCTAAGTTCAGTATATATACTTCGAACATGATACCAGGCCAGATGGGCCAGGTGGGCTCGCCCATGATTAATAGAGGCAGGCCTTATACTTGCCCACCTCCAAAAATAGATTTACAGAGGCGGGCGGCATAAGGCAACCACCTTGGTTAATAAGTATTAACTGAGGCATTTGCTTTAAACCAACCACCTTGGTTAATGTATTATTAGAGGTAGTTGCTAGGCATTAACCGAGGCGGTTCTTTTACATTGGCCACCTCGGTTAATACTGGGCCAGCTGCCCTGCCACGATTAACCGAGGTGGGCAACCAACCCAACTGCCTCGGAGCCCATTTTTGAAATGCCTTATAAAATTTTTTGTGTAGTAGTGTCCTCCATCTTTTAAGTAGTGTTTGGTTTCATAGCAAGACAAGGATTACATGGGATAACTGTCCCCAACACAAAATATACCTCTATTATGTCAGACAAGCTAGTCCCAAAAAACAAAGGGACTAACACATCCCACTTCAACATTGTTGATTTTTTTCTACCTTGTCTTCTCCTTCCTATGCCCCTCTCCTTCACTACAAAAGTATGAGTTCCACCCCTAGATCCATCATTGTATAGGTGGGTTTAACTTGTTCCAAGACAAGCGGACCTCGGTGGTGGCCATTACAAGGATGAGTTTGAGCTCTAGCTCAGCACCCTCTGTGAGATAGCTGCCATCCATGTCCATGGGAAAGGTTCCTCACTGGCCTCCACCCTTCGACCAATAGTGAGCTTGAACTCAACTTCCTTTGCTCCATTATGGTCTTTGGCCCAAGGCGGCCATATGTGGGAAGCTCGTGCTCATCGCCCACTGGTGATTGTCCAAGGGCAAAGCTCATGTTCTCCTTGACCTACTAGCATACTATTCCTGTGGATCTGCTAGACAAAATGAAGAAATCAATGAATCTACTATCCTATTGCTACTCCATGGGGAAAGAAGTATGGAGGAAGGACATGGAAAATAGACTGACAGCTAGACCCAATGTTAACAATGGATTATTGACCAAGAAAACCATACATTATCTTCATTCCTCATCCCTCGTACCAAACACAAAACAAGGATGCCTCCAACCGGGCCATCCCTTGAACCAAACAACGATATAGGATCATCATGTCCTAGAAAACAGGAATGGACATCTCATTCCCAAACCAAACATAACCTTTGAACATAGAGGTGACCACACGCAACATAATGTAAGCAACCAAACATGATCTTAACGCAACAAGCATATGGAGACACCAAAATATTGCATATGTTTATGCTGGCTTGGATTGTGTTGTATAAATCCTAATGCAATCTAAGGCTTGTGCGCATGTAACCAATCACATTCTATGTATTTCTGTTATTAGTGCTATTAAGAACAACTTTGTTATTGACCGGAAAAAACATCTAATGTTGTGAACTTCTTTTCACTTACTATAACATTTTTTTGAAACATGTTCGTGGTCCTTACAGCAATGGTTATTATTTGAACATTTTTCCTCAGAAATTTTTTGAATTGCTTAGGGCATTATTTTGTTTCCTTGGAAATTTTGTTTGGTTCTCAGAATAACAAATATTGTCTTCTTTAGGAATTTCTTTTCATGCTCAGGACATTCTCCTTTAGTACATTTTGGCATGAAGTTGAAATCTTTTTAGTAGTTATATTTTTTGACACAAATCACATGTATTTTCGAAACATGTTTTTTACTTAACATCGAACTTGATTATCCTAAAGCTAGAGTATTTTTTTATTTCTAAGTTGTAACACTTTACATAGTGCAACTTGTGTGGTTGAGTTTACCATTTAGGACTTCTTTGGATGTCAAGTATTTATCTCAATCTATGTTTTTTTAGATACACCTCAATCCATGTGTGTTGAATTTTCACACCAAACCATCCTAAGACACATAGATTGCCTTATGTGGAAGAAAGATTGAGGTCTTGTTTGGATGTTATCGAATTGACCTCAGTCCACATGTTTTTGGGTGGATTAGGGTGGTGAATTTCGTTCAAGTTCCACTCCAATCCACTCCAACACACATGGAGTGATGCGAATCTGATTACATTTAAACCAGGCCTGACGTGGGAGATAAATTCAAACACACATGGATTGCCTTATTACGTGGAAGAAAGATTGACGTGGGAGATAAATCCAAACTGGGCTCGGAGCCTGACGTCTTGGGCTGCTAAGCTACTGTTACATCAACGGGCAGCGGAATAGTGGGCCGGCAGTAGACCAATTGTGCAGCATGCTGCCTAAAGCCCATGAGGAAAGCAGAGCTGAGCAGGATTCACGTTTTGGGCGACGGCATTTTTGTTTCAAAAAAAAAAAAAGGCGACGGCATTTTTCCACTGCCAAACCGCGCCATGTATTTCATAAAATGAACATAATGAAAAAAAAAATCCTTAATTATTAAAAATAGAGGCATAAAAAAGTTTCTGCGATAAAGAACCCCCATAAGTTTTTAAAAAGAAATTAGAATTGTTTATATTAGTTTGAACTGGACCCTTTTCTTCAGACACGTGTGGGAAAAGGTCCTTTGGTACATCTCTCTCACAGCTCCAACTTCACTCTCAACTTCCGCGGAGCCCTGTCAAACACTAAAATGCAACTAGATTTTGGTGGAGAGCCGAAGAAAATCACTTCTTTATTTTATACTATGAGCTGGAAGCTAAAAAAACCCCGCTATCCACCGTAGCCCGCTGCTCTATATTCATTTAACACATGAATCACTTTAGAATTGATTCTCACCTGCTCCACCTTGCTCCCCACCAGAATCATTTCTTTGGAGAGTTAAAAAGTGAATCTATGTTAGAGTAGCCCAGAACTAATTTCCCTGTAACTGCAGGAGAGTACGGAAAATATAAATAAATTGTACTGTAGGTTTATTAAAGATCGACACGTGCACCTCTTGGACAAAGCATACATGCTTTTAAAGCAACTGCGGGATGTACCATTGGAACAAAGACGTACAGGCCCGACACATGCAAAAGCGATGGGCTAGCCAACCTGCACCCGGGATTCGACTCGTGCCTTTTCTTCAAAACTGATTTTTCTTCTTCTTTCACGAATGCTATATTCCTTTACAGCAACCACAGTTTTATATATACAACAAGAAAAGGACCTGGCTGAAGTGAAAACACACTGCAATATCTCTGCAGGTCCGTTTCAGTCCGGCTCAGTCAGTAGTGGACATGCATCTGTGCTAGCTACTGGACAAATATATGAGGGAGGCACCTCTCGTTTGTTTGCTACGCCAACTTTGGAGGAAACAAAAGAGTACTCCAATGACCAATGAAAATGCAATTGAAAGCGTGCGTCCTTTTCATTTGAGCCTAATATTCGCGCATGAGGAGGTTCACAATCATTAGCCGAGCTCTCAACGGGAATAATGTTGTTGGTTCCTAACCAACACTGTTTAAATTATGCACATAGATCAGATGCTCCTAGATTGTTTAGCTATGACAGGGCTAATTGATGGGCACCGTACCCTGAAGAAAGATCTACTCGATCATGCATTTCAGCCAGTAATGTGCACATCATCAACAAGTGTGCATGCAGCATGCCCCTACTATTAGTATAGCTTGGCCACTAATCATTTGCCTGGAAGCATGGATGCTTCTGGCTTGTTCATCTTCTTTATTTCTCTTCTTCCACTGGGGAAAGGGAAAGCATCAGCCCAACAACCAAAGTGGAATCCAACTCCTCGATAGATCACAAGCATTGGATCACATGGCTGGCTAGTAGTGGCGGCACCTCTCATCGCTAGCTAATTGGCTCCGAAAAGGATATCCTCCTCCGAGGGGTGAAATGATTGTCATTACCAGAGATTCCACTTGGCCCGGCCTCTTTTTTATGTGGGGCTGACTGTGATCCAAGGAGGCCGCCAATGGTGGTGCAGGATTATATTGGATCACCTCGTCCTCGCCCCGGATTTTCTCCTTCCTATGTGAATCTAGTACATGATATACATACATATATGTAGGTTATCTTTGCATTTACACGTGTGCGGTCGCTCGATCGTTCCAAGCGTGTATATATTTAGGATTAGTATAATAATGTTTCGGATCAAATCAGAGAAAGCTCCTAGCCTGGTGGTTATCATTGTTTGATCTCTGTGGCCTGTGCCCTGTGAGTGGGTGGTAACACTTGTTTTCGTCGCTGAGTGAGTGGTTCGGTCCATGCTCATGGTGATCGGGCAGAGATAGATAGATAGATAATAATGGTGGGATCACTACAAGATTTTCGGTCTACTGCAACGCCAAAAAAGTGTAGCAAAAGACCTAAAAATGGTAGCCATAGTAATTTTGCTACCAATTTTTTTTTGGTTAAATGTCGTTGCACTTGTAAGGGTAGCAATAGCATAATGCAATGGGTTACATTTTAGTTGCGACACACAGCCCCTCTATTGCAACACTTTTGACGCTTTTGCAAACACCTGGTGAGTGTTGTAACAAAAGCAATTGCAACCACTATGGGTGTGGTAATAGTATCAATTGCAACGAACTAGGCGTTGCTAGCGATACGTATTGCGACACGCTGGTCGTGTAGCAACACAATGCAAGCGCAACGCAACACAGGTGTTGCAATCGTGGTTGTTGCTACGCAGAGAAAGCATTGCAATAGAGGTTCTCTATTGCCACGTCGCCTAAATGGTTGCTATAGGTGGCTTAGGTTATTGCAACACCTCTTCAGGTTGGTTGCTACAGAGAGGTCGTATATTGCCACGTTTCTGAATGGTTGCTATAGATGGCATAGGCTATTGCCACGTTACTTAGGTTGGTTGCTACAGACAGGTCATCTATTGCCACGTTACTAACTATCTGGTTGCTATAGGTAGATTTCTCTATTGCCACCGTCATCTTTTTGTAGTTGCAAGAGATAGTTTCTCTATTGCCACGATTATCGTACCTATTGCCACAACTAAATGTGGTTGTTATATGTGCCATCATATATTGCAACGCCAGATTAATATATTAATAATTCATGTTGCGACACTTTGTTTGGTAGCTTAAATTAATAATCGCAAAACGACAAATACATAATGAAGGAAGCATCGACATCCATTAAAACGAAATATAATTTGTTCATACAAAATCTTTAACAAAACACACCGAGTGTCAAACTAAATGAGAACACAAGTAGATAGCTTAACACATAATAATGTGTTAAGCACAGACAACTGTTTGAACTCATTCGAATCAAAAGACTAATGTCTACTATAGCAGCAAAGGTTCCCTTGACATGTATGTTGGCCATCGTCCCACCATTCGCATGCTCCTTCTCAAACTCAAGATTCCTCCTGAAAAATCATTGACATGCATTAGTTAAACTGAGACTAGTGGTGGCAAAGCTAATTGAACACTGAAGCAAAACACGAGCTGCAGTACTATCAACCATGAACTTTGAAGCGTAAAGCAAATATAAACATACATGCAGCTGCCTCCCAAGACATTTTATGAGCACAAACACATCCATATATATTTCTAATCAGCAAGAGGAAACTAAGCCTGGACCATATTTAGGAGCAGAACAAAAGAATAGCTATGTACTTCTCCAAAAGGACTATATGTTCCTTTTTAATGCAAAGAGAGATAAAAGGTTTCACATAGTACCTGTGTATTCTTTTTGGACAATGCAGATCTTTTCCTAGCCGCAGTTTCCTTCAGTTGCTTTGCTGTAGTATAAACAGCACCCGAATTCGCTGCCAAATTACTTCTAGTCATGCGCCCCTCTAGTGAGACGTTCTTCAGCTGCGGAAGAAGAGGGTTGTTGTTCTGGCTGGCTGGTTTCTTGGGTAACCTGAAAATAAATGGTTGGTGGTAAAAATCACACCCCTTGACAAGAATATGACATGCATGTTACACCTGGATGTTGACGACCTTGCCCCCTACTGTGAGCTTGGGTATGGTGAGGTAGAGCACGCCGTCCCTCACCTCCGCGCCGATCTTATCCATGTCCACGTTCTCGGGTAGCTACACCTGCGTCCTGTACTGGCCGAAGCTTGCCGCCGGCCACGCCTCCTCCTCGTCTCCCTCTTCGTATCCGCCGCTGCTGCTTCCGGCTTCTCGTCACCGCCAACACAGTCCGAAGCTTTGTTTTGGTAGAAATGCTCCTGCCA
The DNA here is from genome assembly GCF_019320115.1 of Miscanthus floridulus. Taxonomy (NCBI): domain Eukaryota; kingdom Viridiplantae; phylum Streptophyta; class Magnoliopsida; order Poales; family Poaceae; genus Miscanthus; species Miscanthus floridulus. Next base: position 55,272,733 of record NC_089592.1, on the reverse strand, counting down.
ACTATTACACCAATATTAACAGTGATGTAAAACCATCTCAGTTTTCAAGCATTGTTTATGGGAGTCCCTACAATCTGGTACACAAAGAGCACTCAAAAGGGGAGAAAAAACAGGAGTAAAAAACTGAAAAGAACAGGTTTCAGATTTGCTGATCAGTGAGTAAGGTAGTGTTGAACCCCATTTAGATGGCTTCATCTTCAACTTTGGAGGCAGGTAAGAAAACAGCTTGTTAGCATTCGTATAACTCAGCTCGCCAATTCTGACTCTACCAGTTCAAGGAGTGATGCGACATACTTAAAAACCTGGAAAATAAGGGACCTCCACAGTTTGAAGTATTTTCTCATCCCATTATTGCTTAATTAATATTAAGTAAACATGCATCTTTTGTTAAGATGGAAAGCTCAATGCTCTTGCACTGGATTGCTTCAGCAATTTAAACAAAAGGACATAAGTATTATTAATATAGTATATTGCCCGTGCTAACGCTACGGTGGTGTCTAGAAAAAATAAATCAACTGTTGAAAGAAACACAGAACTCACAAACAATGACATTGTGGTATCTATAGTGAAATAAGTCTCATATTTTTTTTTGTAGCTATCAAAATATTTTCCTAGTACAAATGTGATCATCAGATCTCGGAAGCTAATGTTATTACACTGAAATCAGAAGGTTTGACTTGGCAATTACCTTAATAACAAGATCAATGATAGATATTTCCTTTCCACCAATAGGTTCAGTTCCCCTATGCATTTGGCATATAGATGAATGGTATGCCCACATTGCAGCACACTAATTAAGATGCCATTTATAAATTAAAGTAATACCCTATACATTGAGCCTGCATCAGCTGAAGCAATTGGTTAATTTGAGGCAGCTAATTGGCTCCAGCCTCACACAAGGTAGACCTCAGGTTGGTGAGCAAAAGTAGGAGCAGGGCAAAGCCTAGCATTGAGAATTTGCTTCCTAAAATAAGAATTGTGTTTGTCGGATCTACAAACACCAAAAACATGGAAGAAGTTGTCATAGCAGGATCTAAGTGAACACTCTGAACTAAAACAGAATTGCAATAGATAGTCGACACTGATGTTCCATGTCAGTATCTGAAGCAATCCAGAAGCTGTCACAAGAGCAGTGGACACTCAAAAGAAGGCATAATTGACTTGTAATCTAAGCAGTCATAAGTGACACTAACGTCAAACTAAACAGTAAGTAGCAGTAAGCCAGTATTTATACCTTCAAAAGTTTTCTGTTTTCAAACAATTAGAGTATTTATGCCTTCAAAAGTATTTTGTTTTCAACTAATGTGATCTACTCACAATAATATGCCCAAATTATCTCTGTCCAAATTTGTTTAGATACTTCCTTGTTGAGTGTACCGACATCAATTTCATTGGCTGTTGTCCCCTCCCATTCTCAGTGTACCGACATCAATTTCATTGTTTTCAACTAATGCTGACGGAGAAATAATTGCAACGTATATTATATAAGAACACTTCAGATTAGAGATAGTTGTGAACCTTTTTCCCCTTTGCCTTTTTCCTATTTTATGAAAGTCCTCTTAGCACCATGTGCAGTTGAACTTCATCAACCTATTGAGAAATATCGAACGTTCACCAGAGATGAGGCACCTCATGGTTATATCATTTTCTATTACTATAGGTTAAAAACACTTACTCTTATCAAGGAAAAACATAGCCATGGCAGTTATTTCCAGCAAAATCAGAAACTATATTAACTGAGACTTGCCTGCTCACTGTGCACGATCGTCGTCCTCGAGCCGCCCGTGCTTGGCAGATGGTGCACAGGCGTGCTACGCCGCTGCCGGCAAGCCCTGGTCGGAGATCCGTTGCAGCCTGCGCTCATCGCTCCTCGCTCGGCCGCCGGCGCCAGGCACAACCACCGGCAGCCCTCCCTCCACAAAATAAAGCATAGATGAAATATATTTAAAATTCACATAAAAACGAACAACTGAAAGAGTAAAACAGGAAGGTATCTTATTTCTAAGGTTGAATAAAAACTTTTCATCGAACTTGATTCTGTAATTGCTTATTAATTCAGTTGGACTTTGGATCGAACCTATCCTGCTAGAGATCAATCTTGATGTACCTAGGTGTCGTATGATTTTTTAACAGGAAGATTTGTTTCATTTGTTACATTGATCACCATAATGCATGATGAGGTACAGAGGTCAGAAACATACCATTTTGTACTTCCAGATAATTATCAGGGAGTGTCTTTCTTCAAGATTATTTTACCCATGAGGATTATTGAACAATAGGACAAAAAATAAATCTCTTCTAAAAAAATCATGAGCCAAAGTGAACACTTAGTATCAAACACCTTGTACTCAGTTCGAGAGGATCCTTCTGCACTTAGCATGTACTGGAAATCAATACTGGGTTTCAACGCCCGTGCTAACGCTATGGTAAAATACAAAACAAGATAAAATTTGTACAAACTACCGTCAGTCTCTCTCACTTACGAGCGGTCCCAGCGAAGAAGCGAGTCGATAGAGGTGGCGTCTGGGGACAAGGACCTACAATCGCTGCTCCAGAACTGGTGGTGCAATATTAACACCAATGCTTGCATGAGGACCCGTGTGGTTTTAAAAATATTGAGAACATATTCTAGTAAATGAATCATCCAAAAACAGGGTCATTGAGCACCAAAATAAAGAGTTAATAGGTCCATCCATGTTCTAAAGGAGTATCTGAAAAGTTTATTTAAACAATATATCATGTAGGCAAAGGTAAAATAGCTAGCAACCTACAACATATCATGTGCATATATGCGCAAAAAAAAATCATATCATGTGCATATATGCTGAGAGCAAGCCATTTAATCAATTTTCAGTCTGTAAAATTTTCAATCTCCTATAGCCCAAACTGAGAACAAATTCTTTTGTTGCATATATAAAAATCTAAACTTGCCAGCAATTGTAAGCTGCATAGTAAAATTTCTGGGAAAAAAAACAGTGTGAAAAAGAAGCTAGAGGTACCTGCAGATGGCCCTGGACCTCATCTACACCTTTGTTGCCACTATTTATCCAATTTTCAATCTGTACAATTTTTTATTCGCTTATAGCCCGATCTGAGAACAAAGTATTTTGTTGTAGAAATAAATCTGAACTTAAGAACAAATGTAGGCTACATATAAAAATTTTAGAATAAAACAGAGTGAGTAAAAAGGAAGCTAGAGAATGAAGCATGTACGTTGTAGACTAAATCGTGAACACATGGTGTGCTTGTAAAACACTGCGGTTTTAAAATCTTAGTGCCATTCATAAATAGATTTTTGAAGTCACAGCTCTATTGCTGGTTTAACATCTCCATTCTATTTCAATTTCATAGATGAAAAAATGGTCATGGGAGTGATATAAAAGTTAAACAGACTTTCGAATTAAATTGTTTTTCATGGTGTGGTACAGATCTCCATAGACAACAACTCAAAATGAAATTTCACCTGCTTCGCAAAGATCCAGCCATCCTGCTGAATCTTCCAAAGAGCCCCGTTGAAGCAGATGGCTTCTCAATTCTCACATATGGAGCCAGCAGCCCCACAAGTGCAATATCAACTGCTACACTAACAAGAAGGTCAGCAACATATAGTTCAAACTCTGCCCAAAAATCCTTTCTCGTCTTCTGCACCTCCGCAAATGTCGTGCAGCAAGAGTCGATCACAATCTGCATTCAACCCATAACGCAATTGTTAGCAACAGCAGAACTACTATCTTCTGACCACTTGAGAAAATAACTGACCAACCGCACCCACCTCGGTGCCAACTTTGAATTGTATCTCATGCCTCAAAATTTAATAAGCAAGCAATAACCAGACCTCTCTGTCCAAGCATTTAATAAACAAATTTCATACTGAAACCTATGCAACCCTGCAAAGAGCAAAAGCCTTGTATGCGCTGGCATACAAGAAGGTACCGGAAGCATAGCATTTAATTAATATAAATAACTTGAGATACTTAATATGTCACACAAGCAAGGATCTAATCTTTAGTTAGTCTGGAAAGTTAATCCACTATTGCAAGCTGTAGTGACATTTGACAAATGTGAATACATGCTACACCTGCATCATGAGAATGAATTGCACAAGGATTGCCTCCACGCTCAGCTACCCAAACTCCATGAAACCACATGACCTGTTACAACAGCTAGTTAGCAATTAAACAAGGATTAAAATATGTCTGAGAGCAATCAATAATAAACCCAATAACACACCAATAAGACACCCAGCAAACTGCTGCTAGTAAACTGAAAATTGCAGAACAGAAACTTCACCTAGCATCAGGCCATGAATCAAGCTCCACCCAGCGAGTGAGGGCAACGCTAGCTCGTCGACGGAGGTGAGCCGGCGGCCCAGGAGGCGAAGGACGCGTGGCGGGTCGAGGAGGGATCACAACTCAAACAGTAAGAGCATAACATGATCAGACAGTTAAGCATAACATGATACTATGATACGGATTTCTGAAATAAAAAAACACAACCAACAACCTATCAACACTAATACGCGGAAGTATAGTTTATTATGACTACAATCCACAGTGCAATCCGACCTTCAAATGAATACGCGGAAGTAACGCACTTGATTTGATCAAGCCTAACCTGTTTTAATAAATTAAGCTACAATTGAATCAGATGACAGTAGTAGGACGGAATATTGACCTTGATAAGTGTTGCCACAAAAGTTGAAGGGAGATAGAAGATGTGTATTCATTCCATTGGGCACATACATATACCTCTGTAGCTGAGTCTTGAAAGGATGCCAGTTAGGGTCCTAGCTTCTAGCTTCTAGCTCCTAAGTGTTGCTACAAAAGACAGAAAATTTCTGTGTGTCAGCTTCTAGCTGTTATCGGAAAAAGACTGAAATCAGGTTCGAACTTGATCATACCTGTCTTGCATGTTTACTGGACCAAAGCCTGCAAAAGAAAAGCAGCTGCTAGTACCAACAAAAGAATCGACACCATACTTCAAGATTGAAGACTAAATAATGGACCCAAAAAAAATGCAAGAACAAATCATACAAGAAAAGGATGAACCTCCTGTAACAGGTGCGACTGCTCCTGCAACCACGAAATTAGGACCAAATCGTGGGGGGTGCACTGAAGAATCCTGAAGTTAGAGAACTTCCTGACCAAATTAAGAAAATCAGAGGAAAATAGAGAGGGAGAGAGAGATGGGGGGTACCTGCACTGAAGAATCGTGGTCTTGGCTGCTCGTCCGCCGCCGCCGAGCACACATCGGAGCCAGGGCGGCGCTCGAGCCCGCGGCCGAGCACGCGACCACGTCGGCGCTCGCGCCCACGGTCGGCCTGGGTAGCCACGGCGTGCGCGAAGGGAGAAGGCGGCCGGGTCCACGGCGGCGGCGGCGGGATCAACGGTTGCTCGGGCCCTGATGGTGCGTTTCCTTTTTTTCGTCGATGACGGACGGGCGTGCGTCGGGCGTGCTGGCGTGGAAGGGAATTTTTGTTTTCTTTTTTTCGTCGATACGGACGGCGTTTGTTTCTTTTTTTTCTTTTTTATAAAGACGGGAGCGTTAAAGCCTGCGTGATGAGTCAAGTTTTCAATTATAGTAGAGATACGGACGGGAGCGTTGAAGCCTCCGTGATGAGTCTCAAGTTTTCAATTATAGTAGAGATACAACAGTTTAAAATTGTAAAATTGAACCTTTAAAAATGGAGGAAAAAATTTAAATTTTAAAAAATTAAAATCAAAATTACTAAAATAATTTTGAGACACCAAATGATCTCAAATGAAAATTTGAGAAACATCAAAGTTGTTCAACTCATTAAGATCTACAACTTTTATTTCGGTCATCTTGTCATTTGACTAAATTTGAACCTTTCAAATTTGAAATTTTAAAAAATGACAAGTTCGAACCAAAATTTGAGACCCAAAATGATTTCAATATAAAAAGTGATGAATACCAAAGTTGTTCAACTCATGAATATCTGCAACTTTTATTTTGGTCATTTCTTCATTTCATAATTTTTTAGCACACATTATTCACTAATCTTACACATGTCTCATATAGTTTATAAAACCTTACGAGACATGTGTCACATTTACGAACAATGTCAGTACCACTTTGTCATATGAAGAAATGACCAATACAAAAGTTGTATATCTTGATAAGTTATTCAACTTTGGTATTTATCACTTTTTCAGCTGAAATCATTTGGGGTACCAAAATCTTGTCTGAAGTTGCATTTTTTTGAAATTCAAAATTTAAATTGCTCAAACTTTTCATATGTATATATTGACAAAACCAAAAAAAATAAATTGATAGAGAATGATTTTAGAAAATTTTAGGAAAAAAAATCATCAGATTTGGAGTTAGTATGAGGAAGAAAAACTAGTTACAAAGTTAACCCATAGATTAAAAAAAAAAGAAATCACACTGTTCACTATGATCATGTAAGGATCATATAGAACAATGTGATTTCTCTTTTTAATCTGTGGGTAAAACTTGTAACTAGTTTTTCTTCCTCATACTAACTCCAAATGTGATGGTTGTTTTTTCTAAAAATTTCTAAAATCATGCTTCAGCATTTACGTTTGATCAAACTTGGATGTGACAATGTTTTACACATTTTAAAATTTGAAATTTAAAATTTGATAAGTTCAAACCAAATTTTCAAACCCTAATTGATTTCAGATGTAAAAGTGATGAATACAAAAGTTGTTCAACTCATCAAGATCTACAACTTTTATTTTGGTCATCTTGTAATTTGACTAAATTTGAACCTTTCAAATTTGAAATTTTAAAAAATGACAAATTCGAACCAAAATTTGAGACCCAAAATGATTTCAACATAAAAAGTGATGAATACCAAAGTTGTTCAACTCATTAATATCTACAACTTTTATTTTAGTCATCTTGTTATTTGATAAAATTTGAACCTTTTAAAATTAAAATTTTGAAAAACGACAAGTTCGAACCAAAATTTGAGACCCAAATTGATTTCAACATAAAAAGTGATGAATACCAAAGTTATTCAACTCATGAATATCTGTAACTTTTATTTTGGTCATTTCTTCATTTGACAAATTCTTAGTACACATTATTCACTAATCTTACACATGTCTCATATAGTTTATAAAACCTTACGAGAGATGTGTCACATTTGTGAACAATGTCAGTACCACTTTGTCATATGAAAAAATGACCATTACAAAAGTTGTAGATCTTGATAAGTTATTCAACTATAGTATTTATCACTTTTTTAGCTGAAATCATTTGGGGTACCAAAATCTTGTCTGAAGTTGCATTTTTTTGAAATTCAAAATTTAAATTGCTCAAACTTTTCATATGTATATATTGACAAAACCAACAAAAAAATTGATAGAGAATGATTTTAGAAATTTTTAGGAAAAAAAACCATCAGATTTGGAGTTAGTATGAGAAAGAAAAACTAGTTACAAAGTTGACCCACAGATTAAAAAAAGAAATCACACTGTTCACTATGATCATGTAAGGATCATCTAGAACAGTGTGATTTCTCTTTTTAATCTGTGGGTAAACTTTGTAACTAGTTTTTCTTCCTCATACTAACTTCAAATGTGATGTTTTTTTTTCTAAAAATTTCTAAAATTATGCTTCAGCATTTACGTTTGATCAAACTTGGATGTGACAATGTTTTACACATTTTAAAATTTGAAATTTGAAATTTGACAAGTTCAAACCAAATTTTTAAACCCTAAATGATTTCAGATGTAAAAGTGATGAATACAAAAGTTGTTCAACTCATCAAGATCTACAACTTTTATTTTGGTGATCTTGTTATTTGACTAAATTTGAACCTTTCAAATTTTGGCTGCTATTTATTCGTGCGCCATCAGTAGGGGCGGCTGGTGATTTAGCCGCCCCTACAGTTGGGCACTGCAGGGGCGGCGGGTGATTGAGCCGCCCCTACAGATCAGCCCCAACTGTAGGGGTGGCTCAGGTTACCAGCCGCCCCTACAGTGCCATCTATAGGGACGGCTGGGGTCCGAGGACGCCCACTGTAAGGGCGCCCCCAACCCCAGCCGCCCCTACAGTAAAAACACCCCCGTTCCTACTGTACGAATCTGGCGTAGTGCATGTGACCGATGGTGCACGGTCAGGCATTTACTATCGCTAACAAAGTGACCAACCACCCCGGTACAACTTCAAGTACTAATTAACATCCACGCATACTTAACATCAAGTACTTAACAGCAACTACTACTTAACAGAAAGTTTCAGACACCAGGCATAAGGACGGAGATGCCGAGATGGGGCCAGAGTTGGGGCGTTTTATAACTCATAAGGTCTTCAATCATATCAAATAAATTAAAACCTGAGTTACAACGAACACACCTACATAGCACAGTGGTGGAGAAGGTTTTATCTAAACCAGAGCTCCATGGTTCGAATCCTGTGGGGAGCACTTTTTAATTTTAATATATGCGTCCCCAATTCTTTTCTTTCCATACTTTTTTTTAAGTTTTAAATTCCTTGCAATTATCAAAGTATATTGCAACAAAAAATAAGCGTTGCACTTGAACACAATTTTCGCTTCGACCCCATAGATTTCGTTGCAATAAAATTTAGCACTTGCAACAATATCAAAGTATATTGCAACTGCCAAAAAAGGTTGCAATTGACCCCCACTTTTGCTTCGCCTCCAAGAGTTCTCGTTGCATTAAGTATCTAGCATTTGCAACGCTTGTCAAATTTTATGCAACACAAAAAAACCGTAGCAATAGTCAAAACCAAATGCAACTAACGTAAATGTAGTTGCAGTACTACCACACAATTGCAACCAAAATCAAGTCTACTGCAACCATTTTTCACCATTGCAATATCGTCCACCAAATGCAACAGAGCTTTGCAACATCTTGAAAACCGTTGTATTAAAGGCATGTATCGCTACCATTTTTTAGAATGGTTGTAATACAACAATCTCTGGCAACCAAATTTTCTACGTTGCAATTCTTCGGCGTTGCAGTAGACCGAAAATCTTGTAGTGGATGCTAGCGCTTGGATGCACTCTGCAAGTCCAGGAAGTGATTCTTGAGACGACACCACGCACGATAGGAACCGGCGGATCAGAGCTGGCTGCTGCACCATCAAGAACCGAAACGTTTCGTCAAAGAGTCCATTGCAAAAGGCCTTCTTAATTCGCTTGTACAAGTACAACCAGTGTTTCGCAACCGATCGGTCGATGGAATGAATCATGGGTGTACGACGATGACGACGACGGCGTCTCATCCTAACTCAATCCTGCTCTGGACCCGCTTGTACTGATATGGTGCCGCGCGGAGAAATCAATCAGGCGTCCCTGTCGATCGGAGAACAGACGTAAAGCGAGAGACGACGGTAGAAAGAAAGAAACCACGGCAGGGCCGGGGGCCGGCCTGTGACTAGCTTACTTGTCGACCGGCTATTCTTCCAGGTTGCTCGCCGCCCAATGATAGCTCGCCGGAACTGGAGGAAAACGGCTGAAAAAATCTATGGGGGATCAATCAGGTCAGGACAATCACACGCATTCATTCAGGAGTTGAGCTGCGCGGTGAAAGCTCAACTTGTGGCTTCGATCGGCTTGTGCTTTGAGGTGAGATGGCGGTTTTGATCCTTTTCTTTCCTGTCAAAGCGGTTAATCTCCTGTCCAATTTGAGTCATGTTCCTCGCAATTGAAACGACTGACCGTGACTAGTTAACAAAAAAAAAGAGGTGTTAGCAAATACAGTAATGCAAATAAAGATTGAACACGAGACATAGATTTTTACGTAAAAAACCCTTGCGGTAAAAAAACCACTGCCGCCAACCGGTGATCTTCACTATACGGGGAGAGTGTACAAAACGCTGGGAATACAACGAGTCGTCTCTCTTTCCGTGCGGTTTATAAGATGTATTTATATACGGAAACAAATCTGTTAATTATATAACCCGAACCATGGGCCCTTAAGGCATTCCCACAAGACTTACGTTATATTTCGGATCATACTCTAGAAAACTTCACCTTGAGACAAATTTCATCTTATAGCAAATGAAGTATCATCAATGAACTCACTTCAATAATAAATAATCATCGACGTCAAAAGACACTAAAACCTAAACTGTAATACCAACTAATCCTGAGCATAGCTCAAACTTAGCTCCAAGAACAGGCTTTATCAACATATCAGCGGCATTGTCATGAGTATTTATCTTGCATATCTTATCATCAACTCCAGCAGTGACATCTTGAATAAAGTGATATCTCACATCATTGTCCTTTGTTCTTTCGTAAAACATCTTATCTTTAGTCAGATAAATTACACTATAACTATCACAATGTATAGTATTGCAAGAAGTAACCTCATAAAGTTCAGAGTATAAACCTCTCAACCAAATAGCCTCTTTACAAGCTTTAGATATAGTCATATATTCAGCTTCTGTGTAGATAGAGCTACGGTAGCTTACAAACTTGCTTTCCAACTAATAGCACAACCACCAATGGTGAAAACATAACCCGTGAGAGACCTTCTCTTATCCAAATCACTAGCATAATCAGAATCAACAAAACCAACAAATCAATCTCTAGATTCCCAAATTGCAAATAGGCATTACAAGTACCTCACAAATATTTGAAAATCCATTGAACAATCCTCCAATGATCCTTACCAGGATTAACCATGAATCTACTGTGATAACACTCAATGCAAGAGATAAATTAGGATTAGCCAAGCTCTCTACTCGTGCTTCACCGCCTTGATGGTTCGTCGCCACCAAGCCTCTAGCTTGCCCTTCACGCTTGCAACCCGGTCTATCGTATCCAAGCCATGTCTCATATGTAATGAGCTTCTCTAAAGCACTAGTTGGGCACTTGCAACATAACCAAGTCATCTCTCTACCATGGCTTTTAAGTGTTGCTCACACTAGTGTACCTATGGACTAATCACATATGTATCTCACATCAAACACATATCAGTTCACCTAGGTTGTCACTCAATTACCAAAGCCAAACTAGAGTCTTTCGACAGCGTGACATACTGCTTGTTACAGTCCATGCGCTTGGCCTAACTATCCAGCGTTCGTCGAACCATCCGATAATTTTGTGCATATGCAGATTGTGCAAGTCTAAAGTTGTGCATTACCGAACCGTCCAAGTAGCGATACCCGGATCATACGAGCAAGCACCACAAAGCCCAGAACAGTGCAAAACCTAGTACAAGTTTATGAAAATAAGGAATTTTAAGTGTAGACTATGCTCATGATGCTTGTGAAAATCTAGTTATCACGACTGGGTCATGATAGGTGACTCTCTCTAGTGTCTAGCTCGACACCTTAGTTGATATGTTGTTTAGAATCTTTTAAGGGTTATTGTGAACACATATAGAGGGGTGAAGTCATGGCTAGTCCATTAGCTCAGTTCCGCAATCATATTAGCTACACATAGCAAATAAGTTTTTAGAAACAACTATTAACCCGCCTCTAGTCGGCCATCTTGACCTAACACTCGCCTCCTCAGGCTTGTTGCACGTACCGTGTGTCCTCCCTTTCTCTCTCGCATATAGGTCGAGATGGCGGACTAGAGTAGTGTGAATAGTCATTTCTAAAATTAAACGTGCCGGCTAACCGAAACAAATACGGAATTAAAACTATCGGTCTAGTCAAGAGTACACCCCTCTATCTAAATTCACAAGAACCTTACAAAGATCCTAATATAAGAAACTAAAGTACCAAGCTAGGTAGAGCTCACCTAAACAATTCTAGTTAGTGAGGTCATACAAACCTATGCAACAAGTACTCAAGAAACTAGGGAGCTTCTACACATACCAGTATGCAAAGCGCATAGAGCCTAAGCTCACTCGCACTACTCAATAGCAAGGCTACACAAGCCAAACTAGAGAGCTCAACAGTTACTTAGCTACACAAACTAAGTAACTAGCACACTACACAAGCAAACTAATTATGCTAGAGCAACAATACAAGCATAATATATGAACAAGTAAATACAAGCTTATGTATGAAGATTGCAAACCAATGGGAAGATGATGACACGATGATTTTTATCCCGAGGTTCGGTGGTTTGCCAACCACTTAATCCCCAGTTGAGACAAGCTCAAGGTTGCCGCCGGTCCTCTTGCTAGTGGTGACCCTCAAGTCACACTCTCCCACATGGAGTGCTCACCACGAGCTCTAGCACTTGAATTGCCAGACCACTTGATACTCTTCACGTCTTGCTCTACTAGAGTTGCTCTTCGTGTCTCTCGTGGGGCAAGCACAACACCCCTCACAAATTTTTCTCCAAAGCCACGCACAATCACCACGTGTGCTTCACAACGGAGACTGAATTGGACTAATGTATTTGAAAGTGTTACCTTTTAGCATCAAATAAACTTGTCTTTGCATTGCATCCTAGCAAGTAGATAAGCTTTTAATTTCGCATTTGGTATTATTTGCTTGCTTTGGTTGTGTTGTCATCAAGCACCAAATAAGGGGACATTGTAAGGAAAGTGGACCCTTATTCTATTTAATTTGGATTTTGGTGTTTGATGATCAACATGACCGAACTGGACTTATGTATTTGCAAGTGTTTATTTTGTAGTCCAATAGGTTGCATGGCGAACTTGAATCAAAATTAGAACATGGAGAAATTGTTCAACACTCAAAGGAAGACACTAGAGGAGGTGTTGACAACCCAAAAGTGAAGCTAAGAGTCCAAGACGCAAAGATGAAGAAGCCCTTAGGATGACACGCGAACAGAAGAGAGGAAGTCCTGCTGCACCAGCAACACCAGACTGTTTGGTGACAAGCATCAGACAAATATAGTGTCAAGACGAAGGGCAGCTGCTGTGGAAAGAGATGGCACCAGACAGCAATGTGTGCACCGAACACTCTGGCACCAGACGGCAGCGGTGCACCACCATAATTATCTAGAGAGCAGCAAAATTGGGATAGGCATCGAACTTTAATAGGCGGTGCACTAGACACAATATCCTATGACTGGCACTGTTCCAATGGTCGTCCATGGGAGCAATGGCTAGCTCCCAATGGCTAGCCACATGGCAGCCACTAAACTGTCCGGTGACCACGCAAAAGCTGTTGTGCTTGCCTAATGGCTAGTTTTGGATTGGTGGCTATAAATACCACCCCAACCAGTCATTTGATTAGAGAGGGAGCAAGGGAAAGATAGAGGGGTGTTGCTACACCACATTTGTGCTCTCCACATGCATAAGGCTTAAAGATCACTTGGGGATTTGCGTAGGTGCTTTGCAAAGTACTTAGGTTAGTTAGACCATGCTCATATGCTCTTGCTTTAGGCTTAGGTCTAGTTGCTAGTGAGGTTTGCATACCTCTTGACCAAAGGTGCTTGCGCGCGCTGTGCATGAACTAGGCAGGGCATGTAAGTCTTGCGAGACCACACCAACCATGTTTGTGGTATGACCGCTACCGTGTACGAAGGGATCAAGGCCCATGGCATTTTGGCCGAAAGCTTGATAGTGAAGACGACGGGGAGCGGTCCGGGAGAGGCATGCCGAAAGGCACACCGGAGACCCACTTGCGCGTGGGGAAGGCCCAAGGCCATCTATGGAGTTACCCAACTAGGAGTTTGGCCCTTGCAAGGAGCTCCAACGAGGACTAGGGGGAAGCTTGCGCACTTCTCAATACCATGGTAAAAGTATCGGAGTCGTCGGTAGGAGTTTGCATCTCTATCGCCTTTTTATCTTCCGCATTTATAATATGTACCTTGGGTGCGTGCTTACTTTCCTAGATTAGTCTTTAGGCTAGTTGATAGGATTGGAACCTAGGGTGCATAACTCTTTTGCGATAGAGATAACAACACACCTAGCAAAACCGTAGTTGCATATTTAGATAGATTACTTTCTTGCATAGGTTTTGCTAAGGTGAGAATTAGAGGCCATAGTAACAAGTAGAATTTTAAGATGCCTAATTTACCCCCACCTCTTAGATGTCATGGTCCTTACAATGGCAAACACTAAGAGTAACAAGAAATTCTCCAATCACAAAGATTTCCTAGTGCCACCAAATGCAACTCTCAAATGCACACACTAGGCTCTCAATCCCTCACTCAAATTAGCACCAAGCTTGTGAGGGAGAGGAAGGAGAGGAGGTGGAACTTCAAGCTCTAAACCTTACCCATATAGGGCACTCAATCTCTTATTGGATTTGTCACATAGCAAGAGAGAGAGGAGAGGGAGGAACCCTAGCTCAAAGATGCAACAATGGGGAAAGAGCTAGAGAAGGAAGAAGAAAGGAGGGGAGCCAGCCATATCCCCTCTCACACACAAGCTCCCTTAGGTAGCAGCCTAGCACACCCGCACTGGAATTTCTTTTCGACGTGGCCTGGAAATTCCAGTGCAGGAGCAGCCCAAACGCCCCCAACGACTCTTTCTTCCAACGGTTGAAAGGAGTGGTGCGGCCCTCCACACCCTAGGTGCGCCCCCTGCACTCGAAATTCTAGTTTGGGATGGATGAAATTCAAGTTAAGAAGCACCAAACACTAGAGCACCCCTGCCTGGCAAAATTTTCTTTGTGAACAAGAAGTTTCAGTCCAGACTGCATAACAAGCCATTTTCAAGTGCTATCTCTTCCCAAAAGGCACCAAACCAATTTTAGCACTTGTGATAGCTTTTCACAAAGAAATTTCCCGAGCTTTCTCATGCATCTCATCACGTCACTAATCATAATGCATATGTAAATAAAACTCACACTTAGTGGCACTAGATAATTGTTGCAACTAAAAGGTTTCCCCTCTTTATAGTATGGCTATCTATACTAAATTCGGTCAAGCACTTCTCTACCCAACCTTAGACTGGTGAAATGAAATGCCTTACAAATATACCTTTGCCTTGCACATTCCATTTCATCTCCTCCAATGTTGAAACCACACAAGCACTAATGCTTCATCAAGCCTTTTGATCATCATCATGAGTCAACACTTGGCTTGATCTTCCTTGAATGATATGATCCACTTTATATCATCGTGTGGCCTTTGGTTCATCAATCGCAACATTGCTTTGCTCTTCACCATTGCCCTAGTCCATTGGTGTCAATTCTTTGCTCAAGCTTCTCTGCCATGAGCAGTGCATTGCTTCAAAGCCTCCAACTTGCCCTTCACACTTGCAACCGGTCCATCGACACCAAGCCTTTCCTTGATCTTCTCCATCTAGCCACATGACTCCATGTCATCCATCATATGCAATAAGCTCCTTCATTGACACATTGGTAAGCATTTCAACATATTCAATCCATCTCCACCTACATGGCTCAAGTTGCTCGCACTAGTGTATATGTGGACTAATTACTTGTGTATCTCACATAAACACATATTAGTCCACTGAGGTTGTCACTCAATTACCAAAACTAGACAAGGACCTTCCATCACCTCCTTCTCCTAGACCTAGAGATAGCATGGATGGCGACGATATGAGCCCAACGTCAGCCACTTCCTCCCCTTGCTCTCAAACGTGGTCAACCCACAATAGGACCTAGCTTGCCTCGCCACCGCTCCCAGCCATGCTGACCTTGATTCACCATTCCTAGAGTCAATCTATCCATGTTGGCCTCAACCAAGATAAAAGCCTCCAAGTCGCTCTCATCTGCCACCCACATCGCTCCTATGCCTTGGCTGCCTTAACCACCCCTCGCAATGACCTCGGCTCTAGCTGCCACCGATACAGCCTCGGTCTTGGTTGCCACCATGCTACTCTAAGTTGTTGAGGGGTGAAGGATAGGGAGGAGTATGCGCAAGGATGTTGGTCGCTATTTATTTGAGAAGAGAGAGCAGAGAGGATAGCATGGGTGGGTGAGAGAAGAGAAAGAATGAAGTGGTACTAAAAGGTCCTAAATGGCTAGAGGGGGTGAATAGCCTATAAAAATCTCTCTAAGCTAGTATGCTCTCAAAGACTAACTAAAGAGCCACACTAACCAAACTAACAAGCTCTCATAACTAGTTACACTAAAGAGCTTGACACTAGGCAATAAAGTAAAGAATGTAAATACAAGAGAGAGTAGGGTGATTATACCACCGTGGCAAGAGTGATGAACTAATCAATGTGATCAAATACCAGGAGAATGCCAATCACAATAGACACAAGATTTTTCTCCCAAGGTTCACGTGCTTGCCAGCATGCTAGTCCCCATTGTGTTAACCAACACTTGGTGGTTCGGTGGCTAATTGGCACCACACCAAGCCTTCACTAGGCACTGCAAGAACCTACCACAAGTGAGGTAACTTAATGACACGAGCAATCCACTAGAGTTACCTTTTGGTTCCACCAAGGAAGGTACAAGACCCCTCACAATCACCAGAGATGGCCACAAACAATCACCAACTTGTGCCAATCCTCCTCCATTGCTCCAAGCCATATAGGTGGCGGCAACCACCAAGAGTAACAAAAAATATGTAGCCACAACGATCCCAAAGTGCCACTAGATGCAATCACTCAAGCAAATGCACTAGGAATCACTCCCAATCTCACTATGATGATGAATCAATGATGGAGATGAGTGGGAGGTGTTTGCTTAGGCTCACAAGGATGTTTCACTGATGAAAATGTGTAAGAGCGTGAGCCAAAGCCGAGCCAAGTCTATTTATAGAGCCTTCAAGGCTCTACTAGCCATTAGGCCATGGGAAGGGCCATCGGACCATCCCTAAGGGGGGTCAGACCGTCCGACGCAGGGTCCGACACCCAGCTATGACACTCTAGGGCTACCACATGTCCCAATTGCATTTAAACAACCGTTATGCGCCCAATGGCTCACTACAACGTTGGATTTCCATCATCGGACCTAGCCAAGTATGACCATCGGACCGGCAAAAGACCATAAATTCATGCATAACCGGTTTTTTGGGTCGGACCCCTAGACCGATGCCTACCATTAGACCCAGGCGATGGTCAAACACCTCCACGTGTCAAGCTCACATCAACCTCCTCGTCAGCTAGCCACTGTTGGACCCGAGGAACAGGGTTCTGGTCATGTCCGATGCCACCTCCTTGCATGGTCCGACATAGCTATGCCCACGCCTAAGAGCTAGGGTTGGCCATCGAACTAGGCCAGGCAGGGTCCGACGCCTCCTAAGCTAGGGTCCGACGCCCCTGCTCCTTCTCTTCTCCTTTTTCCAACACTTCAACCACTTCACCCTCGCTTCCAAGTTGCCAACCACAAAGTATAGAACTTGTGTGCACGTGTGTTAGCATTTTTCAAAGCATTTTACAAGAGTCAATTGTTAGCACACTAGGTTCCTAATGCATATGCAAGAATCATGTCACCTAGTGGCACTCGATAACCGCTTAGCCAAAGATTTCCCCTCTTTATAGTATGGCTATCGATCCTAAACACACTCACACCCTCTGTGGTGTCTTGAGTGCCAAAACAAAAACCTATTTGATACCTTTGCCTTGATCTCCTTGGTTTTTGTTTTTCTCTTTCTTCTTTTCCATGTTGGAGCTTGATCACCATCATCACATGTACATCTCCATCTCCATGGACTTCTAACTTGCTCCATCACTTGGTGTGTACCAACTTAGCTTATGATCACACTAGATGACATAGGTTAGTACTTAGGTTTTATCAATTATCCAAATCCAAACTAGGGCTTTTAATCTCTCCCTTTTTGGTAATTGATGACAACCTTTTCACAAAGATATTGAATAAAAAAATTTGGATTCATGTTGCTTGCCCAAGCATTTTACCATGTGTAAAGGATATGGATAATTTTCTTAAACCCTAATTGGTAGCATTAGCTCCCCCTATATATGTGCTAAGAGTTTAGATTTGAAAGCTTGCACATATGCATGGATTGGGAAGTGTGGGAAAGTAATGGATACCAAATGATGCTAAGGTGTAAAGAATGGATCTTTGAAGCATGATACCAATCGGAGTTGCCAATCATACCATCCTTAGCACCATGGTTAGTTAGATAGCACTTGCAAAACATAAATACTAGATACCTCATGAGATCAACATTATAAGTAAGGTTCTAGTACCACTTGAAAAGTGAGCAAGGCACATCTAACTATCATCCTATTCATGCTAGTTTTTCATTTCGTCACTCAATTCTATAACTAGCATACACCACATAAGCATGGATATAGAATTAAAAACTTGTGCTATGCAAGCAAACATATGTAATGCACATTCAAATGCATCAGACAAGTTTATGAGCTTGCTCCCCCTACTTGTGTGCTTCAAATTTTAATTGATCCCCTTCCAATACCATTTCATTTGTTTGCTCCCGCTATCTTTATTATCTTTGTAAATTACTTCTCCCCCTTTGGCATCAAATACCACAAAAGCTGAGCTCAAATTTTAGATAGGTTGGGGTAAAACCATGTTAGGTGAGGATCATTTTCCCATATTTGGTTTAATCTAGATCACTTGCAAAAGATATTTAACTCAGTTTGATCCAAGGGCAAGCTTCTTCACACCTCATTTCAAGGGTTATCTTGACCATGTTGAGTTAAACACTTATAGCTCTTTTTCTAGATTAAACACTAGGTTCTCAAGCCCATAAACATGTCATATGCTACCACTAGATCATTTCAAACATAGAAGCAATAGTGATACCATACAAGCATCAAATCCATTTGATTTTTATGAATGGGCCTAAGACATGATAGGCATGACTAGATGCACTAAACAAGTCCTTAGCAAAGAATGAATGACAAGTCAATCAATTTTACCTTACTTTGCTCGAAGGAAAGGTGTGTCATATAATGGAGGTGCATCAACACATATTTAAGAAGTCAAGTATGTTCAATTCATTCCTTAGCTTGCAAAAACTCTTCTCATCAAGTGGCTTGGTAAAAATATCAGCAAGTTCATCATCGGTGCCCACACTATCAATAAAAATGTTCCCTTTTTGTTGGAGATCTCTAATAAAATGATGACAGACATCTATGTGCTTTGTACTTGTTGGCGCAAAAACGTGTTCAATGCGCCTGGCACACAGCAAGCAGAAAGGATCTGCTTGATGGAGCAAGGCTCGAGATCCACTTGGCTTCAATGCAGGACTAGTCGACCCTACGAATTCCCAAAGGCATGCCAGTCAATTTGACCTGCAATTGACAAAGAGAGAAAGTTTATCAGTAATTTAAGGTGGAACATATCGGTCTTGCCCAGATAGTTCCAAGTGTGCCACTTCGGGAGCAACCAGATAGGAAAAATCGACTAAACAGTCGATACGCGAAGAAATTGGCTATTAAGGACTGTAAAGCTCGTGGGTTGCGATTGATTTTATGATGATAAGTACAATGCACGTAGATATAAGTAAAATCATCAGCTAGGTGGATATTACCAGTGTAAAGCATTGAGCCAATGAATCTAACAAGAAAGGATATAACATGCGAACAAATAGACTGTCTAGTACAAATGGATCTACAAACGCTCTGAATCTAATCTGTTACTATCAACAATGAAGTTCGATCGAATCGATGGCAGCTATGAATGATAATAACAAACTAAAACCAAAGAATCCATAAAACCATCTATACATTGATAGGTTTTCTGAGAGACATGCTATATGTGTGAAAGCACAAGCGAAACGGCTGAAATAGCCGGTTCGGGTAGAAAAGGAACTACAATGTGTGAACAATCGACTATTTAACATGGACAGATCTGTCAACTCATCAGACCTAACATGTTATCTTTAACAGTGGGGTTCGACCGAATCGATGGCAGCCATGATAAAGACAACAAATCAACCCTTTAAAGTAAACAGATCTATTCACATTTAACAGAATCAAGGAGACACACTGTATGCGTTAAAGCACAGGTGATCGGCTATTTAGCCGATGTAGGCATAGCAAATAGCCAAGGGTCATACCTGGTCAAAAGCAAATCTACCAGCTAGCATCATCCGAACTAAAGTACTAACAGTGGGGGTCGATCAGATCGATACATCCATAATGGCAAGCTATGGACCAGATTTAACTAGCTAGTAAACCTTCTCAAGATCAGACATGCCTTGACCGCGTACTATGCATGACCAAGATCAAAGCAGAATAGCCGATGAAACATAATCCGTTGTTTAAAGTAAGAACCATCGCAATGTAACAAAATAAATAATGGATTAAAAGGATGTGAGGCCGATCTAGATCGATCTCGATTGGGCAGGTTGATATTGCTAAAAACTAATGACAATAAGAATATTAGTAAGATTGGTAACTTAATGAATATACCAGAAGGATGCCACCCTTAGGTAGAGCTGATAACTTGATCTTAATCTAATTCGAGCAGTGGAGGTCAAACTTAACCACTGTAGCCATACTTGAACTAGATAAGAATCGATAACTAGCTTATGCTAGAGCTCACAGTGGAGGTCAAACTTAACCGATGCAGCCTTACGAATAGAAGTATAAGCCATGACGGTACTTACAGACAAGCCAGAGGTCGGTCGTACTGATGCAGCCCTGTTGTTGAAGAACTCACTGAGATCTACACGACTACTCCTAAGGGTTGGCGTGAAGCCGAAAAAAGTAATTGGTATTGATTGATTGGATGTCCTTTTTACAATAGTCGGGGTCCAATATTTATACCCAGAACCTAACCATGAATCCTACTCAAGTATGACTCATTATAATCTTTGGGATAAAAGAAAACACTCCTAACTTGAGATAACTTGGACCCTAATCTTTCCCTTTTTGTAGAGTCCGATATATCTTTCTGACGCCAACCATAGCTCATTGGCGCTATCTGCTGATGTCATCCAAAGAGAGCTGATCCCAGTACCGCATCTAAATCAGCTAATATCGACCCTTGCATAATCGATTCCTTGATGATGCAATCTTGGAAGCTTTGAGTTTTCCTGTGTTCTTCTTCCAAATTTGGTGTAAACACATGCCCCCCAATTTTGGGATAAAAATAATTTTATTCTAAAATTACCACTTCTGTACCTTTGATGGGTCTGCAGTCATGGGTAGAGAATCTTGATCTAGAGCCTACTATCCTTCACCTTCACCAACGTCCTTGCCTGCTCATGAGCCCATACCTCAAAAGTTTCATGAGAGCATTATTGCTTCACGGGCGCTTGGATTCATTTTTCTAGATCGACTATAAATATCTATCCAACTTTGGCGACAGCAATCCAACAACTCAGTTATGTTTCTCTCCTGCTTGCCGCCTCGAGTGCCCTTGGCTCTACCAGACCCTCCATGGTCTAATTCTTTGCTATGAGGGTCTTGACCGGTTAGAAGAATTCTTGTGCATAGGGTGATTGTGTCGCTCATTTCAGCGCCTTGTCGAGCAAGAGAATCAGCTGCTGTGGTTAGAAGAATTCTTGTGACATCACCTGAGTTTTCTCACCATGATCGCAGAGATGTTATAGTGTTTGCAAGAGTTAAAATGTGTGGACACCTTTCCCTTGTTCACTCCATCAAATGCTCATCAGGGAAACCACAGACTTCTTTCCTATGGTTTCCCAGCCACCGAGAAATTGGTTGGATATATGGGCATCTTTTTAGCAGGTGGCCTTTTCTCTCCCCTAATGCCACTTCTATCTGTGGGCTGATATGACTCAGTCCATGATTACCTTCGGCCTTGTGGTGATTTGGACTCCCTTCAATCCAAAGAAGTCTTAGCGGGTTGAGTTAATATAAACCTTTTTTATCAATCCCACAGTATGTTGTAATTATGGAAAGCAATAAGTCCAAATCTATTATTTTTCATGATCCATCCCCTAAATTTTTGGAGTGCTGATCCATTTCCATTACTGACTTTAATTTTATAACCCCGATAAAGTCTATCTTCTCACCTCTCGGGCTATATATACATGCCATGGCTATGGATCAAAAAACAACCTGCTTCATCCCAAACCTTCTGTGTCTTTTGTGCAATTTTGCTTTTCAATAGGCTCGAAGGCATGGAGAACGGCAAGAGGTCTACTGAAGAGGCTCCTGATGAGTCTATGCCACCATGCCAGCATCTTTTTCATTAGGAGGATGCAACCCATGATCTTGGGTGGATGGACCTTCATCTGAAACACACTGTAGGATGCTCTTAGCGTCTTGGAACATAGGGCCGACTCCACTCAAGCGAGGCTGGCCAAGGCTAAGGCTAGAATCATGGGTGAGATGTCCACCACAATTTTATTTATTTTTTAGTTTTGTCTTCAAGATCCTGATTATCCCTCCCTTGAATCTTTCAAGACCTATTGGCCTAGCTAGAAAGCCTTTGATCAGTTGTAGAGTATGCGGCAGGATTCAACGCTAGGGGTGCTGTGCCGGTGGTTCGCCTATACGATGTCCCAAACCCAGTCAGAGAGGTTGCCCTTCATGGTGTTTTTCATGGTGCTACCATGTCATTGGCTATTGCGCAAGCTCGCTCTAGCCACGAGCTTTGACTTCTTCCCCATGCTTTCCTAGCCACCAAACACCCTAAGGACCATGAGCACCTAGTTAAGGACTTCTTCAACACCACCAACTCAGGTAGCCCTTGCTTCCCTAGTCCAAAGACATAGTGAACAAAGTGTTCCCTATCCTTTAGCTTCTAATAGGAGAAGCTAGCAAACAATTTCTTCGTTCTAAGTGGCTTCTCCTTTGCCCTGTACTCATGTTCCATGTACCAATTTGTCTATGTTTGTTTTTGTTCTATAGGCAATACATATCATATCGGCTTTTACCCCTTCTAGTCTATTTTTGAACTAGAGGTGATACCCTTCTGGTATCGGCTATTAGAGCCGATGATTGAACAAATTGGCTATCAAGTATTAATCCAAACGCTAGGATAATATTTCTTTAGGTATTTTCCATTAATTACTCTATCAAACTCCTCTCCTCCTCCTAGTGTTTCCAAAATATAAGCATTGCCAGGTGCACAACATTTAATCCAATAAGGTCCTTCCCAATTAGGTGACCACTTGTCGAACTTGTTGTCTCTTGACCTGATCGTTAATTTTACCTTCTAGACCAAGTCCCTTTCAGAAAATTGTTTGCTCTTGACCTTCTTATTGTAATACTTCACAATCCTTAGCTTATTGGCTTTGGTATTCTCAAGGGCATGCAGTCAATGGCAACTTAAGTCTTCTAGATCATTCATCACAAGATTCTTGTAAACATTGGCTAACAAATCATTTTGTAGCGTGACACACCTCGATCCAGTTTGAATCTCCCAAGGAAGGACTACATTATGACCATACACAAGTTCATAAGGTGATGCTTTAATCGATCCTATGATAGGCCATCCTATATGCCCATAATGCCTCATTAAGCGTTGAATGCCACTTCCTTGGCTGTTTTTTTATCTTCTTCTTGATCAGCTTAATCATAATTTGATTGGACGCTTCTGCCTAGCCATTAGCCAGAGCATAGTAAGGAGAAGAATTTAATATCTTAATTCTCATATTGGCAGCAAAATCTCTAAACTCTTCTGATGTGAACATTGTCCCCTAATCAGTAGTGATAGTTTGAGAAATCCCAAAACGATACACAATATGCTCCTTGACAAAATCAACCATGCTTTTTGAGGTTACTGTCTTCAAAGGAATTGCCTCAACCTATTTAGTGAAGTAGTCTGTTGCTACCAATATAAACTTATGTCCTTTACTTGAAGGTGGAAAAATCTGGCCAATTAGATCAATTCCCTAACCTCGAAACGGCCATGGTTTGATTATTGGATTCATAGCCAATGAGGGTGATTTCTGAATATTACCAAAACGTTGATAATCCTAACATCCCTTATAATATTCAAAACAATCTTCTAGTATTGTTGGCCAGAAATATCCCATCCTACGAATAATTCACTTCATCTTATAAGCCAATTGATGAGCTCCACAAATCCCTTCATGTACTTCACCCATCAACACTTTAGGCTTCCTCTTGATTTAAGCATTTGAGCAACACCCCATCGACTGTCTTGTAATATAGTTGATCATCCAGCAAAACATACTTAGTCGATTTATACCTTAACTTCCTAGTAACCTTCTATGATGGATTCTTAAGGTAATCAGCTATCTCAACTCTCCAATCATTAGTCGAGGTTTCACTACTTAAGATCTCTTGAAACACTTGATAACCTGATGCACTTTGAGCTAACCGATTAGCCTCTTGATTCTGTGCTCTTGGGATATGCTGAAGAGAAATATGAGGAAACTCCTTGAGTAACTTCTGGCATTCATCATAGTATCCCTTCATAATATCATCTTTACATTCATACAGGCTAATCAACTGATTAATAATCAATTGTGAATCTCCAAATACTTCAATTGACTCGACTTTTACTTCATGAAGAAGTTGAAGTCCCTTAAGAACATCTTCATATTCTGCTTGATTGTTGTTAGTCATCGGTTCAGTCGGAAAAACAAACTCAAAACTTGCCCCTCAAGGTGAAATAATAACAATACCAATGCCATCACCTTGCTTGCATGATGATCCATCAAAGAATAACATCCAAGGTACCAGCTCTACATAGCCAACACTTGGCTTGTGATGTTGGGTTACAAAATCGACTATTACTTGCCCTTTGACTGCTTTAGCTGATTCATACCTCAAGTCGAATTCTGACAATGCAAGAATCCACCTCCCCATTCTTCCATTTCATATTTGCATCGATAGCATGTGCTTGATCACATCAGCCTTCAAAACTACTATACACTCAGTTGATAACAAGTAATGTCGCAACTTAGTGCAAGAGAAATAAAAGCACAAGCATAACTTTTCGATGGGAGAATATCTTGTTTCTGGTTCCAAAAGCCTTCTACTTAGATAGAGAACAACTCGTTCTTTTCCTTCAAACTCTTGCATCAAGGGCGATCCAATCGTTTGGTCATTGGCCGATACATACAACTTAAAAGGCTTACCTTGCTGAGGAGGGACCATCATGGGTGGACATTTCATGTATTCTTTTATCTCCTCAAACTGCCTTTTGTTGTACGTCACCCCACTTAAATTCTTGATCATTTTTCAACTTCAACAAGGGAGAAAACTGCAGAACCCTTTCCAACAAATTTGAAATAAACCTCCTGATAAAATCAATCTCACCAAGCAAAAATTGTAACTCTATTTTAGCAATCGGGGGCACTGCCGCATCAATTGCTTTCATACTTTTTTGACCAATTTTGATTCCTCTCTCGTGGACCATGAAACCCAAAAATTACCCAGCCGATACTCCAAAGGCACACTTATTGGGATTCATCTTTAGATTATATTTTCTTGTGCACTCCAAAGTCTCCCACAAATCAGCTAGATGCTCCTTATACCCCTTAGATTTTACCATCACATCGTTAATGTAGATTTCAACAATCCTGTCGATCAACTTATGAAAAATATAATTCATTGCCCTCTGATAAGTTGAACCGGCATTCTTCAAACCAAAGGTCATCACAACCCATTCAAATAAACTGATTGCGCCAGGGCATCTAAAAGTTGTTTTGCTATGTCTTCCTCAGCCATTAAAATTTGATTATATCCTACATTGCAGTCCATGAAACTAATAACCTTATGCCCGGCTGCTGCATCCACCAACATATTGGCTATTAGCATCAGATAACCATCCATGGGTGTTGCTTTGTTCAGATCTCTGAAATCAATGCAAACTTTTAATTTCCCATTCTTCTTATACACAGGAACAACATTCGATATCCACTCTGCATATCAGCACGATCGGGTAAATTTCACTTCTAGTAATGTTTCAGTCTCGTTTTCGATATCATTAAGAATTTTTGGGTTGAATCTCCTCAGAGCTTATTTAAACAGCCCATATCTAGGTTTGATTGGCAACCGATGTTCAATAATTGATCAGTCTAGACCAGACATCTCATAGTATTCCCAAGCAAAACAATCTTTAAATTCCTTTAATAAATCCACCAACTCTTGCTTATACTCAAGATCCAACTTAGCACTTACATATGTCGGCCAAGGCCAATCTCCAGAACCAATATCTATCTCTTCTAATTCATCAACCGACGTAAAGCCATATCCTAGTTTACCATCTGTACCATCTATTGGATTATTCATTAAAACAAATTCTCAAAGATGACTGCTTGGATCAGATGTTGGCTTTCATCATTGACTTTAATGAAGCCTCCTTCCCATGGCTTACCTAGAAAAACATTCAAAGTCTTCTAGCTCCCAATACATTGGATCAACTGTTGTGATACTTACAGAATCATCAGTGTGAACCAGCTCAATATCATCTCCATGCCACTGAATCAAACACTGATGCATGATCGATGGTACACAACAATTTGCATGAATCCAATCACGACCAAGGAGTAAACTGTATGAACCCTTTCCATCAATGACAAAAAACGTAGTGAGTAAAGTCTTACTTTCGATTGTCAATTCGACGTTCATTGCCCTCCTGGTCTTGGATGCATTACCCCTAAAATCCTTAAGCATCATGTTGGTCTCAATCAAATCTCTTGGTCCCTTACCAAGTTTACAAAAAGTAGTGTAAGGCATAAGATTAATAGAAGCACCTCCATCCACCAACATTTTGCTCATCAGCTTCCCATCAACAAAACCTTTTACATATAAAGCCTTTAAGTGCCGATGCTTGACTGGCCTATCAAATATAGCTTGTTGTACTACTGTCAACTAGGCAACTATCTCCTCATATTTTGATTCGTCAAAATTTGAATAGACTTCTTGATCGACTAGAGCTCTAAATTCTGATGGCAATAGAAAAGTCATTTGAATATTAGCCGATGGTTGACCCCTATCGGTTGTTTGTTTAGCACGCCACACTTGAGGTCTACTAGATGCCTGAGTTTGTTCTAGCTCTATGTTTCTCAGGTGTTGCACCCTTCTTTTCTAGCTTCTTGTCAAACCTCCTAGGACACCATTGCCCTTCCTACCAAACATATTCTTCTTCATTATCTTCTTCATAATCAGCCTAGTTCTAATCAACAACTCGCTTCCAAAGCCGATCATGAACACTTTTATTTTTTAAGTGCCAATCCATATTATTATGATGATACTCATCTCGATCATGGATAGACCGGCGATTGGCTTGAGATTGCCTAAACTTCCAATATTGCCTCACTGCACTCTAGGCAATTATTTCTAGTAGGCAATTTCAAACCTTCATTCTAACAGTGTCTGAAGAAAGGACAATTCCAATGTGATTCGGCTTACTTTCTTTCATACCTCTCTTTCTCCTGTTGACGCTGGTATTCTTTCTCTTTGAACCAACGTTGATAATCCTTTTCCTTTTGTTGTTGCTATTTATTCAACAAAATTCAAGATGTGACACATGGCCTTATTGCCCCATCCCTTGATGTCTCTCCCTACTTATATCAGCTCTTCTGTTGCTCACAACACCTTCTAATCTCTCTATATTCATCAGCCGATATTTACATCTTTGGGTCAACGGTTCCAGTTTCTTTTGCCCTAGTTGATGTTAGGACTTTGGTCTTTCCTTTGAGCAACCTAGCATCAATCATGTTCTAATTTCTTGGGAAAGGATTATCATCGACTTTCATCTTCCGAGGTGTATCGAAATTGAGCTTTCCTTGCTAAATAGCCTTATGAAAATTCTACACTCATTAGTAGAATGAGAAGTAGCATTATGAAACTTGTAGAACTTCTTATTCTTCACCTGATCTGGAGGCAACATAACATGATTGGTGGGCAACTTGATCTGTCCCTTCTCAAGCAAGAAATCAAAGAGCTTGTCCAATTTTGTGACGTCGAAAATCATAGCTTTCTTCAACTCCTTTTCTCCAAGGATTTGGCACCATTACTGTCTTCTTACCCTAATTCCATTCAGCCATAGTAATCTCTTCTTCTTCTTCATCCCCATCACCGTCATTGACTAAATATGGGTTATAGGCTTCAGCAATCATGGTGTTCTTCTGAAATCGGGTATCCCTATGCATATTCTAGAATTAGCCATTGAGCACTGCCATTCGTTGAGCCAACTGACCTAAATTGTCAAACTCTTGCCCAAGTAGCTTCTCTCTCTACGTTGGCAACATTCCTTGCACTGGCCAAAGCAGCTAGCTGATCATCAGTTAGATTCAATTGAGAAGCATAAATTTCTAGTCTCTCAGGAATCTCTAAAGAAACTCGGTGCCCGATTCATTTGTTCTCTACCTTATGGTCATCAAATCGGTAATTTTCTTTTTTCCTGTCCGAGTGTAAAAATATGTATGAAACTTCTTCTCTAGGTTAGCCCAATTAGCAATGGAATTAACTTGCAATGATGAAAACCAAGTGAAGGCTGGTCCCGACTAGGGATAAGGAGAAGAAAACAAACTCGATGAGCCTCCTCAATGGATGCTTTGCCCAACTATGTAAGATACCGACTGACATGTTCTATTGTGCTTGTGCTATCTTAGGCCAGTGAATTTAGCAAACTTCGGGAGACTGTAATTTGTAGGAAGAGCGACCAAATCATACCACTTTGGATATGGACATTTGTACGAAAAGGTCTGCCCTTTTGGCTTCAAACCGAACTGATTCTTCATCATCTCGGTCACTCTGAGCAATAACTCATCAACACTTGAATCCTAGATTTCTCTGCAATTGTTGACCCATTTGCGGATTAAAATTTTGGGTATCTTGATATCCTAGATTTGGAATCATATGAAAGGGTATTGTAATCTATGCCATAATGATATCCTTGTGGAATCTCTATCTGTTGGGTCCTTTGCTGGTTTGCTGCTTGAAGTCTCTGGTTGTACATGCTGGGATCTGTATCTCTATGAATCATTTGGACTGGTGGCGCTATTTTTTGAGCCAACGACGACATCTGGCCTACTATGCCAAAATTAACCATTTAATTCTATACTTGCCCCATCAGTTGTTGCACATGCTGCACTAATGATCCTAGGATTATATTGCGTCTGATTACTAGTAGCATCCTAAACTTGCTCAGATGAGCTCTGAACTGGCTGGACATCATCATTACTAGCTGATGCTGCTTCTTGATGGCTAGTACCAGCTTGATTAGTCCCCTGAGTCAACGGATGTGGAATATTATAGTAAACTGGTCCAACCTGATCAATTGGATATCCATGAAACACCTCTTTCATGGTGTTGTGAAATGTGTTCAAGAAAACTATATTATGGTTCAATATGGCATCATGAACATATTTATTTATAGCCTCTACGAAGAAATGCCTATCCTTAGCTCCGTGTGTATCTGACTGCCCATGCAACAAAACTCTTGGTAGTGGATATTTCTGAACAACTTTATTGTCACGTGTCTTGGTATAGGACAAAAATACTTGTTCTGAAATTCTTCTATAGCTTTACTAATGACATCTTTATCCTCATCAGGTAGGTCTTCATAAGACACCATAAGGATGCCACTGTTGTTGTGAGTTGCCATGATGATTGTGGGGTTTCACCAGGCATGCCAGAACGTGTGTCGATGCAAAAATGTGTCAATGTGCCTGGCACACGGCAAGCCAAAAGAATCTGCTTAATGGAGCAAGGCCTAGTCGACCCTGTGAATTCCCAAAGGTGTGCCAGTCAATTTGACCTGCAATTGATAAGAAGAGAAAGTTTATCAGTAATTTATGGTGGAACATGCTGGTTTGCATAGACAGTTCCAAGTGTGCTATTTTAGGAGCAGCCAGATGGGAAAAATCAACTAAACAGCCGATATATGAAGAAATCGGCTATTAAGGACTAGTAAAATTTATGGGTTGCGATTGATTTTATGATGACAGGTACAATGCACGTAGATGTAAGTAAAATCATCAGCTAGGTGGATATTACTAGTGTAAAGCATTGAGCCGATGAATCTAACGAGAAAGGACATAACATGTGAACAAATCGACTATCTAGTACAAATGGATCTACAAACACTCTGAATCTAATCTGTTACTATCAACAGTGAGGTTCGACCGAATCAATGGCAGCTATGATAATAATAACAAACTAAAACTGAAGAATCTATAAAATTGTCTATACATTGATAGGTTTTCTGAGAGATATGCTATATGTGTGAAAGCACAAGTGAATCGACTGAAATAGCCTATTCGGGTAGGAAAGGGACTACTAGCGTGTGAATAATCGACTATTTAACATGGACAGAACTATGAACTCATCAGACCTAACCTGTTATCTTTAACAGTGGAGTTCGACCGGATCGATGGCAGCCATGATAAAGACAATAAATCAACCCTTTAAAGTAAACAGATCTATTCAAATTTAACTAGAATCATGGAAGCACACTGTAGGCGTTAAAGCACAGGCGATCGGCTATTTAGCTGATGCGGGCATAACAATCAGCTAGGGTCATGCCTGGTCGAAAGCAAATCTACCAGCTAGCATCCTCCGATCTAAAGTACTAATAGTGCGGGTCGACCAGATCGATACATCCATAATAGCGAGCTATGGACCAGATTCAACTAGCTAGTAAACCTTCTCAAGATCAGACATGCCTTGACCATGAACTATGCACTGACTAAGATCGAAGCAGAACGACCGATGAAACATAATCTATCGTTTAAAGTAAGAACCATCGCAATGTTACAAAATAAACTGATGGATTAAAAGGATGTGAGGCTGATCTAGATCGATCTCGATCAGGCAGGTTGATATTGCTGAAAACTAATCACAATGAGTTAGAGTATGAAGAAATGGTTGCCAAGTTAACGGTTGTGCAGCAAGCAATATTTGATAAGCCAGTCAAGCATCGGCACTTAAAGGCTTTATATATGAAAGGTTTTGTTGATGGGAAGCCGATGAACAAGATGTTGGTGGATGGAGGTGCTTCTGTCAATCTTATGCCATAGTACTACTTTCTATATGCTTGGCAAGGGACTAGGAGATTTGCTTGAGACCGACATGATGCTTAGAGACTTTAGAGAAAATACATCCAAGACCCGGGGGGCAATAAACATCGAACTGACAATCGGGAGTAAAACTCTGCTCACCATGTTCTTTGTCATTGATGGGAAAGGATCATACAGTTTACTCCTCGGTCGTGATTGGATTCATGCGAATTGCTATATACCATCGACCATACATCAGTGTTTGATTCAATGGCATGGAGATGATGTCGAACTGGTTCGTGCTGATGAGTCCGTAAGCATCACAATAGCCGATCCAGTCTTTTGGGAACTAGGAGATTTCGAGTGTTTTTCTAGCAAGTCATGGGAAGGAGGCTTCATTAAGATCAGTAATGAAAGCCAACAGTCGATGCAAGCGATCGGCTCTGAGAGTTTATTTTAGTAAAAAAGGTTACGGCTTCATATCAGCCATTGGAATAAAGGAAAATAAGTATTAGTTATGAGGTTTGGGCCGATGTATGAATGCTAGATAAGGTGGCGAATTCAGAGTTAATGGATTTGAAGAAGTCATGTTTCACTTAACAGGATGTTCGACCTAGGTTGATTGCTCGTTCGACTTTTGATGTGAAAGTTTCTATGGTACGTTATCCTGACACCCGGGCAACATTCGATAGGCTGATTCATTCTCAGCTCTAATAGCTGGTAACAAAGGAGTATCGCCTCTAGTTCAAAAAATTAAAATCTTCAAAAATAGTAAAAGCCGATACGATATGTATCGCCTATAGAGCAAAAAAACAAAAGATAGAAATAGTCATACACAAGAGCATTGTATCAAGGTGTATCCACAGAAAGAACAAGGAGTCTTTGTTCATCAGGGCTACCCTAAGTACAAGCTAATCAAAGACCTTGTTCACCACATCCTGAGCTGATGTGATGTCTACTACGGCCTCCGCTGCCACGGTGAATTCTTCAAGTAGGTCCTCATGCTCCTTAGGGCCATCGCCCATTGGGAAACCTATTTCCATGGCATGAAGCTCATACCCAGTTCGGACTTGTGCCATGGTCAGCGCCACTACCAGCACCATGACGAATGCCATGGAGGGCGATCTCCCAAACGTGGACCAAGATGTCTTGGAGACGAGCATCGATGGAGGAACCCCGAGCATTGACAGCGTCTATGGCCACGTTCGCCGCCAGTTGGAGAGTGTGGGGGTATTAACCCCTATACCCTTACTGGCTAAAGCTTGGGCCAGCCCTGGATCAGTGGGTCCAGGTCCACCAAAAGATGACGCGCGGCCTGGCCAACCTAGTTAGGAGTCCCGCGTCAAGGAGTCAAGATAGATTTGGTGATCAAGCAAGATCTTGGTCGGTTAGAATAGGAAACCTTATCCGGCCACCTATGGCAATTGTAACTAACTAGGATTAGTTTCCAGATTTGTGACCTTGCCCCCCAGACTATATAAGGAGGGTAGGGGACCCCTCTAAAAAATATCTCTCATTGACATACAGCAATACAATCAGATGCAGGACGTAGCTATTATGCCTTCTTAGGCGGCCGAACATGGATAAAACCTTGTGTCTGTCTTGCGTCACCATCTTGTTTGTGGCTTGCGCATCTGTCTGCCGACAAACTACTACCTTGGGCATACCCCTAGGTAGACTGCCGACCATATTTCGTCGACAGTGGCAGTACCAGGTAGGGGGTGTGTGTACTGCTCTCCAAGCAAACAAGATGGTCATCATCTCTGGCTCCATGGCTATGCTGAACTGGCCTCACGTTCACCATCGGCTAGATCACCTAGACCACCGGCTCCGACTGACTTCATCGCCATGACCACGGAGGAGGCGTGGATTCAGTCTGTGCCGACCACTGCTTCACCTGCATCGGCTACGACTCCAACCACGGTGGATACGGCTCCAACCACGATGGATATGGCTCCGACCACGATGGATCTGGCTTCGACAATGGTACATCTGGCTCCAACCATGCCTGCATCATCTTCAGCCACTGCCGACAACCCATCATCCTACTTCCCCACTACAAAGGGAAGCAGATCGACAACACCGACCTGCTCGACTCCATCGATCGGGTCGGCACCAAACTCACTGAAACCCTAGCTCTAGTAAGTACAATTCAAAGTCAACCTAATGAGCAGGTGACCACTCCCCACAATAGATCTACCCGACCTAGGTCAGGGCTAGTCAGTCCTGCACGACTTGGTACAGATCTCATGGTCATATCTACTCCTGAAGGGCGCTCCGCTCAGTCAGCCAGGTCAGCCTCCGCGACAGGGTCTCCGGCTCTCCGAGTATTAAGCCTCGATGGAGAACTACCAGGCCCAGCCCTACGGCCTACGAAACACTGCCTCCAACTACGAGTATAACATACAACGTTGCTTGGATCTATGTTTTGTACATCAGCCTCGGCCAAGGCCAAGCAACTTCATCAACATGATCCGGATTGAGGATTATCAAGAAGGATCCATCCACACGGTCCAAGAGGGTGACTCCAGCTCCTCATCTGGCATCGCATCACGACGATGAAGGCGTCGAATACGATCTGGATATCCCAGACCATGCCCTGGGGTTCCCGCAATTCCCATCTTTCCCGCCAAGGCGAGGGGGTTTGATCAATGTTGTCAGTAATGATGAACTGCCAGCAGTTGGCAAAACAGAACAAGAAAGAATTGCACGCGAGGCACGCAATATTGATCGATTTAATCACCGGCAAATTGAAGTTGAAGCAAAAGAGGAGGCACGACGTATAAGGGTCCAGCCACGCGACCTCCACAATGCTTTTGATAGGGTGGGGGACAAGTAGGTCTTTAGGACTCCAAGTGCCAACGTAGCCATCGCCATGGTGACAATGCAACGGCTACCCAACACCCCCAAAACCCAGGTAGTTTGCGATGATATACAAGCTTATCTAACGGCTGCTATGGGTCAGACCACAGAGATGGTGAATCAAGCCCGGGCTCCATCCGTTTCAGTCAAATCAAGCCATAGCCGCCAATACTCAAGTCGCTCACAGCCACTCAACCAACGTGGCTCGCGCAACAACGACCCATCAGACAACCGTCAAGGTGGAAATGGCGGTCATGATGGTGGTTGGGACGACAAACGCCGTCGAGAGGACAACCGCCGCGACGTTGGGGATGACAACTGCTGAGATAACCGTGATAATCGCCGTGGTCGCAGGGTTAATCAGGATGGTGACCGGGATCACCATGATGGCAATAACGATCTCCGCCGCTACCTCGAGGAACACGATTTGCGCGATCGCATCAACCAGAGAGCCAACGATCGAGCATCCCATGAAAGTTATCGCCGTATGGAATATAATAGTGCCCACAGGCCCACCGGGTCTGAAGCAGATTACTCCGCACCTTCGCCAAGTCATATGGCCCAAAAACTTCAAGCTCGAGAAACTTTAGAAGTACGACGGCAAGGAAAACCCTGAATTATGGATCATGCTCTATGAAACTGCGTGCAGATCAGCCATGGCTGATGAGCATGTCATGTCTAACTACTTCCCAGTCGCTGTTGGCCATGCAGGTCACCAATGGCTGGTCAGCTTGCCGGCGAACTACTTTGATTCTTGGCAATAGCTCAAGCAAGCCTTCATCGACAACTTCATTGCTACTTGCGAGCAACCCAGCAACAAATATGATTTGCAACAGATTCGAGATCGAAAAGATAAGCCACTGCGCGAGTACGTCCGATGTTTTTCAGAGATGCACATCAAGGTCCCATCAATCTCCGACAATGAGGCAATCGAGGCTTTCATCACTAGCCTCCACTTCCACGACGCCCTAAGGGACAAGCTCCTACGCAAGAGACCTGAATCGGTTACAGCGCTCCTGGCCACCGCTAAGAAATATGCGGACGCCAACGATGCTAAAAAGATAATTATCGAAGAAGCAGCAAGGGTTCCACGCTTCGACCACCCCCCACACCGCTACGACTACCGCGGCAACCGTGGTTGGAACGACAATTTTGACCACCGCAACCAGCGCAACGACTAGTGCAACCACCGCAACCAATGTAATCAGCGGCGTAACCACCATGACGATTATAGGGGCAAGCGTGTTCAGGAAGACGACGGCGAGGTCAACACCGTTAAAAAAGGTGGCGGACGTCGTAACTACGAAGACGACTACGCCAAAGCATTGAAAGGGCCCTACTAGCTCCATCTAAAGTCAAACCATACCATGGAGAATTGTCGCGTCCTCAAGTCTATCTACACGCGTCAACAGGCTTCGGATGCATCCGACAAGCCTAACGACAGCAGGGGAACAGCACAACGAGGACAACGATGATAAAGACGCAGATCCCCGTCATAAGTACGTCAAGCCAACCGATCGTGTGCACATTATCATCGGAGGCAAAGTGTCCATCGAGACCAAATGTGAACACAAGCTGCTCGCCCACACTTGCCTGAACGTTGCCAACACCAACAACCTCCTCACCGATCCGCGGCTCCCTCCATGGTCTCACCGTGAGATCTCCTTCAGCAGAAAGGACCAATGGGCCACAATACCTGAGCTAGGACGTTTTCCCCTGGTCCTCGATCCTTGTATCAACAAGGTTCAGTTCGATAGAGTACTGATCAATGGCGGTAGCTCTATTGATATACTGTTCAAGAATAGTCTGCCCACCCTAAAGATAACCCAGGCGGACCTCAAGCCATATGAGGCATAGTTCTGGGGTGCTCTCCCCAGGACAGAGCTCTACACCTCTTGGGCAGATCACACTACCTATGCAATTTGGGACCCCGGACCACTTCCGTACTGACTACAGTCAACTTCATGGTCGCTGACTTCGATGGCACCTACCATGCTATTCTTGGTCGACCATCGCTCACCAAGTTCATGGCCATACCTCATTATAGGTATCTGGTGCTCAAGATGCCTACCGAGAAAGGAGTTCTAACCCTCTGAGGCAACATGTACGTAGCTTATACCAGCGAGGACGACAGTTTCAAAATAGCAGAGGCTCACGACCTCTCTATTCGCATGGCCGAGACCATGCTCGACGCCAAGAAAACCTCAGCCGACCACCTGGAGATCCCAGAGCTCAAGGCTCCACGCAAGAACATCAAGTCCGAGGAGCACAAGGTGATCTAGCTGGTCAATAGCGATCCCAGCAAAACGGCCCTTATCAGGGCCAACCTGGATCCCAAATAGGAAGACGCGCTCGTTAGGTTCTTGAGGAGCAACGTGGATGTGTTCGCATGGAAACCTACTGACATGCCCAGTGTACCTCAGAACTTGATCGAGCACTCCTTGAATGTCAATGGCAAGGCCAAACCTATCATGCAGAAGCTACGATGGTTCGCTCGTGACAAAAAGGAGGCAATTAGGGTAGAAGTTACACAGCTTTTGGCAGCCGGATTTATCAAAGAAGTGTATCATCCGGAGTGGTTAGCCAACCCGGTTCTTGTACGCAAAAAGAATAATGAATGGAGAATGTGCGTTGATTACACTGATCTCAACAAACACTGCCCTAAGGACCCCTTTAGTTTACCTCGCATAGATGAGGTCATAGATTCAACCGCTGGTGTGAGCTACTTTCCTTTCTCGATTGCTACTCTGGTTATCACCAGATCGCTCTCAAAAAGGACGACCAGATCAAGACATCTTTTATTACGCCTTTCGGCGCCTACTGCTACACGACTATGTTGTTCGAGCTCAAGAACACTGGGGCTACCTACCAACGCGCTATATAGGCCTGCCTCAAAGAAGAGATAAAAGACGACCTCGTCGAGGCTTATGTTGATGATATAGTTGTCAAAACCAAGGAAGCACATACCCTTGTTGACAACCTAGAATGCACCTTTGCAGCCCTTAACACATTCTAGTGGAAATTAAACCCAAAGAAGTGCATCTTTGGTGTTCCTTCTGGCATACTGCTTGGCAACATCATCAGTTATGACGGCATACGCCCTAACCCAGAGAAAGTTAAAGCTGTCTTGGACATGAAGCCACCCAAAAAGGTGAAGGATGTTCAGAAGCTTACCGGATGCATGGCCGCCCTCAGCCATTTCATATCAATATTAGGTGAAAAAGGATTACCATTCTTTAAACTGCTCAAAGCATCCAAAAAGTTTGAGTGGTCAGAGGAAGCAGACGCTGCCTTCACACAGCTGAACAATACCTTACATCACCTCTGGTCCTCACTGCTCCTAGAGAAGACAAAACACTCCTGCTTTACATTGCGGCTACTAATCGAGTGGTCTCCACGGCCATGGTGGTCGAGCGCGATGAGCTCGGCCACGTCTACAAGGTACAATGACCAATCTATTTCATCAGTGAGGTACTCAATGAGTCCAAGACTAGGTACCCACAGATTCAGAAGTTGATCTACGCCACACTGATTACATCTTGAAAGTTGAAACACTACTTCGACGGATATCGTGTGGTGGTCATGACTGAGTACCCTCTACGAGACATCATTAGCAACAAGGATGCGAATGGGCGCATCATCAAATGGGCAATGGAGTTATGCCCCTTCTCCTTAGAATTTGCAAGTCATACTACAATTAAGTCTCAGGCGCTCAGTCGATTTCATCGTCGAGTGGACAGGACTTAAGTACGCCTGCCTCTCCGGGATGCGACGAGTATTGGACTGATGTACTTCGACGGCTCTCTCAACATTGATGGTGTAGGAGCAAGAGTCCTTTTTGTATCACCATCCAAGGAGCAGCTCCGGTACGTCCTCAGGATTTATTTCCCAGCATCTAATAATGCCGCTGAGTACTGAAGCATGCCTACATGGTTTGCGCATTGCGGTTGAGCTCAGCGTTAAACTGTCTCTATGTCTATGGAGACTCGGCCCTAGGTCATCAACCAACTCAACAAGGACTGGGACACGACCAGCAAAAAGATGGATGCATACTGCAAATGGATCAGAAAGCTAGAAGGCAGGTTCAATGGCATCGAGTACATACACGTGGTCCAGGACAAAAATCAAGCAGCGGATGCGCTATCAAAGTTAGGATCATCCTGAGCTAAAGTCCCACATGGTGTATTCATCCAAGATCCTACTCACGCCTTCCATCGAAGAGGAAGATTCCATGGTTGATAAGCCTCTAGACCAACAATTGGTGGCTACGGTTCCTGGCGTCGACTACCACCGAGCCGCCTCCGACCACTCATGAGCCCGACTAGAGAATACCTTTCATCAAGTACCTAACAGATGGTAGCGGATACACTAATCGGACAGAAAATGAGCGCCTGATGCATCGCAGTAAGTAGTATCTGCTCATCGATGGCAAGTTATGGCACAAGAATGCAAAGGAGGAAATATTGATAAAGTGTATAACCCAGGAGGATGGCGAACATCTCCTGGACCAAATCCACTCTAGCTCCTGCGGCAACCATGCGGCCTCAAGAACGCTGGTCGGTAAGGCTTTCCGAGCAGGGTTCTATTGGCCGTCAGCAGTAGCCGACGCAGAGAAGCTAGTCTGCCACTATGAGGGTTGTCAGTTCTTCGCCAAGAGAATCCACATACCAGCACATGAGATCTAGACAATACCAGCCTCTTGGCCCTTTGCATGCTGGGGACTGGATATGATCGGGCCCTTCAAACCGGCTCCTGGGAAATTTACATGCGTCTTTGTGTTGATCGACAAATTTTCTAAGTGGATAGAATACATGCCTCTGGTACAGGCATCCTCAGAAAAGGCTGTCATGTTCCTTGACCAGGTCATCCACCGTTTTGGCATACCCAACAGCATCATCACTGATCTAGGTACTCAGTTCACCGGGAACGCTTTTTGGGACTTCTGCGATGAAAGGAGCATTGTAGTAAAATACATCTCGGTGGCGCACCCTAGAGCTAATGGGCAAGTCAAGCGGGCAAATGGCATGATCTCGGATGCATTGAAGAAGAGGATGTACAAAGAAAATGACAAAGCTCCCAGAAGATGGCTCAAAGAGTTGCCAGCCATGGTCTGGGGCCTCAGAACTTAGCCAGTCGTAACACCAGCGTCTCACCATACTTCATGGTTTACGGCACTGAGGCAGTCCTCCCAGCAGATATAGCTTTCAGATTAGCATGGGTAGAGAACTTCGACGAGGGCAAGATCAATGAAGTACAGGAGCTAGAAGTGAATAGTGCAGAAGAGAAGCGGCTCGATTCTTGTGTACGTATAGCCAAATACCTTGCTGTTTTGCGCAGGTACTACAACAAGAACATTAAAGAGTGGTTCTTCGTGGTCGGGGACCTGGTTCTGAAGTGGAAGACGAATCAGGCTGGTGTCCATAAACTCGCAACCCTATGGGAGGGGCCCTTCATGATCAAGGAAGTCACATGACCAACGCCTTATAGGTTAGCTCACCTGGACATACGGACATACCAAATTCATGGCATATTGACAAGCTTAGACGTTTCTATGCTTAACTACTGAGATATATACTCCTCTTGTACTTTCAATTTAATTCAATAAAGCTATTATGATTTCTCCGACCACTCTAATGTGTCACTTTGAATTTTATGGTTATTCTAACTTAGCTACTAATAGCCGACCACCATTCCTTCTATGGTTTTCAGAGCAGGCCCTGTCTCCGGTTCCTCCCAACGCGTGCATGGGACTCACTCTCTATGCTATGGGTGATCGGCAGGTCCCCCTTGGTTTGACTTGTCCGCGTCTACGTGTGCACAGGTCACATACCTCACACTCCGACCACATGGCAAACTAGGGCCACACAAACTTTTTGGGATGACGTGTCAAGTACAATGGTACAACTAAACAGAACGTTAACATGTTCTCACTTAGTTACACCAATATGAGTTTCAAGCTTAAATATGTTTTATACAAAGCAAACAAGCTTATGATGATATACAGTTATGTTATTACAAGCTTGCCTGAAGAGGACCAAGTTTACAATAACACAACTACGTCCTTCTTCTACAGCTCTAGCCTATTCTATTGGCTGGTTGGAGCACGCAGCACTAGCTGCTTGCTGCTTCTGATATCCTACTCGAGTCTTGGGGACTCTTGCACTGGTCAAGCTGAAAAGAATGGCCCCTGCCGATGCCCGACTGGTCGAGACCGCAGGTTTCGTCGGTTGGCTCGCAACTGATGGTGTTTCTAGCTGACTTGTCAATGGCGTACCCTGAATAGGTGCTGTCCTACCTCCACATAGGTTAATGTCACCAATTATCTTTGAAGATAGGTCTAGCTGGGTCATCCGAAGCTCCTCAGCCTTGTCTGGTCCACCTCCTTCGGGTACCCAGCCTCCAGGCGCTTAAGATCGATCAGGGGGTAGTGGGCACGCACCATGCTTAGCACATGTGCACCTGTGTGCTCACCCACCTCCTTCATGAACTCTTGGAACCATCCCCATGCCTTTCGGCATCTCTCAACTAGTCCGAGCTGCGGTGTCCTCAGCACTTCCTCTGTAAGCGCTGGGTCGATAAGGTCGAGGACGGGCATGATGCCAGTTGCCACCTCCTAGCACTGGTTCTTCTATGTGTCCCGGTCTTCGGTGATCTCTAGGCATCGCGCCTTCCAGCCATCACGATCTTTAATCACGGCTTCTAGATGTTTCTTGGCAATGACTTTTAAAACTGCAAACCGTAGAAGACATTAAAATGTCACGCCATGACAAGATAAGGCAGGCAACAGAATGAGCAAGGTGGTCTGAAACACTTACTTTTTAGTTCCTCCTTCATCTTAGTTGTGCGGTCCTAGAGTTGCAACTGGTCTTGTGCCAGTTTCTCATTGTCCTCCTTCAGGCGACCACACTCTATGGCCACATGGCTATTCTCCTCTTGGAGACGGACTACTTCAGCTTCTAAGCCTGCACTACAACTATTACTACCAACAATGCAACAACACGTGTCATGCACTTGCTGCAATAAAAAGACAACTTACTTGTTTTTTCCAGCTCTTTGTTATTGAGCTGGACGACCAGATTCTGGTTCTATACTTCTTGCTCCGTCCTCTCCTAGTTGGCGGCTTCAAGTTGTTGGCGCAAGCGTTCCACCTCAGCCGCCAGTTCTCTATTGCTTGCGGTGATCCCCTCAATCTGGTCGAAGCATCTTTTTCGGTACCTTGTAGTCTTCATCAAGTCCTGCAGGTAAAAAAGCTAAGTCAGATAATTCGACTGGATAGCAGGATCAAGTGGTCAAGCTAAACATACCTAGACTTCTATCACCAGATGTTTTGCCGCTCGTTCAACTTTCATGGTCTCTTCGACCTCTGGGAATTCCTCGTGCATAACCCACTAGTCAGTTCCGCCAGCGCGACACATATACATGTTGTCGCTTGTCTTAGGGACGGCCCAGGACCTCTTCTACTTCGTCCTCTTTGGCCTCTTGTTTAGGTAGCGGCGCTTGTCTGGAGTTTGTAGTCTCTGCGACCTACTATGGCTTTCCCACGAGCCATAGCATCGGCAAGCGTGCTCTATGCCACCTCCAGCTGCTGCTCCTTGGCTTGGTCTGATTCCCTTAGGCGCTGAAGTATCCCCCTTAGTAGGGTTAGTGCTCAGAGCACTTGTGCTTAGCTCGGCTCTCTTCTCAACCAGCTGCTCAGGGACTGTCGTCTAGCCGCTCGTCTGCTAAGGCTTCGGTAGGATTTTCTTCTAAAGGTTCCTCCATAGACAGCTGCTGGGCAGTTCCCTCCACCATTGTTGGTGAAGCCAAGCCGCACCTAGCTAGCTGGTCAGGGATTTTTGGTGGATGCCGACCTAATATATCAGAGATAAGTTCAAAAGACAACAGTATTCAATA
Organism: Miscanthus floridulus; assembly: GCF_019320115.1. Lineage (NCBI taxonomy): Eukaryota > Viridiplantae > Streptophyta > Magnoliopsida > Poales > Poaceae > Miscanthus > Miscanthus floridulus. The sequence continues at coordinate 55,231,329 of NC_089592.1, read as the reverse complement.
TAAATAGAAAGCTTTCAGCAAGGTTACAAATACTTACAGCTTGGAAGCAGTGGAATGATGTGGCGAAGGCGCGTCTCTTCATCCGCACCTACTCCACGTGCACTGTGGGCGCCATCAGGTCTTTTTCCATGACCAGAACCGGCACCGGGGCTTGGTGCTTGACCCCTTTGCCGCTTGTCCTCTGCGTTGCAGTGGTCGGTGATGTGATCCCTTCCGACACAGAGGAGCCACCCTACTCCGTTGACCCTAGTTGTCTCCTCCTCTTTCAAGGGACAAGTCGGAAGATGTCTACATCCTCTGTTTCATCATCTGAGAGTGGGAAGATGGCCTAACAACGCTTGCTGGCCGCTGGCCGTTTGCCAGCAGCCCTGGCCGTTGCCTCCTCCCCAACCCCGAGTACGGCCTAGTCGACATCTTCAGCCCTGGTGTTGGTCTGGGCGGTTGGGCTGGCAACTTGTGGCCAATCCACAACAGGGGGTGGAGACATGAACACTGCTGCTCTATCGCGACCATTACTCTGGGAAACATAAAGGCGACAACATAGTAAGTTTTTGTTACAACATAACTCTATGGGTACAAGGCAGCATAATTTACCTTTGGGGGAGGATGGGCCAGCTTGAAGGCGTGCTCGATGTCGCTCAACCTGACATAATTTGGATCAGCTAAGTTGAATAGCTCTCCAATCCTGGCTTTGACTTCTATCTTGTCAAGCACCTCTTGTCTGGTCCTAGTTGGGTCCGCGCTACCTTGGTACTCGTAGCTGGGATGTACCCTCCTCTAGCAAGGCTGGATCCTTCGGCTGATGAAGTTCCCGACCATGCTCGGACCATCTAGTTTCTTCCATGGGATCATCTTAAGAAGTTCTAAGATCTGCTCCAAGTGCTTGGGCTTCTCCGACCAGCTGTTCTTCTTCTCTAGAATGAACCCCACATCGCACAATGTGATCGTGTTCGGCTCCTTGTGGATGTAGAACCACTTCTTGTACTAGTCATCCAAAGATGTGTTCCAAGGGCAGTGCAGGTATTGGGCCTTCATCCTGTCACGCAGATTGAGGTATATGCCTCCGGCTATCTTCGAGCCACTGCTCCCTTTCTTCCGTAGACAGAATAGATGGCGAAAGAGGTTGAAATGGGGCTGGTAGCCACCATATGCTTCGTAAAGATGGATGAAGGTGGAGACAAGGAGAATCGAGTTGGGATGCAGATTGCAAATCCCAATCTCGTAATACAAACAGAGCCCCTAAAGGAAAGGGTGCACTGGAACCCCAAAACCCCGCTTGAAGAAATTCTCGAAAACCACAATCTCCCCTGGTTGTGGATCAGGGTAGCTTTCTCCTTCCGACGTGCGCCATCCCACGAGTGCCTTGTTGTGGAGCACTCCCATGGTGACGAGGTCTTCAATGGTCTACTCATTGCTCCTTGACTTCCACCACTCCTTTGCCATGACTCCGGCTTTCTTCTAGGCGTCCCTCTTCACCATTAATCTATCCTTGCTAAAGGGGTGGCTATGGAGGAGGGGTGATTGGTGATGATTTCGGAGGTATAGGGTTTGGCAAGAGGAAGAAGAAGGCTGCGGCGGTGAATGATAATGGGGATCGGTAAAAAGTAACTTACCAATTCTATATTATAAATAACCAAGAGTTCTGTCGTTTTGTCCGCCCGAGATTCTTGGGAGATGTGCACACGCGCCATAGACGGTTGTTTTCACAACCTCGAGATCTATGCCAATAAATGCGCCCCTTCGTTACTAGTGTACGCGTCTCTTCGTTGCTAGTGTGAGAGGGCCCATACTAACGCACCTCTTTACAGGTGCCAAGCGACTGCTTGCTAGAAAGGGCAAGAGGACAGTATGACGTGCTATACCTGTCTGCTTTTTGACCAGAAATGAACGATTGGACTTGACAGAATAAGAAGAAAAATAAATACACCAAATAATAGTACAAGCGGCATTTGTTTTTTCGTTGCATGTCTTGTGCTCAAGGATGGTCCAGACCACTACCATGCTCGGGGACTGCCTAGACCACTACCGTGCTCGGGGACTGCCTAGACCACTGCCATGCTCGGGGACTGCCCAGACCACTGCTATGCTCAGGGACTGCCCAGACCACTGCCGTGATCGGGGACTGCCCAGACCACTGCTGTGCTTAGGGACTGCTACGACCAATGTCGTGCTCAGGGACTGCTATGACCACTACCGTGCTCGGGGACTGCTCCGACCACTAATGTGCTCGGGGATTGTCCCAACCACTGCTCGGAGACCGCTCTCCTTGGCTACATGTGATTTGTACTCACATACAGTTGAGAGACATTTATTTTGACCTTGCTACAAGGCTCATACTTCGCATCCCAGCAAGCTCGGAGACTACATCGGTACGATGCACCTGTCGGTGCATCTCGTATCGCCTGTACGACGATGGGATTCTTAACTCCAGTGGAAATTCTTTTTAGACCCTGGCATCATGTGCCTACGTCACCTACTACCAGGCTCGAGGACTAAGTGGGTACACTTCACCTTGCGGCAAATGTGTTTATTTAATCGACCCCTATGCTTTGACTGATTGTAAGGATTACTATCATGTTCGGGAACTGTCCTGACCACTGCTCGGAGACCGCTCTCCTCGACTATATGTGATTTGTACTCACATACAGTTGAGAGACATCTATTTCAACCTTGCTACAAGGCTCATACTTCGCCTTCCAGCAAGCTCAGGGACTATATCGGTACGATGCACCTATCGGTGCATCTCGTATCAACTGTTCAATGATTGGGTTCTCAATTTAACTAGGAATTCTTTTTGGACCCTAGCACCACATGCCTACGCCACCTACTACCAGGCTTAGGGACTAAGTGGGCACACTTCACCTAGCGGTGAATGTGCTTGTTTTTTGACCACTACGCCTCTGATAATCAAGGACGTTACGCTTCAAGACGTACTTACATTTCTTTTCAGAAATACAAGTGGGCACACTTCCCAGGACGAAAATCTTTTTCTTTTTTTCTTAAGAGCACCATACATTCTTTGGACAACTTACTTCTCCGGCGACAACGGTGGTCAGAGATGTCAAGAACTCAAGCCTCACTATTCGGAGAAGGTTAAAATGGCATGTCGCAGCATAATACATGGAGCTCGGGAACTAGCTATGGGGGTATTAACCCCTATACCCTTACGGCTAAGCTTGGGCCAGCCTGGATCAGTGGGTCCAGTCCACCAAAAGATGACGCGTGGCCCGGCCAACCTGTTCGGAGTCCCACGCAAGGAGTCAAGACAGATTTGGCGATCAAGCAAGATCTTGGTCGGTTAGAATAGGAAACCTTATCTGGCCACCTATGGCAATTGTAACTGACTAGGATTAGTTTTTAGATCTATAACCTTGCCCCTAGGACTACATAAGCGGGTAGGGGACCCCTCTAAAAAATATCTCTCATTGACATACAGCAATACAATCAGACACAGGACGTAGGTATTACGCCTTCTTAGCGGCTGAACCTGGATAAAACCTCGTGTCTGTCTTGCATCACCATCTTGTTTGTGGCTTGCGCATCTGTCTGCCGACAAACTACTACCTTGGGCATACCCCTAGGTAGATTGCCAACCATATTTCATCGACAGAGAGATTCCAATTGTGCTGTCAGGGCTGGCAATCACGAGAATAGGAAGACGGTCAAGATGAAGATAATGGAAGTCAGAGCAAAAAGCCTTCATAGGATTCATCTTACCCACCACCATGGCATTGGATTCGGCCAGCCATGCTCAGACGGCGCTAGGCCTCCTCCTCAGCCATGTGAAGGGCGGCCTGGGAAACCCTGAGGTGAATCTCCAGTTGGCCATTCTCTCAAGTCGCCTCAGAGTAACAGTTTTGAGCCATCCTCCACTCATGAAGATAGCGCTAGGCGTCGTCACCGTTATAGAAATCGGAAGAATCCGACGACGAGGCTAGCACAGAAGATGCGGCGTCAGAGGGCCTACTGGCCCTAGGAGAAGGACAGAGACTGTCATTCACAACAAACCTATAGGCAGGATCAGAACTGTTCATCATCATGAAAAAGAAATGTCAATCTCACCTCATGCGCTGGAGGTGCTGATTCATCGGCATATCCTCTTCTAGAGTTTCCTCCACCGCGCGCTTGCCTCGGTTATCTTTGCCGGCCATGAAGAATGATTGGATCTATGAAAGGGAGAAGAAAAAACTAGCTACAGGGATTCGGCAGGCTGACAAGAGCAAAGGAATAGTTGCAGATGGAGATGTGTTCGAGGCGAAAGACATCGGCTGGTATTTGAAGGAATGAAGCGAAGGGACGGACACCTCGGGACGTGCAAAAGGCAACCACAATTAATAGGAGGCGAAGCGCCGCTTCACCAGTATCAAAGAAAATACGGCACCAGATGGCTAAGGATAGATGATCGAGGGGCTCACTTAATGAACGCCATGTTTTTAGACTTGAGTGGGATTACGATCGGAAGTCTGGAATCGGCTATTTTCAAAGGATCGGCTCTTTAGCTGAAGCGGACATGCTCAGTCGACTATAGTGGTTCTTTAAACCTCTTGCCTGTTCAAGTGCCCCTCGGCCGAAAAATGAGATGAGACTCTAAGGAGGGCTGAGAACATGTCGCCCTTGGTGACCAAGAGCGAAGGAGCTAATGTGATCGCCTTATGAACTTGTGCATGGACACAGCGTAGCCTTTCTTTGGGAAGTTCAAACTAGATCAAGGCGTGTCACATCACAAAAGGATTTATCAAGCCGAACTCTACCAGAATTTCATGATGGATGACTTTAAAGACTTGGGTTGCCTCCGGCTATATGCTGTTGAAAAATATTGAAGCCAATAAACTGAGGATTGCAAGATATCACGATTAAGAGGTCAGGGTTAAGCAATTTTTTGAAGGAGACTTAATTTGGAAAGTAAAATCGCTGATCGGGTTAGGGAACAGCAGGTTCGGTGAAAGGTCACCCAACTAGGAAAGACCTTATCGGATCAAATATGCGCTTGGCAATACTTGTATTTTGGAGGTACTAAGAAGAGAAGGAGAATTCGCAGAGCAGACAAATGGGGAATATTTGAAGGAGTATTACCCTAGCATTTGGATTGATACTTAACAACCAATTTGCTTGATTGTCAGCTCTAATGGCCGATACCGGGAGGGTATCATCGCTAGCACAAAAATAGACCCAAAGGGGTGAAAGCTGGTACAATACGTATCGATTATACAGATAGAGCAATACATATGGTATGAAGCAAAAAAACAAAAGGGAAATCGCTCAAGACGAGGAATTTTTTTGCTAAATGTCGCCTATTACATGTCATGGGCCGGAAAACACTTTGCCTACTATGTCATCGGCCAGGGTGTTGAAGGCCTCAGAGTTGGTGGTGCTAAGGAAATCTTCAGTTAGACGCTCATGATCCCTAGGGTGCACCGCATCCGGGAAACCGTGAGGAAGAAGCTGAAGATTGTGGCCAGAACGAGCCTATGCGATAGCCAACTCCGCCATAGCACCATGACAAATGCCATGAAGAGCGACCTCCCTGACGCGATTTGGGATGTCATATAGGTGAACTATTGGGATGACACCTCTGGCATCGACAAATCCTGCCGCGTACTCCACAGCTAGTTGAAGGCTCTCCAATTGGGCAGACAAATCTAAAAGGTTTGAAAGGGAGATGATCAGAATCCTGAAGGTGAAATTGAAAGGAAACAAAGGTTATGATATCTCACCCATAATTCTAGCCTCGGCTTTAGCCAATTTGTCATCCAATGAATCAGCCACGAGAGGCAATCGGTGTCGAGCCATAGCCAAGGTTGATTCTGCAAGAGAGAGACATTCAGCAAGTCCCTAGCTATGATTGTTGATGGCGGCAAGCAGATCATCATTACCAATCTGCCGCCTCAGGTAGCAAGGAAGCTGGCGATAAGCTGTTGATGAGGAAGACCCTAGAGGCTGAATAGAGTCGGCCCTATAACCTAAGGCAGTGGGCGCATCATGAGCTGCACCCTCTTGACGATGAAGGCACCGGCATGATGATGCATATCCATCGAGAGCCCCCTCGGTAGACCTTGTGTTGTTCTCCATGATCTCAAGCTTACAGAAAAACAGGGACTATGCTGAGGATGCTGAGGGATTGAGACGAAGCGGGTTGTTGCTCGACCCTCAGTCGTAGCCCATATATATAGCCCAGGGAGGCAAAATCAGTTTCGCCAGAGCTATGGAATTGAAATCAGAGATAGAAATAGATCGACACTCTAGAAATTTAGGGGATGGATAATCGAGAGATAATAGATTCAAACTTATCGCTTTCCTAAGTTATGAAGCATCGTGGGATGGATGCAAAGAATTTGAGTGGATCAAAGATCAACCCCACCAAGGCTTCTTTTGGATTGAAGGGATTCTGGGTCCCCACAAGGCCGAGGATCATCATAAGCCAAGTTACATCGACCCATTAGTAGGATTATGCCAAAGAAAAGGAAAAGCCGCCTGACTAGCAGATACCCAGCTGATTTCTCTAGGAAACCGCTGGAAAGAAGCTTATGTTTTTCCTGATAAGCATTTGATGGAACAAACAAAGGAAAAGTGTCCACACATTCTAGCCCTTGCAAACACTAGAACAGCTCTGCGAGCCTAGTGAGAAGACATAGGCAACATCACAAGACTTCTTCTAGCCATAACAGCTGATTCTCTTGCTCGACAAGGTGCTAGAATGAGCGACATAATCACCCTACGCACAAGAATTCTTCTAACCACTCAAGATCTTCATAGCAAAGAGATGAACCATGGAGGGTCTGGTGAAGTTAGAGCTCAAGAGGACAGGAAGAAGAGAAACATAGCTGAAGAGTTGACTTGCTCTTGACGGGATTGGATAGGCATTTTATAGCTAGCCCAGGAAGATGAATCCAAGTGCCCGTGAAACAATGATGCTCTTGTAAGAAGTTTTGAGGCATGGGCTCATGAATGGACGCAAGCGGTGACAAACAGTGGGCCCTGGATCAAGGTTCTCTACCCGTGACTATGGACCAATCAGGGATGCAGACATGATAATTTTGGAATAAAATTACTTTTACCCCAAAATCAAGGGCATGTGTTTACACCGGAATTTGGAAGAAGGATTTTAGAAGCTCAGGAGCTCCCAAGATCATGACAGCAGGGGATCAGTTGCATGCAGATCAAAACCAATTGATTCAGATGCAACGCTAGAATCGACTTTCTTTAGATAGCACCAGCAGATAACGACGGAGGCTATGATCGGCACTGAGACGAGACATGTTGGGCTCTACAAAAAGGGAAAGATTAGAGTCCAAGTTATCTTAAATTATGAATGTTTTTATTATGCCAAAGATTGTATTAAGTCGTACTCGAGTAGGGTTCATTTTAGGCTTCGGGTATAAATACCAAACCCCGGCTATTGTAAAAGACATCAATCAATCAATCAAATACAAGTCAATTACTTTTTTTGGCTCCAGCCACCCCTTAGGAGTAGGAGTAGAGTAGATCTCAGTGAGTTCTTTGGCAAGTATGGCTGTATCGATCCGGTCGACCTCCACTGCTTGTTGTAAGTACCGTCATGGTTTATATCTCTGTTCATATGGCTGCATCGATCCGGTCGACCCCCACTGCGGCTCTGGTATAACCTAGTTATTGACTCTTGCCTAATTCAAGTATGGCCTATGTGATTCTGCCTCACACCCCACTGCTTGAATTGGATCAAAGTCAAGTTATCGGCTCTATCTTAGAGTGGCAGTCTTTGGTAGATTCATTAAGTTACCGATATTGCTTATTGCTTTCATTGCTTATCTAATTACAGCAATATCACTCTGTCCAATTGAGATTGATCTGGATCGGCCTCATATCTTATTTAACTCATCGTTTGCTAATCTAAAACTAATCTAATCTACATCTTAAGTGATGAGATATGTTTTTATCAGCTATTTTGCATCAATCTTAATCATGTATAGTGTGCGGTTAAGGCATGTTCGATCTTGAGTAGATCTATCAGTTAGTGAGAACCGTTTCATGGCCCGTCATCATGGCCTATGGGATTCTACCTCTCACCCCCACTGTTGGCACCATGGAGTGGGGATTGTTGGTTGATAGACCTGTTCCTGAGCAGACATGACCTTAATTGTGCGCTATGCCTGAATCGACTGTTTAGCCGATATCGAATGCTTTCACGAACAGTTCACATCATGAGAACGTTGAAGTAGAGATAAGTTGAAAGATGTGTTAGCCCCATGATCTTGTTATTGTATTATGGCCTGCATGATTCTGCCTTATGCCCCACTAATATTAGTAATGAGTTAGGGTCGTCGAGTCTATTGTTGTTTCTATGGCCTACATGATTTTGCCTCATGCCCCACTGGTCATGGCGATAGATGAGATCTAACATGTTCATTAGATTTATCTTTATTAAATGATTAAGTGATGTTGAATTGTTTCTTTATATAAAAATGAGTTCAATTACTCATAATCATTGGCTTAGTATGGACCGATCATCATTGATATCTTATTGCCATTGATTAATATTCGTTTAAATGATGTTTATCCTAAATGATAACCAATTCTCTTCACACGACCCCATGAGTTCTAACTGACTTATTCTCAGGAATATACTAGAATTGGCTATTTAGCCGATTTCCTTTCATATCGGCTCTCACAGCCGTACATTCAGGACTGTATGGCAACACCGGCAAGTTCCGCCCTTAATTACTGATGAATTTTCTCTCCTTGTCAATTGCAGGGTCAAATTGACTGGCATGCCTTGGGAGGATTGTGTAGGATCGACCACCCCTACGCTGAACTAGGGGGATCTGCTCCATCAAGTGGACCCTTCCAGCTTGCTACGTGTGTCCTCGGCATGGGACGAAATTCTGTGTCAACAGTAACCAACAAGAAAACCAATATCACAACGTCTTTGAAACTTTCCTAGGTGTTGCCTGCTTCTTGTAGATGTAGCATTTGCAACCAAACATCCTAAAGAAGGAGACGTCTGGCTTATTCCCATTGAGCAACTCATAAGGTGTCTTGCCAAGGAACTTTTGAAGGAATAGGTGGTTGGATGCATTGCATGCGGTGTTGATAGCTTTTGCCCATAGAGCTTCGGGGGTATTGTACTCATCTAGCATAGTTCTTGCAAGAGTGATCAATGTCCGGTTCTTTCTCTCAACTACACCATTTTGTTGAGGAGTATATGTTGCGGAGACCTCATGCTTGATCCCAACTTCATCACAATATGCTTCTATGTTTGTGTTGTCAAATTTCTTCCCATTGTCACTTCTTATCTTCTTGAGCTTCACTTCAAATTCATTTTGTGCTCTCTTGGCAAACTTCTTGAAGCATGATGCAACTTCAGATTTGTTATGAAGGAAGAATACCCATGTATATCTTGAATAGTCATCAACAATCACAAGACAATAAAGATTTCCTCCCAAACTCTTGTATGTTGTAGGCCCAAATAAGTCAATGTGAAGGAGTTCTAACACTCTTGTGGTTGACATGAAAGCTTTGGTTGGATGAGTATTTGCAACTTGCTTGCCGGCTTGACATGCACTACAAAGCTTGTCTTTCTCAAACTTCACATCCTTCAACCCCCTCACCAAATCATTCTTCATTAGCTTCTTGAGTGAGCTCATCCCAACATGAGCAAGTCTTCTATGCCATAGCCACCCAAGTGTTGTTTTGGTGAAAAGGCAAGTCTTCAAATTTGCATCTTTGAAGGTGAAGTCCACTAGATATAGGTTGTTGTATCTAAATCCTTTGAATATCACTTTATCTTCATCCTTCTTAGATACAACAACTTCCTTCTCGGTGAACAAGGATTGGAAGCCAAGATCACACAATTATCCAACGGATAGCAAGTTGAAACTCAATGAAGCAACATATAGCACATTTGAGATAGAATGATCATTTGATATTGCCACTTTGCCCAATCCTTTAACCTTGCCCTTTGAATTATCTCCAAATGTAATTCTTTCTTATCCATCTACTTCTTCATCTAGTGAGGTGAACATACGAGGATCACCGGTCATATGTTGTGTGCAGCCACTATCAATAACCCAATGACTTCCACCAGTCTTGTAGTTCACCTACACACAAGAGATCAAGCTTTAGGAACCCAAACTTGTTGAGGGCCCTTCACCTTCTCAACAAGTGACTTAGTAACCCAAATCTTCTTAGGCCTATTCTTGTTGGGAGGTCCTAAGAACATGACTTTCATCTTTCCACTAGAATCCTTTCTAAGCATGTAGTGAGCATTGAAGGCAAAAGGTCTAGCATGCTTGGGCAAGGGTTGTGGTGGTGGAGTTTTGCACTCATGAGCAAAGTGGCCTTCTTGTCCACACTCAAAACACTTCTTTGGCTTTGGCTTATGTTGTTGAGCTTGAGCCTTCTTCTCTTTGTTTGCCATGTACCCAATGCCACTTCTATCCATCTTCATGACGGTGCTCATTAGTAGCTCACTTTGAAGATACTTGCCTCTAGTGAACTTGCTCAATCCAATTTTGAGATGCTCTTTCTCCAACTTGAGCTTCTTGTTCTCTTCTTTAAGAGCATCATTGTTTTTCTCTTCCTTGAGCTTCTTGTTTTCTTCTTTGGGCTTCTCATTCTCAAGTATCAACCCATCATCATGAACATGAGTTCTAGCATTATAGACTTGGTGGTTTTGAGTTCTTCAAGATCTTTCTTGAGCTTTTCATTATCATTCTTGAGCTTGACAAACTCACCATAATCATCGGCCTCAACCACTTGCTTGCCCTTGCTACTAGAACTTTGCTCAATGCTCTCAATGATCAAATCATCACATGATGTAGCTATATCAATCTTAACAACATTGTTAGTAGCATCATGGGGCTCATTGGATAAATATTCTTGAGCAATAACAAGGTTATCATGATTAATCTTAAGAGTTGTATATTATTCTTTTAGCTTGTTATGGCTAGTGATGAGCTCATTGTGTATCCTCTCAAGTTTATCATGTTTTTCTCTAAGCTCTTTCTTAGAAGATTTGAGCTCCTTGAGTTTGGATGATATAGCATCATTTGCTTCTCTAAGCTCAATACTAGCCTTTTCTGCCATATCACATTTTACTAAAAGTGAATCATTTTTAGCTTCTAGCTTGTCATTCTTAGCTCTAGTCTTTATAATGATCTTGGAGTCTTCATAAGAAGATGATTCATATTCATCATCATCACTATCGCTATCATCATTACTAGCATGTTCATCACCACTACTCTCATCATCATTTGATACCTTGTGTTCACCTTTGGCCATAAGGCATAGGTGTGTAGAGGATGATGGCGATGGTGGCGGTGAAGATGATGAAGAGTCAATAACAATGGCGGCCACCTTCTCATTGTCACTATCATCATCGGATGAGCCACTAGATGAATCAATGTCTGTGAGCCAATCACTGACGATGTATGCTTTTCCACTCTTCTTCTTTTTGTGGAAGTCCTTCTTGCCATCTCTCTTCTTGTATGGCTAGTATTTCTTCTTCTCATCTTCATCACTTGAGTCATCTTTTTTGCACTTGTTCTTATTCTTGATCTTGTCTTTCTTGGGCTTTGTGCATTGGTGAGCTAGATGACCAAGTTCTCCACAATTGTAGCAATCCATCTCGAAGATTGACTTCCTTCTAGAGCAAGTGAAGAACTTCTTCTTCTTGCCATCAAACTTGATGCCACTCTTATTGAGCTTCTTTAGCATCTTGGTAGTTTTTCTCACCATGAGAGCAAGGCTTGCATCATCAACTTCATCATCACTTGAGCTCTCATACTCAAGCCTTGCTTTGCCCTTCTCTTGACTAGCTTTGAATGATAAGTCCTTTTCTTTCTTCTTGTTAGAGGATGAGCCATCTTGAGGTGTGATGTGCATGTACATCTCATGAGCATTGATCTTTCCCAAGATTTGTGTCGGTGTAGTGGTGGAAAAATCACCTTGATGAAGCACGGTCATAATATGCCCATATTTGTCAATGGGGAGGACACTCAAGATCTTTTTTACAACATCGGATGGTTGCATTTGAGTTAATCCAAGCCCATTCACTTCCTCTACAAGAACATTTAAACATGAATACATTTCATTAGCACATTCTTTAGGAAGCATTTTAAAAGAGTTAAGCTTTTTCATGACAAGATGATAGTGTTCCTAACGCTCACTCTTTGTTTCCTCATGGAGCGCATAAACGTCCGACCATAGTGCATGGGCGTCTTTGTGGTTCCTCACCCGGTTGAACACATCTTTACAAAGGCCACTAAATATGGTATTTCTAGCCTTTGCATTCCATTTTTCATAATTCAACTAATCGCCTTGTAGGTTAGTAGCATCCCGAGGTTTTGGGAAGCCTTGTGAGGTGGCTCTAAGTATTCCAACATCTAGAACTTCTAAGTACGCCTCCATGCAAATTTTCCAATATGGAAAATCATCCCCCTCAAAGATAGGAGGAGGTCCATCCCTGTGAGACATCTTTCTCTAGGTGGTTAAGCCTAAATACGTGAGCACGAGGCTCCAATACCAATTGAAATGATCAAGATGCCCAAGAGAGGGGCTGAATTGGGCTAATTCTAAGTTTCTTTCAATAATTAAACTCTACGGTTAGCTCAATTAACCCCTTATGCTTAGAAAGTGTTTCTATTGATCTAACGCACAAAAGTTTAGCACCCTAAGTTCCAATCCTACTCTAGCATGGTAATTCTAAGAATGTAAATGACAAGAATTGAATTGCTCAAAGTAAATACTCAAAGTAAAGAGAGAAGGAGGAATGCGGCGATGTTTTGCTGAGGTATTGGAGAGTCACCATGCCCCACTAGTCCTCGTTGGAGCACCCACACAAGGGTGTAGCTCCCCCTTGATCCATGCAAGGATCAAGTGTTCTCTACGGGTTGATTCTTCGACACTCCATCATGGTGAATCACCCACAACCGCTCATAACTTGAGTTGGGTCATCCACAAGCACCGCCGGATGATCACCAATCTCCCAATCACCACCAAGCCATCTAGGTGATGGCGATCACCAAGAGTAACAAGCACGAAGTCTCACTTGACCATGACAAGCCCAATGAGAAGGGTGGATGCACACTTAGCTACTCTTGATCTCACTAATGAGGGCTCTCTTTGGGATTCTCAAATCTCAATCACCTCACTAGGACCTTGCTCTTCTTGGCACTCTCAAAGGTGTTTCTTAGCTATTGGAATGAGCAAAAGTCCCCCACACATGAATGGAGGAAGTATTTATAACATGGGCTAAAAAATGAACCATTATGTGCCTCTACGGGGTGACCGAACGCTCCGGTCATGTTGACCAAATGCGCCGGTCAGTTCACCCCGAACTCCAGTGTTTACAGTGTGAACGGACGCTGGCCAGCATCCGGACAGCACTAATCAGATGCGTCCGGTCGAGATTTTCCCTCTTTGGAACCTTACTGGAGTCGACCGGACACTGTCCCTCAGCGTCCGGTCACTTGACCTCTCAGTGTCTGGTCGCACCAGATGAAAACACCTTGGTCAAATGAACTGACCGGACCCTAAGCCAGCGTTCAGTCACACCGGAGCTAGCGTCCGGTCAGTATTTGACCCTCCATTCACTTCCAACTTTTGAATGTACGTGAATGAAGTTTGCTCCAATGGATCTAAGGGCTTTTTAGGAGCTACCTAGTGCTAGGATTAGCAAGTGTGCACCACACCTAACCCACTAGACTCACCTAGGTCAAGCTACCCATCCATACCCCCTTTAATAGTATGGCCAAAGGAAAAACAAAGTCCTAAACTACTTTAAGTGTCTCTTCAACTCCAATCGACACTTAGAACTAGTCCATCCTTAACCTTATCATTCATCCTTTGAAAACCAAAACGATTTCCATCGTAGGGGCATGACCACCATGATAGCCCAATCGATCTCCATTACCATGACCAAACTTAATTGCCTCTGCAAAACACACATTAGTCATAGTAATCATGTATTGTCATTAATCACCGAAACCCAACTAGGGGCCTAGATGCTTTCAAACACAAACAAGTCATTGCCTATCTTCTTGGTGAAGAGAGTGGTGTCAACCTTGCCCATCTTGAATCCCTTAAAGAGTAGGAAATTCCTCAACCTCTCATACCATGCTCTATGTGCTTGCTTCAATCCATACAAAGCCTTCTTCAACTTGTAGACATGGTTGGGTTTCTTCTCATCTTCAAAACTAAGTGGTTGCTCAACATAGACTAGCTTATTGATGTAACCTTTGAGAAATGCACTCTTCACATCCATTTGGTACAACTTGATGTTGTGTGCACAAGCATAGGCTAACAAGATCCTAATTACTTCCAATCTTGCAACCGAGGCATAAGTTTCTCCAAAGTCAAGGCCTTCAACTTGAGTGTAACCTTAAGCTACTAATCTTGCTTTGTTCCTTACTACTATCCCATCTTGATCTTGCTTGTTCCGAAAGACCTATTTGGTTCCAATCACATTATAATCCTTAGGCCTCTCAACTAACTCCCATACTTGATTTCTTGTGAAGTTGTTTAGCTCTTCATGCATAACATTCACCCAATCAACATCCATCAAAGCTTCATCTATCTTCTTTGGTTTAATGGATGACATGAATGTGAAATGATCACAAAATAATGCCAATCTTGATCATGTTTGCACACCTCTTGAAATATCACCAATTATATAGTCGAATGGGTGATCTCTTGCAATATTAGTTGGTTGGAGCACTTGAACTTGATTGCTTGTACTTGATTGATCATTTGGTTGAGATGATGAACTAGCCACTTGTTGTTGATCTTGTACTTTATCATCACTTGTACTAGCTTGATTTTGATCATGAGAACTACTAGCTTGCACATTTGAGTTAGAGAGCACTTGATTCTTATCATCTTCAATATCAATCACCTCTCTAGGCCTTATATCACCAATATCCATCTTCTTTATTGCATGGAACAATTGTGTGCCTCTCACATCATCTAGATTCTCATCTTCCTCTTGGGAACCATTGGTTTCATCAAATTCAACATCATGCACCTCCTCAAAAGTACCACTAGCCAAATTCCAAACTCTATAAGCCTTGCTAGTAGTGGGGTAACCAAGTAATAAACCTTCATCACATTTCTTCTCAAACTTCCTCAACCTAGTGTCTTTCTTCAAGATATAGCATTTGCAACCCAAAACCCAAAAGTATGCAATATTTGGCTTTCTACCATTCAAGAGCTCATATGGTGTCTTCTTCAACATTGAGTGACAATAGAGGCGGTTGCTATAGTAGCAAGCCGTGTTGTTTGCTTCAGCCCAAAATGTATGACAAACATTGTATTCACTCAACATTGATCTTGTCATATCAATCTAGGTTCTATTTTTCCTCTCAACAAGACCATTTGATTATGGAGTGTACTTGACCGAGAATTGATGTCTAATTCTAAATTCATCACATAACTCATCAACTCTTGTGTTCTTGAACTCACTACCATTGTCACTTCTCACTTTCTTGATGGATGTTTCAAATTCATTGTGTATTCTCTTGATGAATGTCTTGAAGGTTGCAAACACATCACTCTTATCAATAAGAAATAAGACCCATGTATATCTAGTGAGATCATCCACTATCATAAATCCATATTTGTTTCCACCAATGCTAGTATAAGTTGTTGGCCCAAACAAATCCATGTGCAATAACTCAAATGCTCTAGATGTTCTCATGATGCTATTCTTAGGATGTGTGTTGCCAACTTGCTTTCCGGCTTGACATGCACTACATAACTTATCCTTCTCAAATGTAACATCTTCAAGCCCCTTACAAGATCATGCTTAATCAATTTGTTCAATTGTTTCATTCCAACATGACCAAGCCTTGTTGACACAAAATGTGATGCACTGTGCCTCACACACAGCAAGCCGAAAAGCGTAGCTTCAATCGGGTTCCCGGGTGTTTCGTGATCCGGAAGCGTGCCAGTCAGTTTGACCTGAAAACTAACAAGGGATAAAACAATTAAATGTCAAACCGGAACATGTCGGGTAATACCGGATAGTTCCACATATACGGCCCTGAAGCCACTTACAACGACATACGGCTATAGAGAGCTGTCTGCCAACAAGTTCATAAACCATTCGGCTAACCGTAAGGTGAATGCACGTAAAGACCTAATTGCCGAATGCATGTGCATGGGAAGACATGTTTGAACAAGTGAAATTAATTATGAGTTAATGCATAACCAAGCTCGGCAATCCAGCCGAATTGGGGTCCACGAAGAAGGAACGTACAAATAAAAACGATTAAACTAAACCAAAACCTGCATCTGCCGCACGACACCTAGTTTCGTTAGAGCTTAAACGTGATTAACATGCATGAACCCGCAACATGTGACAATCTAGATTAAAGCAATTCAGCCATTATGAGCATGTTATCTATTTAGCAATGATCGTTGAAGCACGAATAAAACCACAAGAGAGATAAGGCCGAACAATATCAATCTAGATTGGGCAGAGGTGTGTTACAAATATATGAAAGGTTTAAAACATGCAACACTGGATAACTTAATGAATCTATTTAGATTTGCCAGATCTAATATAGAGCCGATAACTATCTCGCTTTCACTAAGCATATTGAGCAAACGCCTGCCGCACGGTATTTACTCATAAACAAAGCATAAGCGAAGACTTCTTGATTGTCAAGCAAAGATCCGCCGCACGACCATTGAAAACAAACAAGACTACTTGCATCACGTCTAAATCCACCGCATGATACTAAACATGATAACAAGGTTGTCAGAACTTACGGAGGTCGACGGATCGATGATTCCTCTCGAAGAACTCGACGACACGACAAAAGGACTCGAAAGTTGGCACGGGGCCGGTTGTATTGATTTGGTTGTGTACCCTTATTACAATGGTCGAGGGTCAATATTTATACCCTAGACAAAATGTGAGTCCTTAAGGACTACGATTTACAAAGGAACTTCTAAACAAACTTGGAAACTTACGATTCCTTACCCTAAACTTATAGATTCCTTTATTAATACAACTCTCATCTTTCCGATCGGTCTTGCCTGCCATCTTCTGTTTTCCCGAATGGAGTTACCGCCTTCCAGAGTAACCGACCGCACAAGCACTTAGCCGACCGCTTGTGTTGTTTGCCGAACACCCTTCTTCCCGCATGTGGGTCTACCTGTCATCTTCCAGAATCGACCAAAATCCAGTGTTAACACATGCCCCCTCAATTTCGGGATAAAAGTTGTTTTATTCTGAAATTGACCACAAGCTCTTTCATCCTCCTAGGTCATCACCGTTCAAAACCGCAGCCGCTGCCCAAAAATTCAAGCTTTCAGCGCAACTTCGGACCTCCTTCAAATCTTCAATGGCGACCCAAGATGAAATCCCAAAGGTAAACTTTACTTATATTCGGCAACTTTCGTCTTATCCTCCTGCTCTTCTTCTGATTTACTCCCCTCTGATTTCAATCGTCTTCTAAAGGAATACAAGAGCCAGATTTTGATCCCCTATGCTGCCAACCCCGACTCCTATTTCCTCGGCCCAATGGGAAATCCTGACGCTTCTGAAATCATTGAGAAGGAAACCCAAAGAATTCCTTTCAAGTCTGGGATCACCTCGTCAAACCGATGGCCAAACACGTTCAAAAATTGGCCATTTCCCCCAATCACCGGATGGCGTAACTGGTATAGGAGAATGCTGGAGAAAAGCAGCAGCCACTGGGAAAGTTAGGACATCAGTCATTGTCTGGAATTATCTTTAGCAGAGACACCCAGGAATGACTCCCTTCTGATAGTAGCTTCTCATTTTTGGTCTGACGCCATCAATGCCTTTATCTTTGGTCATGGTATTATGACCATCACTCTAGCCGATGTATTCATGATGACTGGCTTGAATGTGTCATTGCCAGTATATCCCTACAAATACAAGAGCAAAAGTAACCAAAGAGCCGTCAGCTCTAGATGTGGATGGGTTAGACATATTCAGAACTACATGAATGCATCTGGCGCCGTCTCTGACAAAGAGTTGAAAGCCTTCATGAATATGTGGCTATGCAGATTCATCTTCTGTGGAAAATCCAATGAACCAACCCTGAATCACATGGTAATGGCTGAAGACTTAGCTGCAGGCACTCAGATCCCACTAGGCAAATATCTCTTAGGGTCTGCTTATCATATGATGCATCAGATCACCCTTCAGATGCGCCAAGGTGGAGAAATTTCTTGTGTGAATGGTCCCTGGTGGCTAATTCAAATGTGGCTCCAACTATATATGCATCAGATAACCCCTGTGAGCCTCTTCAACCTAAGTTTCCCCTCAGTTAACTACGCTGAAGGCAGCACAGCAAAGGTTAAGGCTTGTCAGACTTACGGGGAAGCAGCAGCATCTATAAGCATTGATATAGACATTGGTCATTTCTTCAAGCTATTTTTCAAAGGATTCGGCAATGTGCTCTAGTTTCCTTACAGAGAAAATGAAGATCTGACTTTGCCCTGCAAGTTTAGCTATGAAATTGGTTGTTCAGGCCAAGAATCCACAGAGATTTTCAACTCCTTTATCAAACCTTGCACTTTGCCAGCCGAATTTCATCATGGGAGATTAGTACAATCCACCTATGAATTCTATTATCCAAACATGGTGGCCAGACAATTAGGATGTGGCCAACTGCCTCCAAAATTCCTCTTCTCAACAATCATAAAGTCAAGGGAAGTAATAACAGAAGGAATGGAAGCCAAGAAGGTCTTTGAATTAGGATGGGAATTGCCAATATACGAACCATCTCCATTTGGGCTAATAGATGTTGCTCATCCCTTCTTTGTTTCTTGGTGGCAAGAATGGCATGCTCATATCTTCAATATATCAGTTCATTCTTTATGCAAAAACTTGCAACCCGATTTTGCTTCTGACAGTGAGGTAATTTCATTATGCCCATCATTTCTTGTCCTTGAATTCACTTCTCATTTTAACATCTGGTCATGCACAGGATCTTGAGTTTACTCCCCCAACCAAAGCAATCCAGTACTACTCGGCTGGTCCCAAGCCTGCCCTGGGGTTTGATGCTCCAAACTTAAAGGAATTCATGAAAACTTCTGCAACTTTGGATTTAGCACCTCTAAAGGCACTCATGAGAACTCCTGCTACTTCAGCTGCTGCATCTTCAAGAGGAAAAAGCAAAAGGAAAACACCTGAAAGTTTTCTCTTACCCAAAAAACCAAGGACCAAGAAGGCCAGATTATCCCTTAAGGCATGAATCTTTTATTTTCTTATCAGGTCAACAATCTCACTTAGCAGTAAGCCTAACTACCTCTATATTCATTACTTCTATTGCAGCCACAAGTCGAAATTCCCACACTGGGCAATACCTCAGCATCTGAAGAACTAACCCCTGAAGTTCCTACTGAAGATGAAGAAATTCATGATAGCGAAATTTCAGAGACTCATGAAGCTGAAGGTTCAAAGGCTCATAAACCTGATGAGACTATAGGTAACATTGTTCAACCAATTCTCCTTTTCTTTCTTTTTAATAACATCTACTCTCTTATGCTCATTATCATTTAATTCACTGAAAATAGATGAAATCTTAGATGAACTGGCAAGGGAAACCTCTCCTGATCAAGCTCCAAACCTGTCCCCTCTGAATCTTCAGCCAAGTTCCCCAGCAATCCAGGGTATAACCCATCCTGATGATCAATCATCTCAGCAGGTAATCCTTTGTTTTACACTATATTTTAGCAAAATTACCCAATCGGCTAACACCTTCTTTCTTTTCTTTTCTTTAGAAGAACATCGCTAAACCGACCACCAGTTACTCCTTCTCTATTGAGGATTACATCATTGAGAAAGGTGAAGAGATTACTTCCCATCAATCCTTATCGCTGGAAAATTAGTCCCGGCTAAAAGAGGTGATCATTCTGCTAAACAAGGATATCATCAGTCTGGTTCAGGATGCAGACCAGATAAAAGACCTCCTTGAACTTATTGATCAAGATATCCCATCTGCTCTTAAGGTTCCCCTAGAATCTGCAGCCCATCTTGACGACCATTTTGCTATGGTGAGAAGGGCAACCAAAAATATATCTTCGAGGACCGCTCTGCAGAAGGATAGATCTCTGAAAAAGCTGGAGATTAAAGATCTTCACTCTCATATCCAGACTACGAGAAATTCCTTGGCAACCTTAGAGCCTGAACTGAAAGCCATGGAGGATGAAAAAAGCAGACTAGAAGCTCAGCTAGCCGAACTGAATGCCAAAATTCAGTCTCACAGGGCCCATATAACTAACTTGCCGAAGAACATAGAAGCAGCTTCACTAAAGATAGCTTCAACCATCAAAGAAGATCAGCAGATCAAGACTAAGCTATCCAGCATCCAGAGTTCTGAAGATGAAGATCAAAAAGTGCTAGATAATGTTAGCTGAATCAGGACTGAGGCTATAGAGGCAATTAACCATCTTCTGAACCAGTAGACATTGGATTTGTAATAAACTTAAGTGTGATATCTTCTTCCCCTTGATTAACCAGCTTTATGTTCATTTATTTTTATTCATTCGAAAGCAATCGGCCCCTTTCCCTTAAATTACTCGATTAGAATGTAGCCGATTGTCTCCATTCTTCTGATAGCCGAACGAATCCAATTCAAACATTGTGAGGGTATAACCGAACAATGTTGGCTCCAACAAACCAGGGAGATATTCAAGCGACGTTCGACTTAAACCATGCCTGGCCCAGTCCAGTAACGGCCCAACCGAAAGGGAAAAACCTACTCCGCCGTTCGGGATTCTCGCCCCACAACCCCGTGGAATTCGCCACGATCCTTCGCTTCGGCTTATAAATAGACCCTTCCGTTAGCCTTCATCGCTATCTTCGCCTCAGCGTTCTCACATCCGTCTCCTCCACTTCCTTCGTTCGATTCATTCCAGAAGAAAACCCTAACCTCCATCAAAGCAAATGACGAATAATGGCAACCGTGGCAAGCGTCCTGCCGACGGAGAGGCTGAAGGAAGCAGAGCATCGCGCTGCCGGTGTCGTGGGTATGATTCGGCTCTTTGCCCCCTTTGCAATTTCCTTGTTCATCTCTTAATTTCGATTTTTCTTTCCTCATTCATCAGGATAAGGGTCATCAGCTCCAGCCAATACCATCTCCTTCCTCCGGTGACGGCAGCTCAACCGGGAACTCCATCATCCGGCTCCTCCGGGTCTTCCAGCTCTTCAAGCTCTTACCATTCCAATCCTTGGGATTTGGCAGAACCAGCAGATGCACACCATCCATACTCTCACGAGGAGGCGCTCAGGTTTCGCCAGGAAAGAGACGAAGCCCGGGAGGAGCTAGGCGACGTCTCCAAGAAGTTCGGCATCAATCAAGCCGAATGGGAGGACCAGCGGAAGCAATTCTGCGACGCCATCACCGGTTTGATATCCTCATTTAGTTTTATCATCCTGGCTTCCTTTGCTTGCTGACTCATTTCTTCTTTTCTATCCAGCTCTTTCCACGGAGAATGACCGCTTGAAGGCGGCGGCGAACAAGATCGCCGACAAGGTGAATGCCCAGGGGGAGACATCCGAAGCACGCCTTGATGCTGTGGACGGCCGCATTGATTAGGCCGTCATCCAAGGTGTGCACCTCGGCGCTTCTCTTGGGCTGGCGGCAATGACCTCCCAAACCAACGAGGACTACTCCTCCCAGCCAGTTGGCTTCGTTGGAGGACGCCCAGACGAGATCGACGACATTGATGAACGTCTGGAGGCCTACGATGATCATGCCGCTGCCCTTGCTGAAATCACAAACCCCCAGTCCATCCTCAACAAGTTATTTGAGGAGTAGTTTGTATCAGGATGAACTTTTATAAATAATCTCGTCCTTTGGAATAATATTTACTTCTTTGACTCTTTCCACTTGCGACTGTCAGAAAAATGCTGAAAACAACTCAGTTTTGGATAAACATTCTTGTGCTAGAGGCGATGCAAACTGCATCGGCTATTTTGTGCTAAAGGCGATATGAACGATATCGGCTATTCTCAATCTTATATCTGATTTTTAGGCCAAAGGCGATTTTCTCTTTGTCGGTTTTTCTGATTTACATTCATGAACCAACCTCAACACTGGGGTAGTATTTCTTAAGAAATCTTCCATTAATAGCTCTGGTAAACTCCTCTCCAAATAAAGTCTTTAATATGTATGCATTGCCAGGTACACATCTTACAATTCGGAAAGGACCTTCCCAATTTGGAGACCATTTGCCGAATGCTCTATCCTTTGTTCCAACTGGCAATATAGTTTTCCAAACCAAATCTCCTTTTGCGAATTGCTTTAGCTTAACCCTTTTGTTATAATACTTGGCAACGCGCATTTTATTTTTCTCAATATTTTCTAATGCCTTGAGACGAATCAAATGTAAATCTTCCAATTCATCCATCATCAGATTCTTATAGTCTTCTTCTGCCAATTCTTTCTGTAACACAATTCGCCTCGAATCTGACCGTAATTCCCATGGTAATACGGCATGATGCCCATAAACCAGTTCATAGGGAGACGTTTGAATGGATCCATGACAAGCCATTTGGTAAGCCCACAGTGCTTCACTAAGAACCAAGTGCCATCTCCTTGGTTTTTCATCAATTTTCTTCTGAATGATTTTAATCATAATCTTATTTGATGCTTCTGCCTGTCCATTATCTTGTGCATAATAAGGAGAAGAATTATACAATTTAATCCCCATATCTTTGGCAAAATCACAGAATTCCGAAGAAGTAAACTGAGTTCCTTGATCAGTTGTTATAGTCTGAGGAATCCTGAATCTGTAAACTATATGTTCCTTAACAAAACTGATCATATTTTCTAACATTACCTTCTTCAACGGGATAGCTTCAACCCACTTGGTGAAATAATCCGTGGCCAAGAGTACAAACTTGTGTCCCTTAATAGAAGGAGGATTGATCTGACCAATTAAATCTATACCCCATCCTCTGAACGGCCAAGGCTTGATTATAGGATTCATAGCAGACGCTGGAACCTTTTGAATATTGCCGAATTTTTGACAATTGTGACACCCTTTGTAATATTCAAAACAATCTTCCAACATAGTTGGCCAAAAATAACCAGTTCTCCTAATTATCCACTTCATCCGATAAGCTGACTGATGTGCACCACACAATCCTTCGTGAACCTCATACATCACTTTCTTGGCCTCTTCTTGACTTAAACATTTGAGCAATATTCCATCGATGGACTTGTAATATAACTGATCATCAAGAAACACAAATTTGAGAGCTTTGTACCTGAGTTTTCGGGAAACCTTTTGAGATGGATCTTTCAGATAATTGGTAACTTCGTATCTCCAATCACCATCTACTTGATCAGTATTTAAAACATCTTCTTCCATAGCAAAGACTTCCCGACTCTCTCGATATCCAGAAGCAGCTTGAGCTAACTTATTTGCTTCTTCATTGCACTCTCTAGGGATATGATGCAAGGTCACTACCAGAAAATTCTTTAAAAGTTCTCTACACTCCTCATAATATTCTCTTAATACATTGTTCTTGCATTCATACTGACCATTCAGTTGATTAATCACCAACTCAGAATCTCCAAAGATTTCAACAGCATCGGCCTTTACTTCTATAAGAAGCCGAAGCCCTCTAAGCAACGCTTCATACTCTGCCTGATTATTAGTAACATGAAAGTCAATAGGAACCGCATACTCAAAAGTCTTTCCTTGTGGGGAAATCAAGAGAATACCAGCACCACCACCTTTGTTACAAGATGATCCATCGAAGAACAAGGCCCAAGGCACAATGCTTATCGCCTCAACAGAAATATCCCGATGTTGGGTAATAAAATTGGCAATAATTTGACCCTTTACCGCCTTAGCCGATTCGTATCTTAAATTAAATTCTGACAATGCTAAAATCCATTTGCCAATTCTTCCATTCAAAATCGGCATTGATAGCATATGTTTGATTACATCAAAACTAGAAACCACTATGCATTCGGAATTCAACAAATAGTGCCGAGATTTGGTACATGAGTAATATACACATAAGCAAAGTTTTTCTGTAGCCGAATACCTTGTTTCCGGGTCTAACAGCTTTCGGCTAAGATAAGCTATGACTCTTTCTTTTCCTTCAAACTCTTGCATAAGGGCCGATCCTATCGTTAGGCTATCGGCCGCCACATACAACTTAAAAGGCTTGTCAAGTTGTGGAGGTACCAGCACAGGTGGTGCCTTCATATATTGCTTGATCTCATCAAAAGCCTTTTGTTGCACATCGCCCCATACAAATTTTTGATCCTTCTTGAGCTTTAATAACGGAGAAAAAGGTAAAACTCTCTCTGATAGATTGGATATGAATCTTCTTACAAAGTTGATTTTGCCTAACAATGATTGTAATTCTGTGAGATTAGTTGGCGGCACAACTTTGTCTATTGCTTCCATGCTCTTTTTCCCAACTTCAATTCCTCCTTTATGAACTAAAAATCCCAAAAACTCACCAGCCGAAACTCCAAAGGCACATTTGTTTGGATTCATCTTCAAACCATGCTTTCTTGTGCACTCCAGAGTTTTTCTTAAATCGGCTAAATGTCTTTCATGATTTCTAGACTTGACTACTACATCATCGATGTATATTTCTACAATCTTGCCGATCAGCTCATGAAAAATATAATTCATAGCTCTTTGATAAGTTGCACCGGCATTCTTTAATCCAAACGTCATGACTATCCATTCAAACAAACCAATATGACCAGGACATCTGAAAGCTGTTTTTGAAATATCTTCTATTGCCATAAAAATTTGATTATAGCCAGCATTACCATCCATAAAACTAATGACTTCATATCCTGCCGATGCATCTACTAGTAAATCGACAACTGGCATTGGGTAACCATCCATGGGAGTTGCCTTATTAAGATTTCTAAAATCTATACAAACTCTCATTTTTCCATTTTTCTTGTATACCGGTACTATATTTGAAATCCACTCTGCATACTTGCATGGCCGAATAAAGTTTGCTTCTATTAATCTTTCAACTTCCTTCTTTACATCGGCCAATACCTCCTCTTTGTATATCTTCCGTGGAGGTTGTTTGTAAGGATGAAATCCAGGTTTAATGGGTAATCGATGCTCAACAATGGAACGATCCAATCCAGGCATTTCTGTGTAATCCCAAGCAAAATAATCTTTAAACTCCTTCAACAGATTTATCAACTTTGATTTATATTCTGGGTCTAACTTCGCACTAATATACATCGGCCTTGGCTTAGAATCATCACCAACATCAATTTCTTCCAATTTATCAGCCGACATAAAACCACGTCCCAACTTTCCTTTGTTGCCATCGACAGGATTTCCCATTAAAAATTACTATGAGAGCCGACTGCTTGGATCAGCTGTTGGCCTTCGCTGAAAACATTTACAGGACCTTCTTTCCACACTTTTCCGGAGAAACAATCAACGCCTTCATATTCCCAGTAGGTAGACTCTGTGGCAGCAACACTTACCGAATCATCAGCATGTACAATTTCAACATCATCTCCAATCCATTGAATGAGAATTTGATGCATGGTTGAAGGAATGCAGCAATTAGCATGGATCCAATCTCTGCCCAGGAGTAGACTATATGCCCCCTTGCCATCAATGACAAAAAAGGTAGTAATCAGAGTTTTTGATCCAATAGTCAGCTTGACATAGATAGCACCTCGGGTATCGGAAGGATTGCCAGCAAAGTCCCTAAGCACCATGTCAGTTTTCAACAATTCTTCATTAGTCATCCCAAGTTTCCTGAAGGTAGTATAAGGCATGATATTGATAGCAGCCCCTCCATCAACAAACATCTTGGTCAAAGGCTTGCCATTGACATATCCTTTTAAATAGAGTGGTCTCAAGTGACGATTCTTGATTGGTTTGTCAAAAACAGCTTGCTATGTTAATACAAGCTGGGCCATCAAATCCTGACATTCACTTTCATCAAAATCAGAGTACACCTCTTCTTGGACATCTTGGCTTTCGGGAGCTATAAACTCTGATGGGAGGAAGAAAGCCATGAAAGCATTAGCCGAAGGACCACATCCATCAGGCTTCTTTTTAGGACGCCATATCTGCTTTGTTTCGGTAACTTCCAGTTCCAACTCCCTATTCCTCAACCGTTGCACTCTTCTTTTCTGACTTTTCCTCAGGCCTGGAGGACACCACTGTCCTTTTTGCCATACGTATTTATAGAAGTCAGCTTCTTCATCATGCACTCTATCATGCATCCAACCTGAACCTGCAACTCTTTTCCTTTGCTGATTCTCAAAGTCATCTATTTTTAAGCGCCGATCATCTTCAGGAACCTTCGTTCCAAGTCTTTCATAGACGGGACAGCGGTTGACTCGAGATTGCCTATATTCGGAATACTGAGCACTACACTCTGGACAATTATTTCTTGCAGGCAACCTCAAACCTTCATTCCAGCAATGTCTAAAGAACGAACAACCCTAATGAGACTGCTCCTGTTCTGTCATGTATTCTTCTTGCTCCCTTCGGTATACCTCTTCCTCATACCTCCGGCTCTCTTCCAAAAACCATTGCTTCTTACAGTATTCCTTCTCTTGTTCTCTCTGCCACTTGTTTAGCAAAATTCGTGATGTAACTCTGGGTTTAGAAGCTTGACCTTTCTCGGTTCGGCTATTCTGAAACCAAACTCGTTGCTGCAGCTCTCTACTGGTGACTTGCCGATCCGGGTCAACAGCACCACTTTCCTTTGCTCTATCAGAAGTCAACACCTTCACCTTGCCTTTACCTTTGAGATCATTGGCAGAGACCATATTCACAGAGAAAGAAATCATATTTTGTGGAAAAGGCTGATCATCAATTTTCATCTTTCCATCAAACCTCAAATGTCCCTCTTGGATAGCTTTCTGGATTCGTATCCTGAACACTCGGCAATCATTGATAGAGTGAGAATTAGTGTTATGGAAACCACAATACTTTTTGTCTTTCACTCCTTCAGGACGTAGCATAGGATGTCCTTCTGGCAGCTTGATGCGTCCTTCCTTTATCAACAATGCAAAAAGCCTATCTACCTTAGTAACATCAAAATCATAGGTTCCCTTTTGTTGTTTTAACCAGCGTTGACTAACTTGAGTGGGTTCCTTTGCCCAATTTAACTCAGCTGTAGCTATCTCATCTTCATCAATATACTCAGTCGCTTCATCCAAAAAGCCTTGATACACCTCATTAGTGGCATTGTTTTTCTGAAAGCGATTATCTCTCCTGAATCCTTGGGCTTGATTACTCATAGCTGCTAAACGCTGTGCAAGTTGGCCAAGATCATCAAACTCTAAACCGAACAACTTCTCTCTGATATTCGGCAACATTCCTGCTATAGCTATTCCAGGTAGTTGATCATCTGGTAAATTTAGAGAATAACACATATTCTTGGTCTCCCTAAATCTGCGAAGATACTCCAATGGTGTCTCATTTGTTCTCATCCTCAGACTCATGAGATCGACCAACTTCTTCTCATTGGTACCCGTATAGAAATATGAATGAAACTTCTGCTCTAGTTCTGCCCACGTACCAATGGAATGAGCTGGTAGAGACGTGAGCCATGTGAAAGCTGGTCCTATAAGAGACAACGGAAAATATCGAATCCTCCAAGCTTCATCTGAAGTAGCTTCTCCAAGCTGCATTAAGTACCGACTGACGTGCTCTATGGTACTAGTATCATCTTGACCAGAAAACTTGGTCAAATCTGTTGGAGGCTTCACCCTTGGAGGCAATGCCACTCTATTGTACCATTCTGGATAAGGAGACTTATATGAATAGGATTGATTCTTTGGCTTCAAGCCGAACTGATTTTGCATCATATCAGCCATCCTGTGCATCAAAACATCAATGCCTGGATCCTGATTTCCTTGTACTTGCATTCCAGAAGGCAATCCTGAAACACTTCTATACCCTGGATTTGGCACAGCATTGATAGCACTGTAATCAGTAAATTCTTGATATCCATCTCCATACATATTCTTCTGCAATCTGTTTGATGCTGGAGAAACTCTATAAGCTGAAGGTGGCACTTCTCCTGTGGTACCAAATGTCACCTGACCATAGGTGGGATGTGATTGCTTTTCAGTGTGAGTCAATCCACCTATATTTGAAGGCGATGCTACTTCTTTTCCAACAGGCTTCTCCTGATGCTTTGGAACATTGAAAAGCGTCGGCCCACTGAGTGGTCCAACATTTTCTTCGAAATATTTATCAACCATTGGACCAAAAGTACTGATCATGATTGCTCGAAAGGTATTCAGGAAAGCTGTGTGATGGTTTGTCATGGTTTCTCCCATAGCTTTATAAACTAGGGCTGCCATCTTCTGAGCATCCTCCTCTTCAGTGTAATCAGTTTGATGCGGAAGAAGAACCCTTGGCATTGACTGCTTTTGAAACACTTTATTGCTCTTGTTTTTGGAAAAAGACATCAAGCATTTCCGTTGGTATTGCTCACATGCTTGTAGCACTAAATCCTTGTAATTATCTGGCAATTCTGCCATGCTTACATCCAGAACATGATCATTGTTAATCTCAGACGCCATCTTGAACTAACAGGTTGTCCCACCGGGCGTGCCAAAAAGTGTGTTGACACAAAATGTGACGCACTGTGCCTCACACACAGCAAGCCGAAAAGCGTAGCTTCAATCGGGTTCCCGGGTGTTTCGTGATCCGGAAGCGTGCCAGTCAGTTTGACCTGAAAACTAACAAGGGATAAAACAATTAAATGTCAAACCGGAACATGTTGGGTAATACCGGACAGTTCCACATATACGGCCCTGAAGCCACTTACAACGACATACGGCTATAGAGAGCTGTCTGCCAACAAGTTCATAAACCATTCGGCTAACCGTAAGGTGAATGCACATAAAGACCTAATTGCCGAATGCATGTGCATGGGAAGACATGTTTGAACAAGTGAAATTAATTATGAGTTAATGCATAACCAAGCTCGGCAATCCAGCCGAATTGGGGTCCACGAAGAAGGAACGTACAAATAAAAACGATTAAACTAAACCAAAACCTGCATCTGCCGCACGACACCTAGTTTCGTTAGAGCTTAAACGTGATTAACATGCATGAACCCGCAACATGTGACAATCTAGATTAAAGCAATTCAGCCATTATGAGCATGTTATCTATTTAGCAATGATCGTTGAAGCACGAATAAAACCACAAGAGAGATAAGGCCGAACAATATCAATCTAGATTGGGCAGAGGTGTGTTACAAATATATGAAAGGTTTAAAACATGCAACACTGGATAACTTAATGAATCTATTTAGATTTGCCAGATCTAATATAGAGCCGATAACTATCTCGCTTTCACTAAGCATATTGAGCAAACGCCTGCCGCACGGTATTTACTCATAAACAAAGCATAAGCGAAGACTTCTTGATTGTCAAGCAAAGATCCGCCGCACGACCATTGAAAACAAACAAGACTACTTGCATCACGTCTAAATCCACCGCATGATACTAAACATGATAACAAGGTTGTCGGAACTTACGGAGGTCGACGGATCGATGATTCCTCTCGAAGAACTCGACGACACGACAAAAGGACTCGAAAGTTGGCACGGGGCCGGTTGTATTGATTTGGTTGTGTACCCTTATTACAATGGTCGAGGGTCAATATTTATACCCTAGACAAAATGTGAGTCCTTAAGGACTACGATTTACAAAGGAACTTCTAAACAAACTTGGAAACTTACGATTCCTTACCCTAAACTTATAGATTCCTTTATTAATACAACTCTCATCTTTCCGATCGGTCTTGCCTGCCATCTTCTGTTTTCCCGAATGGAGTTACCGCCTTCCAGAGTAACCGATCGCACAAGCACTTAGCCGACCGCTTGTGTTGTTTGCCGAACACCCTTCTTCCCGTATGTGGGTCTACCTGTCATCTTCCAGAATCGACCAAAATCCAGTGTTAACAAGCCTTTTATGCCATAACCAACCCATGCTATACTTAGTGATCAAATATGTTGACAGATGATTTTCACTAGCATTGAAGTCAACCAAGTATAGATTCACATATCTAAATCCTTTGAATATCAAGTTAGAGCCATCTACACTTATTATCTCTACATCATACACACCAAATATACACTTGAAACCAAGATCATAAAGTTGTGCTACCAACGAAAGGTTGAAGTTCAAGCTCTCTACTAGTAGCACATTGGAAATGCTCAAATCATTGGATATTGCAATCTTACCAAGCCCTTTGACCTTGGCTTTGCCATTGTCACCAAATGTGATGCTATCATAACCACTGCTATCATTAGTGTTGATTAAATTGAACATTCTTGAATCACTGATCACGTGTTATGTGCACCCACTATCAAGCACCCAATACCTTCCTCTGGCTTTATAATTGACCTACAAAAGAAGATCAATTCTTTTTAGGTACCCAAACTTGCTTGGGTCCTTGAAGGTTAGTCACTAAGCTCTTTGGTACCCAAATGGCTTTCTTCTTTGAGCCACTATTGGTGCACCAATGAACTTAGCCTTCACATCATTGGTACCCATGGTAAGAAAATAACAAGAATCAAACTTAATTGAGGACACATTAGTATTCTTGTTCTTGTTTTTACAATCTTGCTCTATATGCCCAACTTGCTTTCATCTATTACAAAACCGACCATTGCCCTTCACAAAACTAGTCTTATGAGTGACAAAGGCTACCTTGCCTTTCTTGGGGGTATATACCAATCCCTCTTTGTTGAGATAAAACCTTTGGTTACCCAAGCACTTTAGCAAGTGGGCATCTCCACTATAGGCATTACCTAAGATATGAGTGAGCTCATTCACCTCCTTCTTGAGGATCTCATTTTTCTCCATTAGTGCAGCATCATAAGTGAAACAATCACTCAAAGGTGAAATAAAGTGGAAGTGCTACAAGAAGGGTTAGTAGGAGCAACAACAATAGGCTTGCAGAAGGATTCATCAATAATATCACAAGTCATGCCCACATCACATGATGCAACAACCTTATGCTTGTCTTGCTCTAGAAGAGAGGAGTAAGCCTTTTCAAGCTTAGAGTGAGCTTTGACAAGTATCTCATGGGCTTCCATTAGCCTCTCATGAGTAGCACTGAGCTCATCAAAGGCTTTCTCGAGAGATTTGCATTTCTAGTGCAAGTCTTTGCACTCCTTTCTTTTTAGCTCAAGACACCCATGAGCTTGTTCCATCATGTCCATGAGTACCTCCTTGGAGTACTCATCATCATCATCATCATCATCACTCTTACAATCATCACTTTCACAATCATCACCATCACTTTCATCATATTTTACCTTAGAGGACTTAGCCATGAAGCATGATGGTATGTCGAAGAGAGAAGGCTTGTTGTTGATGGCGATACTTGCAAGTGCCTTCTTCTTGGATGTCTTCTCATCATCACTAAACTCATCACTATCCCAAATCACCACATAAGAGCCACCCTTCTTCTTCTTCTTGAAGGACATCTTCTTCTCCTTCTTTTCCTTTTTCTCCTTTTCCTTCTTCTCATCCTCTTCATTATCACTATTGTATGGACAATCCACCAAGATGTAATCTTTGCTCTTGCATCTAAAGCACCTTCTCACTTGGTCTTTGTTCTTGAAATTGTCCCTTCTCTTTCTTGACTTGTAGCCCTTCTCCTTCATGAACTTGCCAAAGTTCTTCACAAATAAAGCCATGGATTCCATGTCAAATTCACTAGCTTCTTCATCATCACTTGATTCTTCTTTCTTTGCTTTGCCCTTGCTCTTGGATGATGTGCTAGCCTTGAATGCCACACTCTTCTTCTTCTTGTCCTCATCCTTCTTCTCATCTTGGTCAACCTCTTCCCTTTTCACACGGTATGTCTCTTATATCATGACATCACCTAGTACTTTGTTAGGGGTTATGTCCTTTAATCCTCCTCTTATGATGATCAATCTCAATGTTTCAAACCTTGGAGGTAGGCACATCAAGAACCGATGAGAGAAATCATCATCTTGTACTTTCTCACCCAAACTCTTGAGATCATTGACAATCACTTGCATTATATGGAACATCTTCGAGATGCTCTCATCATCCTTCATCTTGAAGCTTGTCAACTTGTCCTTGAGAATGTACAATTTTGCACTCTTGACCACCGGTGTGTCCTCATATGTTTCTTCCAATCTCTTCCACACCTCACAAGCTCTCTCAAGATCTTTGATTTGCTCAAACACTTTTGAATCAATGGCATTGTAGATGGTGTTGAGCGCCATTGTGTTGCATTGCTTTCTCACTAGTTCTCTTGGGTTTGGATTGGTGGGATCAAGGAACACAAAATCATTCTCGGTCACATCCCACACCTTGTCATTGATTGAACCCAAATACATCTTCATTTTTCTCTTCCAATAATCATAGCATGTGCCATCAAAGTGTGGTGATTTTCCCCCAACATGGTTGAACACTATTTGAACCATCTTTTAACACCGAGGTTGTTAAGCCTTCAATCAAGTGGTGACCATGGCTCCGATACCACTTGAAAGGTCCTAAATGGTGAAAAGGGGGTGAATAGCCCATAAAAATCTCTACAAAAACACTAGAGCAATTGATTAGTACACTAAACGGCGTAATGCAATTTTGCTCTACCTCTACGAGGGTTGTAAGCCACCTACCCAACAATTCTAGTTGTTATGATCATTAAGCACACAAAAAACTATGTCACTACTCTCTAAGCTAGTGTGCTCTCAAAGGCTAACTAAAGAGCCACACTAACCAAACTAATAAGCTCTCACAACTAGCTACACAAAAGAGCTTGACATTAGGCAAGAAAGTAAAGAATGTAAATACAAGAGAGAGTAGGGTGATTATACTGCCATGGCAAGAGTGATGAACCAATCAATGTGAATACCAATAAAACACCAGGAGAATGCCAATCACAATAGACACAAGATTTTTCTCCTGAGGTTCACGTGCTTGCCGGCATGCTAGTCCCCATTGTGTTGACCAACACTTGGTGGTTTGGTGGATAATTGGCACCACACCAAGCCTTCACTAGGCACCACAAGAACCTACCACAAGTGAGGTAACTCAATGACACGAGCAATCCACTAGAGTTACATTTCGGCTCTCTATCAGGAAAGGTACAAGACCCCTCACAATCACCAGAGATGGCCACGAACAATCACCAACTCATATCAATCCTCCTCCATTGCTCCAAACCATCTAGGTGGCGGTAACCACCAAGAGTAATAAGAAATCTGTAGCCACAACGATCCCAAAGTGTGTCTAGATGCAATCACTCAAGCAAATGCACTAGGAATCACTCACAATCTCACTATGACTGATGAATCAATGATGGAGACTAGTGGGAGGTGTTTGCTGGGAGTCACAAGGATGCTTCACTGATGAAAATATGCAAGAGCGTGAGCCACAGCCGAGCCAAGTCTATTTATAGAGCCCTAAAGGCTCTACTAGCCATTAGGCCATGAGAAGGGCCGTCGGACCATGCCTATGGGGGCATCGGACCATCCAACATAGGGTCCGACACCCAGCTGTGGCCACTCCCGGGCTGCCACATGTCCCAGTTGAATTTGAACAACCGTTATGCGCCTAATGGCTCACTACAGCGCTAGATTTCCACAGGCAAACCCAGGCAAGCTCAACCGACGGACCAGCCGACACCTAGTGTCCAATGCCCATAAAATTCAAGCAAAGAGGTTCCTAAACTAGTTTTTCTGTCGGACCCTTGTCCAACACCTACCGTCGGACCTAGGCAATGGTCCGACACCTCCATGTGTCAACCTCACATCAACCTCCTTGTCAGCTGGTCACCGTCGGACCCAAGGAACAGGGTTTCGATCGCGTCCGACGCCTCCTCCTTGCACGATCCGACATAGCTTTGCCCACGCCTGAGAGCTAGGGCCATTGGACCAGGCCAGGCAGGGTCCAATGCCTCCTGAGCTAGGGTCCGACGCCCCTGCTCCTTCTCTTCTCCTTTTCCAACACTTCAACCACTTCACCCTTGCTTTTAAGTTGCTAACCACAAAGTGTAGAACTTGTGTGCACGTGTGTTAGCATTTTTCAAAGCATTTTACAAGGGTTAATTGTTAGCACACTAGGTTCCTAATGCATATGCAAGAATCATGTCACCTAGTGGCACTCGATAACCGCTTAGCCAAAGATTTCCTCTCTTTATAGTACAGCTATCGATCCTAAACACACTCACACCCTCTATGGTGTCTTGAGTGCCAAAACAAAAAACCTATTTGATACCTTTGCCTTGATCTCCTTGGTTTTTGTTTTTCTCTTTCTTCTTTTCCAAGTTGGAGCTTGATCACCATCATCACATGTCCATCTTCATCTCCATGGACTACCAACTTGCTCCATCACTTGGTGTGTACCAACCTAGCTCATGATCACACTAAATGACATAGGTTAGTACTCAGGTTTCATCAATTATCCAAAACCAAACTAGGACTTTTAGGTACAAACTCTGTAGCTTATCTAATGGCCATGAAACAATTTAACACTTTTTATTTCATTGTTTTTTGGCAAGGGCTCTATGGCGAGGTTTATTTGTTGTTTTTGGTATTGTTCCACCTCTAACAGTGACAACAACCTTATGCTGGTCAATTTCGTTGACAAGAAATGAAATTGTGTTTGAAAATTGTAAAACTAAAAACATTGTGTAGGTCTTACTCCAAGAAATTTATTGGCTTCAGTCATTGAAGTTAATTGCAAGCGTTCTCATGACAAGAAAGAACGCATCATCTTACTTTCCACACATTGGAGACCGCATCAATGGCTTTCTTTGCCTCCCATGGGTGGTCTTATCTCTTTAGGCTTACAAACTAAGTTTGCCTAGCGTATGAGATTGATTTTGTTTTAAGCATTTGTGTCTTATAATAATTTTGGTCTGAGTCCTCACTTTTGTGGGTATGAAGCCAGATGTTCTTCTATTATCTAAAAAAGTCTAGCCAAAAATATGTTAGCTAAGACCCAAACACCCATAGACTAATTTTTAGTGGGCTATAGTTTACCCGACTAATGTTTAGTCGAGGCTTACGTTTAGTTCTAGTCGATCCAAATAAGCCTAAAACATGTCCTGTAAAATTATTGTATGGAAACCTTTTTCCTTTATCTAACTACTCTCTTCATCCCAAAAAGTTAATAAAAATATTGCATCCTGTTGAGTCAAAAAAAATGCCAAGTTTGATTAGTGTTATTATACAAAATAATCTTAAGATTTATTTGTTAAATACATTTATTATTAAAAAATATATTAAAATTAATTCAGTGATACTTGTTATGCCTCATAAATATTAGTAATTCTATTGTATATATTTAGTTAATTTAGGATTGTTTGATTTCTTGGCAAGCGAGACTTTTGTTTTTTAGGATACAGAGAGTAGTAAGGTATGCATGATGTTTTTTTAGTGAAATAGGGTATGCATGATGTTTAGGGATGCAGAGTAAGCCTCGGTGTCTCCATCGTCCATTTTTGAATTAGCAGCAACATATATTTCCATAGATATTGACATTAAGCTCTCTTTTTCTTAACCAAAATAAATTTGTCTTGGAATGTGTAGCCGCGACACTAATTCAAAGGTTGTCAGGAAAATGAGAGAGGGCTCTAGCGACTCAGGGGCAACTCGCCCAACAGCGTCTCGCTGGCGCTAGCGGGCTCTGGTTGCCGTCCGGCGATCCTATCCCAGTATCTCCGTATCGGGTGAGAGGGTCTCCGTTTTGGCCCAAGGTTGGACCCGTGAGGAGGAGGGGCAGCTTCGTCAATGATAGCGAGAGGGGTCCCAATGGCAGGACATGCAGGCACTAGGAAGACAGGGCAGGTGTCATGGTCTGGGAGAGAAGTAAATGGCACCAACGGCTTGGATCTTGGAGCTCTGGTGGATGAGGAAGGAGAAGTAGAGGATCTCTTCGGCCAGCTTTGGTTCATCCCCTCTGCTTCCCCTTCCCCATGCGGCCAGGGCTAGGGTTTGCTGGAAGGAAAACCTTGTCTGGATCCATAAGAAGCTATGGGATTCCAAGCTTTTTGAGCCAAGTGATTGTCATTCAGTTGGAGTAGGTGATCTTTGGGTGTCTTCTCTGAAGAAGTTTTGCTTTGCCTCAAATATTTGGGGGAAGGGCGTGAAGGACTCGTTCGTGTCGAAGCTAAAGTTCGAGATGGCTAGTCATGGTAGAGGTGGAAGAGGTCCACAGAGGCCGAGGAATCCTAAGGAAGAGTGGGGCTAGGGTGAGGGAGGTTGGGTCTGGAATCCACCTCCTTGCTACCAGCCACCGATGGGGCCTCCACCGTTGGGTCCACCGATGGGACCTCCGATGGGGCCATATCCTCCACCACCACCAGGTCCATTTGGGTTCTTCCCAAATCATCTTCCCAAGCAACAATTCTATAATCAGGGGCAGCAATCTAGATAGAATTAGTTTAATGCTATTAGGCAGAGAGGTCAGGGTTCTCGTTTTGGTAATAGAGGTGTTGCTGGTAATTGGGGGTTGAGTTCAGCAGGCCAGCAACACGGTCGTCAGCAACCTCAGCAACCTCAAAAGCCACAGCCACAACACCAATCCAAAGCTTTGGAACAACAACCAGTTTCTCAAGAACAGAATACCTCTGCTCATCAAGTGGTGGATCAGGTTGTTGGTCAGGTGATAGAAGGTGAAAAGTCTAGAACTAATAGGGCGTCTCAAGTGGTCTAGTTACAATTGTGGGAAATTAGGACACTTTGTTTCCACTTGTTCCAAACCCAAAGTTTGTTTTGTGTGTTTTCGCCAAGATCACATTGCTGAAAAGTGCCCCAAGTGGAGTGAGCCTAAACAAGTGGTGCAGTTTATGGGCTAGCTCTTGCAAGGGCCTACGTTTCTTCCATGTGGATGTTTCTCTAGATGATGATAGGTTTAAGCTGTGGAATGGTTTTGAGAACTGTGGAGTTTTCATAATAGAAGAGGGTGAGATGGATCAGGAGACTATTCTGAGAAATCTTAAGAATTTATTTTATGCAGACTGGTCTTGGCAGTTAAGGAGTATGGATGAGTTCAGTTATCTAGTGAGATTTCCTCCTGGACAGAGAGCTGACAGGATTGTGATCAATAAGATTTCATATTTCTACTTGGAGAAGGGTACAAGTGATGGCTTCTTTAAAGGTGTGGAATGGAAATATTAAGCCAGTGAGTAGCTTAACTGAGGTTTGGGTGCAAGTCAGGGGTGTACCTCCTAAATGGTGTGATTGGGTCACCTTTAGGCAAGTGGCTTCTACTATTGGGAAATTAGTGGAGGTAGACTGGCAATCTCTATTTGCGAGTTTCTTTACCATGGTGAGGGTTAAAGTAAAATGCAGGAATCCAGTCAAGATTCCCCAGAAGAGAGTCATGGAAATGCAAGATGAGCTCTTTGTGATCAGTTTTAAGACAGAAGGCTTTGAGCAGTTATCTGACAAGTCTGGGAAGGATGGAGATGATGGTGGAGATGGAGGTGACGGTGATACTGATCTGGATGATGATGACCTGCTATCAGATGAAGAGAAGAAGAAGGAGGGTGGTCCTACCAGTCCTAAAAATGACAAGGCTTCTGATTCTACTAACCAAGGGAAGGAAGTAGATGAGTCTCAGGATAAGCAACCTAAGAAGTCTATGCCGAGTGGAAGTAAGATAGTAAGGGATCTCAGCCAGCTCTTTGCTATGGAAATGCTAGATAATGATGTTAATAGAGAGGTGATAGAATCTTCATGCATCAGTCTCCTTAAGGCTATGGAAATTGGGGATAGAGAGGAATCTTGGGTAGAGGATGGTGGTGAAACTGTTGAACCAGAAGAAGAGAGTCTGAATTTGCCTACTGAGTGGCTCTATGGGTACGCTGATAGTAGGGATCAGCCAGATTAGTCTTTAATGAATCAAATGGGTACGGAGGGTAATGCTGATAGTTCTAATATTCCACATATTGATATTGTATTAGGAGCTATGAATCAAGGAAGAGATGGTGTGATGGCTAAATCAAAACCAAGGAAGAGGGGATGGGGTCCTATGCAACTAGAAAGGAAGAGTAAACTGAGTTCCTCTGAATGGGATGAATATGCTAGAAAAAGCTCAAGCTTTAAAAAAGAAGAACAACCTAGAATTTGAAAAAGGTAAAAAAGTGTCAAAACAACTTTCTTCTTATTCTCTGTTAGATATAGCTGCTAGTCTTGATATGAATGTTCCAGTTGAGGAACTGTCTAAGCAAAACAGTAGTTGATCAAGTTCTGGAATTAGAGATAGAAAGAAATAATAGTTTTAATACAGCTTGTAGTAAGGTAGATTGCCCTGTTAAAGTATATTCAAAAGGTATGATGACTTCTGATGGAAGTCAATAGAGAAATGATTATGACCATGTAGGTTGTAGTCATTCTAGTAGGAAATGGAAAAAAATTTGTTGACAGTAGGACTGTTGGTTCTAGTTGTTACAGTTCTTCTGGAAAAGATGCTAGGGATTTAGATCCCACAACTCCTGATGGGAAGTTTTATGTAGATAAAGACTTGAATATTTTAGAGGCTCATATTGAAAAAGCCTGGTCTAAAGTAGTTCATAGAAAGAAAAGCAAGAAGAACAAATGATAGGTCTCTTCTGGAATATACGAGGTTTGGGCAAAATAGGAAGATTACCTGCTTTAGTTAATAAGATTAGGAGCACAAGAGCTGATTTTGTAGGTATCATGGAAACTAAGAAGGAGTCTTTTACTCTTGGCTATCTTAGATCTCTTTCTGGTAATATGCCTTTTGAGTAGGTTTTATCTTCCTGCTAATAAGTCTGGTGGTGGCATCCTAGTTGAAAGTAATAGTGATAAGTTTTCGGCTACTTTAATTTCTACTTTAGATTTCTCTATTAGCATTATGTTGCAGGATAAAAAGATAGGTTTTAGTTGGAAATTAGTAGTAGTTTATGGTTCTCCTTATGATGAGGGGAAGGAGTCCTTCTTAAAGGAATTACATTCTATTATGGAGTCCTGGCAGGGACCTATTATCCTAGGTGGTGATTTTAATCTGATTAGATTCGCTTCTGACAAAAATAATGCTAGGATTAATTATAGATGGGCTGATGCTTTTAATGCTTGGGTGCATAAGTGGGCTCTGCTGAAACTCAGTGCATCTAATAGAAAATACACTTGGTCTAATAACCAAGATAATTTGGTTATGGCCAAAATAGATAGAATTTTTGTCTCGACTGAATGGGATAGTGGCTTTCCTTTAGCATCTGTTAAATGCCTAGGCAGATTTCCTAGTGATCATAACCCGCTGGTCTTGGATACTTGGTTCTAATGTTTTTTTTTGGCAAGAAACGTTTTAGATTCAAAAAGTGGTGGCTTTACCAGGATGGTTTTTCTGATACTGTCAAGAAAGCCTGGAATACTCCTTGTAATCTATCTAATAGTTTAGATAAATGGCAATTTAAAATTAGGACTCTTCGTAGGTTTGTTAGGGGTTGGGCTTTGAATGAAGTAGCTAGGCTGAATAAATATAAAAATGAGCTTGCTTTTGAGTATAATGACTTGGAAGCCGAGTTAGATGCTAGGTTTTTATCTGAGATGGAGATGGATAGAATGGACTTTGTTTCTAAGGAATTAGAGAAGATTTGGGCTTTAGAAGAGATTAAGGCAAGGCAGAGATCTAGAGATAGAAATATCCTAGAAGGGGATAGGAATACAGCATATTTTCATGCTATAGCTAATCAGAGAAGTAGAAAGAAGAGGATAGAGGTTCTGGAAGGCCCTAATGGTTTAATTGAGGACTAGAAGGGGATGATGGACATTGCTTTAAATTTCTATAAACATTTATTTAGAAGAGAGGTAGACCCCCTATCTCTTTAGGTCAAGACTTTTGGAGACTTGAGGAGTTAGTGAGTAATAGTGAGAATGAGTGACTAAATGCCCCTTTCTTGGAAGAAGAAATTAAGGAAGCAGTTTGGAGTTGCTATGCTGATGGTGCACCTAGGCCTGATGGGCTCTCTTTTATGTTTTATCATAAATTTTGGGATTTTATTAAGTCTGAATTTAGTTGATATGTTCAATGATTTTCATAGAGGGAATCTTGATTTGAAAAGACTTAGCTTTGCTATGATTTCCCTCATCCCTAAGGTAGATGAAGCTAGATCCATGAAAAATTTCAGACCTATCAGTCTCATTAACTAAAGTTTTAAGGTGTTTTCTAAAGTTTTAACTCTCAGATTAGGAAAGATTATGGATAGATTAATTTCTCCTCAACAAAGTGCCTTTATTCAAGGTAGATATATTTTAGAGAGTGTTGTGATTGCTCATGAATTAGTACATAGTCTTAATAAATTAGATGATCCTGGTTTAATCCTGAAATTAGACTATGAGAAGGCATATGATAGAGTTTCTTGGGATTTTCTGTTTGAAATCCTTAGGACTAGAGGTTTCAGTAACACTTGGATTGTTTGGATTAGGCATTTAGTCTTTGGAGGCTCTATGGGAGTCAACCTTAATGGTGAAGAAAGTAGTTTTTTCAAACTTGGGAAAGGGTTAAGGCAGGAGGATCCTATCTCTCCCTTGCTTTTCAATCTAGTAGGAGATGTTCTTACTAAAATGCTCCAGAAGGGTGCTGAGAAAGGTATCATTAAAGGGATAGCTGAAAACTTTAGGGTAGGCGGTATTGTGTCTCTGCAGTATGCAGATGACACCATTCTTTTTTCTAGAATTGAGGAGGAATACACTAGGAACCTCAAAAGTATCCTCATTTGGTTTGAACAGGTGTCTGGTATGAGGATTAATTTTCATAAAAGTGAGTTAATTCCGATGAATGTCGAACCTGAAGCAGTTCATAATCTTGCTCATTTGTTCTCCTATCCGATTGGTACCTTACCTATCAAGTATTTAGGGGTCCCTTTGCATTATGAGAAGCTTAGTAGGGAGGACATTCAGCCTTTAGTTGATAAAATGTTGAAGAAAATGGCTGGTTGGAGGGGTAGGTTGCTGTCCTACGCTGGGAGACTAGTTCTCATTAAGTCTTGTTTGGCTAGTATTCCTGTATACTTGCTCTCGTTTATTAAATTTCCTAAGTGGGCCATTAGAGTTATACACTCTAATCTTGGTAATTGCTTATGGGATGATAGCCCCATAACCCATAAATTTCATTTGGCCAACTGGGAGAGTGTCAGTATGATGAAAGAGTATGGAGGCCTAGGTATTCCTAACTTGAGAGATTTAAATTTGTGTCTCTTAGCTTCTTGGGTTAAAAGGCATAATCTAGATGGTGATAAGATGTGGAGACAGTTTTTAGACTTCAAGTACAATACTGATAGACCTAACATCTTTTATAGTTCCTCATCTGGAGCCTTTGAGTTCTTTAAAGGTTTGATGAGAGCTGCTTCTGTAGCAAAAATGGGATATAGATGGCATATAGGAAATGGTAAGAAGTGCAAGTTTTGGGAAGATAATTGGT
Source organism: Miscanthus floridulus (assembly GCF_019320115.1). Lineage (NCBI taxonomy): Eukaryota > Viridiplantae > Streptophyta > Magnoliopsida > Poales > Poaceae > Miscanthus > Miscanthus floridulus. Next base: position 55,189,942 of record NC_089592.1, on the reverse strand, counting down.
TAGGTACTTCTAGTCTAGCTATTCAATTTTGGGAGATCTACATGTTAGTTAATGAGAAGGATGCTACGGTTGCATCCCTGTGGGATGGGATTGATTTGAAATGCACTTTTAGAAGATGTGTTGATGGTAGATTATATAATCTTTGGTTAGAAGTGGTCCAGTTAGCTTCTACTATTAGCTTTACTAATGAGGAAGATTCACTAATATGGCAGTTTAATTCTCATGGTGTATACTCTTCTCAGTCCTTATATAAAGTTATTAATTTTAGGGGTATTTTTCCTGTGTTTGTTCCTGCTGTTTGGGCACTGAAGGTCCCACCTAGAGTTCATTTCATCCTGTGGCTGTTATCTAAAAATAAGGTTTTGACTAGGGATAATTTGAGTATTAGGAAGAAAATCACGGATCCTACTTGTTTATTTTGTTCGGAGGTTGAAACTGTCAATCACTTATTCTTTGACTGTGTAGTAGGTAAACAACTTTGGTCAATTCTTTCTGAGATCTTAAATAGACAAGTTGGTATAGATTTTATTTCTATTGGTACTATGTGGATTAGTAATAGAAAATTTATAGTGGAAAATGTTTTTTATGCTGCTGTCCTGTGGGGACTTCGGAAACTGAGGAATCAGCTTGTGTTTTCAGGGGACTCTCTGGGTAGATGTGCGGGTGCTGATTATGAAGGTAACAGCAATGCTGCAAAATTGGAGTTCTCTGTGTCTGAAGGAGAAAGTCCCAGAATTCCTGGATCACCTGGACAAACTAGAAACTTTCGCCTCAAGTCCTCACCGTCTACCTGGCTTGGTCGGATGAATGATGAATGGGATCGCATCTTGTACCAATCTGGGAGAGGCTGGAAGCTCAGTACAGCCGATGCTCTGCTGATAAGTGAAGTTGATCTGGAAAAGTTGGCTCGTGAAAGAAACTGGTTTAGTGTTGTGGGTGTTTTGGAAGCCAGGGGGATGTAATGATGTTAGTAGTGGTTCTGGTATTCTGGGTGGTTGTTTGCCTATTGAGGCCTACTGAGTTTCTGTTGGAGTTTTTTTTTAATATTGTAAGGAGCTTAACCGTTTGGTCTTTGCAATATAAAGGCCGGGGGCCACCCTTGAACTCTAAAAAAAATTCAAAGGTTGTCACAAATGAATGATGTCCGTCACCTCGATCAACCCCACAACCAACGAATCATAGATGAATATATCAAACAAATTCCTAAGAGCGTGATTGATAGGGTTTCTTGTGGCTTTAGCTGCTTCTACACCATGCAATTTGGCAGTGCTGTAATTTTTGTACACCGAACACATCTATAATTTGACTTTTTAGAGATCAAAGTATAGAGATTTCAACTTTCTTCAACAGACATCATTGACCCAAATTACGAGTAAGCTCATTGTCATTGGCAAGTGATGAGCACAAAACATGAAAATTGTACTATAATAATAATAATAATAATAATAGTAGTAGTAGTAGTAGTAATAGTAATAGTAATAGTAATAGTAATATTACATGCCTTGTTATAATTTTGGAAAGAGTGACTACTCAGAGTCTCCAATTAATTGTCGTTGTTGGTTTTCGTACCGAAAATTTGACTCGATTTGTAAAAAATACGTGCAACATTTATATCTCTAAATAAATTTATTAAAAAACTATATTTAAATATCTATTAATTACGTACCATAAATAATAATATTCTTTTATATAGATTTAGTCAAAGTTGTTTGTCGGTAAGCAAAAATAACATATATTTAAGCCCCCTTTGGCACGGCCCATCCAAAACGGCTTTACCAGTGAAGCCAAAGCCGGTAAAGCCAGAAAAACTGGCTTTTTCTGGCTTCTATTTCATTTTAACCCCGGCTTACAAAACGGCTTCACACTACAATACCTCGATTTACGTAAAATAGATGAAGCCGAAGCCGGCATAAGCCATGCCAAAGAGACCCTTAGAAATGGAGTGAGTGCCTACCAAGTAACTGCGACTAGTAGTTGTTGGCAAAGTAGCTTATCATCATGACTTGCGGGGGTTGCACTCGTACTTGTGCATCTAGCATGTCGAAATCTCCTTTGGCGAGGATCGGAGTCCTGCCTTGACCTAGTTTCTAGAATAACCCTTTTTAGGAATCAAATCTTAGCCAAACGGGCAGATCACGCCCTCTCAGGGTGGGCGTTCGGGGAAAAAAACAAATGCTGACAAGAAAGCAGGCAACTTTCAGGGAAGCCTTTTGAGCAGATAACATACATTGCACACAAGCTGGTAGAGCAAAGCCATAGCATGTATGGAGTGGTCCAACAGGGACATATCATATGTACATCCTGATCCTGGATGGGCAATGGGACTGGGAGTGGCCGCCGAATGGGACGGATGTCCAGCAGCTAAGCTGCAGCCAAAAAGCAGTCCAAGGTCCCACCTACATTTAGTTTGTAGGCCGTTTGTGTTGTGTGGCTTTCTTCAGGGTTGTAACGGTCCTTCTAGACATTCATTTCACCGAAACTTTACTAAATTAAGGCCCCGTTTGGCACGGCTTGTATCGGATCTGGCTTATCTGACACCAACACAGTAGCAATACTGTAGCACGAAGTCGGTTTTCTCTCCCTCTCCCTTTTCTGTCTCACTATAGCGATCGTACTGTAGCATGCAGGAGACAAGCCAGAAACCCTGGCTTCTCCGGCTCTGATGAACAGTGCACGTGTCAGTGAGAGGGGGGAGATGAAGAGAGAGAAAACCAGCTTCGTGCTACAGGTTGATGTCAGATAAGCCGGAGCCGATAAAAGCCGTGCCAAACAGGGCCTAAACCTATGAGATTCCTGCCTGTCCAACATGTATATATGCACTGAGAACGAACATCAAGGGACACACACAGTATTGTAGTGAGAAAAGCAAGCTTCTTTTATAGAGATGATATCATACATAACGTCGACAGTTGCTTCTCAGAATTCAGCAGCCATGGTTCATGGTTGGAGAGTAGTAGTAGTAGTAGTAGTAACTACGTACATACACTACACAGCAGCATGTACATCCTTCACCTTGCTGCACAGCAGCAGCAGCCAGATAGATGGCTGTAGCCAAAGGGCCAGCGGCCAAGAAAGCAAAAGGCTTCCTTTTTTAGAGCCCTCTTCGTCCCCGGCAAGCACAGGACGGCTCCCGTAAAAACAAGGGAGGCGCCGTGGACGCACATGACTGTGCCGTGCACTGCACAGTGAACTCTCATTTCGTCTCAGCTACTAAGAGGAGTGGGTTAACAACGTACGACACCACGCTGACGGACGCGGGATCGATCTTAAGTAGTCCCTCCGATCCCTCTAATTAATCGATCACCCGTAGTATAATTTACTACTAGTAAGTACTTATATATACTAATTAATCCCTCCGGTAAGTAATCTCCTCGATGGTGATCGCCGGCGGCGGCACCGGGTGGCCGTCGCGTCGGTCTGTCATCGTGGACCATCACCACTTGTGGGGGCGGGCCTTGGAGAGGCGCTCCCACTCGACAAGCCGCAGCAGGAACTCCATCACCTGCACGTCACGAGAGAAGAATATATAGATAGACATGTCAGCGTCGCGGCGGGCAAGTGGCGGCAGAGTTGAAGCGGACGGACGGCGGCGGAGATAACCCGGGGACACCGACCCCCGGCCCCCGGGCCCGAGAATGAGATGGAGACGGAGACGGCACTTGCCTCGGCGGGCTCCTGCAGCGAGTAGGAGGCGGAGGTGTCCTTGGGCTGCTTGGACACGAGGATGCCCACGCCCTGGCCGCGCTTGCGGAGCACCTTGAAGGCGTCCTCGTCGGTGCGGTCGTCGCCGATGTACACGGGGAGCACGTCGGTGCAGTCGGCAAAGCCCAGGGACTCGAGGAGGAACTCCAGGGCCTTGCCCTTGTCCCACTTGATGGTGGGGCGGACCTCGAACACCATCCGCCCCTGCGTCAGCTTCAGCTTCGGGTAGTCCTTGAGCACCGACTTCACCATGTCAGCCAATGTGCTCCAGCTCTGGATCGATGATGGTAAAACAAAAGAAAAAAGGAAGTTAATACACAGTCTCTCTCGATCAATCTCAGGCCTTAGTTAGACACCAAAAAAATGAAGAATTAAATTCTATATATGGTAGTATGTAAATATGTGAATGAAGAGAAAAGGAGGAAAGAGTCTGGCCCACTACCTTCTCATCCACGCATCTGAAGTGGACAGAGACACAAAACTTGTTGTTTTCTACCTTGGCTCCAGGTATGCACTTGGTCTTTTCCACCAGAGAATCGTGCACCTGATGATACAATGACGGACACACCAGAAACGAAACTGAGCATTGCAGTTGCAGTTGCAGTTGCAGTTGCAAAGAAGCTAGGGTCGAAAAGCAGGCACAGGCAGCCAACAGGCCGCCATGGGCACGATGATCAGTGAGTGTTACCTGCTCTATCATGGGCAGGAACTGGCTGGCCGGCTGAAAGAGAACGCCTTTGGCCTGTGAGCCACACAGAGGGACAGAGCAAGATAAGTATCTTCCCCCTTTCGGGTGGGCGGAGACGATGCGGAAGTGGCAAGAACAAAGGTTGGTTGGATGGATGGATGGGTACCTTGGCGGCCTTGGTGTGCCGGGACCCTTTCGCGGGGCCCTTGATGTCCATGCCGTGGCTACCGGCGTAGTACAGCTCAGCCAGCTTCACGAACTCGAAAACCTGCACGGCAACAACAACCACAACCCGTCAGTGACTGCGGTGCGTGCGTGCTCTGACTGTGATCGACATCGATGATCGATCCATGGCATGCATGCATTTGTGGCTAATACCTTGTCGCGGCACCGCCCGCTCACGATCGCCGTCGGGAAGTGCTTGGCGACGCTCCGCACGGCCCGCCTCATCTGCCAGGCCGGAGAAACAAAGAAAGCGGTGATCAGGGGCAGTCAGGTGCATGTGCATGATTGAAGGGGAGTTTGGTCAGTCTCCGGCAGGGACCGCAGGAGCAGAGGCGGATCGAGCGGTGGGGCGGGGGGCTCAAGCCCCCCTACCCAAATCGAATCAGTGCAAATTACTGTAGAGTCCCTATGAATTTTTAGGCAAAGTTCTATAGTGTAGGGGGGCTGAAACTTAAGATCAAGCAGCAGTGTTGTTCAGTCCCCCCTAAAATATTTCCTGGATCCGCCGCTGTGCATGAGCACGTCCAGTCTAGTATGTTTACCGTGTCGGACATGTAGGCGGCGTCGGGGTCGTCGACGATGGGGGACAGCGTGCCGTCGTAGTCGAGGAACACGACGATCTGCTTCCCCTTGGACGCCGCCACCACCTGGTCGAACATGCCCAGCGCCGACGGGTGCTTCACCTGCATGAAACAGAGGAGCGCATGCATTTCAGTACGACACCACCGTGCAGTAAGTAAATGGGAAACGTGAATGAACAACAATAAATAATGCAGGGGCGGGGACGCGCACGCACCATCCACGCGGCGTACCGCTCCTCGTCGACGCCCGCGGCGAGCGCGGCGGCCGCCCTGGCGTGCGTGGGCGAGGACGCGCGCATGGACTCCACCCAGCCTCTTGCGATGCGCCCCCCGGCGCCGGTACCCGCGCCGCCCATCTGCAGGTACTTCTTGCGCACGGCGACGCCAGGCGCGGCCCGCGGCGGCGGGTACTGGAACAGCGGCGCCGTGTTGGGCGGCACCGCCACGGCCGCCTCAGGCACCGGCACCACCACGCCCTGCTTCGTCATCCCAAATGATCAAGCAGGCCGCTACTTGATCCGATCGAATCGAAGGAAGGGAAGCCTTGTGGTGGGAGACAGGGAGCCAAGCAACAGCTACTAGCGACTCTGTTCTCTCTCGGTGCCTGCAGCTGAAGGGCCTGGGAGAGCAGAGAGCAGAGGTGGAAGAAGGTGCGAGGAGGAGAGCAGGTGGCTGGCCGGGTGTGTGTAGAGGACGCGGGGAGGGCGCCCGCTATTTATAGTTGGGGCCGCCAAGCTTCCCTAGACCGCGACGCGACGCGAATCTGTGGGCGTGGGGCCCGCGGCGGAGTCCCGTGCTGGGGCCCGGTACCCGGCACGCCACGGGACCGGGACCGGGACCGCGACCGCGACCGCGACCGGCCGTTGGGTCGCCGAGGGGCCCCGGGCCATGGCCTCTGGCTCCGTCGTATGACCACCACCACCCCGGGCGGCGCTTGTGTTGGCGCCGGCCGTCGCGCCCACCTCCAGGTCCAGGCCGGCGCCGGGGGCCAGGCCAGGTGGCCCGCGTGTGTTGCCTGCACGAACGAACATCCGTCAGTACTATAGCGACGACGTGTCCTTTTCCGGCCGCCTGTTACGGTCGGACGGTGCGTGCGACGCAGCAGTCAGTCACGCTGAAGGCGAAACGGTTGGCCAGCGCGCGAGGCTTGGGCAACGGAGGAGGCCGATCGAGGAGGAACGGTCCATGGGCGCGCGCACGCGGCCGGGTACAGCGAATCGGGACGGCGGCCGGGGCGGGGTGTTCCGTAGGTAGCTAGCGGCCGCGCAGGCCATCCGGCGGGCGACACACCGCGAGCCTCGGCCCCCGGGGCGCGGACGCGTGTACGCCGTGCCACCCCCGCCCCACGCGGTCAGGCCCCCCATCTCGTGACGACGGCCCTCCCTCCCCCATCGTGGTCGTGCTCACTGCTGGCCTGGCCTGCCGCATCGCATGCTGCCACCAGCACCCACTTCTTCGCGTGCCTGCGCATGCGCGATGCTGCCATGCATTGCCTCTCCACGTACACCACCGCCCGCTCCCCGGGCGGCTAGTATTCTACTACCTAGGCTAGGCGTTGTCGACCTACTGCAAACGAATGTGTATGCATGCGATGCGACGACGACCGTGCGCTGTCGGCAAACGAATGTACGTCGTCCGTCAGCGCCAGCGTAGGCGTTGGTCAAGTACTCTCTGTCGTAGTCGTACCTCGGTACTTGTTTGCCCGCGATGATCGCGCGCGGCACAAATTCCTGTGTTTAGAGTAGTACTGTAGGTGGCTATTCATGCCTCAATTTTGCCGTGACACAAAACAAGAGAAATCAGAGTTAAACTTGCTTGCATCGACAAGCTATCTGTATATGTGTGTGTACCACAACATCGGATAGATCGAGTTAGCAGGTTCTTCTAGCTAGCACACATATACTACTCCGTGCTAGACTGGGCTCTGTTCGGCTGCCATTATAAACCTGTTCGGTTGGCTGGTTCGTATTGTTGCTGGTTCGTAAAGAAGTACTGCTGGCTGGTTTGTGTGTGAGAAAAATACTGTTCCGGCTAGAAATTTACAATCGTTTACGACAAGCCACAGCAAAACGAACAGGTTGTATAAGCCGGCTTCAGCCATGGTATAGTATTTTTCTCTTCCAACAAATCAGCTGTACAAATCAGTACAAGCGGATAAATAATATATGGGTTCTTTTCACCTAACAGGGATAGTTAAGCCCTGTAAGTCTCACTCAACCTTTAAATTTCAAGCCAGGTTCTGCATACAGTGGCTGTGGAGCAGCCACCAAGCTCACACAAAGCCACGAACCGAATATTAACATAGAACATATAACTACTACGAGCCGTATAAAAATATAATATATGGAAGTATGCATGTATATTGTAGTGCGCCTATATTGGGACCTTTAAAACATCCCTAATAGATTCTGGCTCTGTTTGGTACAGCTCCTCCACTAGCTTGAAGAGCTATTTTGTGCAAAACGGAGTAAAATAAAACAGCTCCACCTTAAGGGCTCCTTAAAACATGCGCTCACTAGGGATGAATGGGATATAGAGCTGAAAATAGTAGTTTTACCCAACTCCAACTTCCTTTAATGCCCTATGTAGGATTCGATGAGAGCATAGTTTAAGAAGATATGTATAGAGCTGTTTTACCAAACAGTCTATCAAAATAGCTCCAGATCCTCTGCTACAGTTGCTCATGAAGCTGAAGCAAAAAAAAATGGCTTCACAAGCGAGGTGGAGCCATGCCAAACAGGACCCCTCTGATAAATAGACGGTCTACTCTAACTTTAAGGATAGAAAAAAAAATTGTTGTACAATAATGTGTTTTATCATGTCTCCTGACAAAAGAGGGCCCTTAAATCACACTACCTTCAATGTGCATGCTTACTCGACCGTGCTACCAGTGTGTTCCTGATTCGACCAGTCGCCCCACCCGGCCTGACCGGATCCACCACCTATGGATGTCCCCAACTAGTTCTCTCAAGGGATGGATGGGACATAGACCTGAAAATAGTAGCTTCACCCAGCTCTAACTTCCTCTAGTGGGTCCTACGTAGGATTCTGTGAGAGCATATTTTAAAAAGCTCCACATGTAGAGATGTTTTGCCAAACAGTTCACTAAAACAGCTCCAAGTCCTCTACTAGAGTTGCTCGTGAAGTTGAAGCCAAAAAGCTGGCTTCACTAGGGAAGTGGAGCCATGCCAAACTCCAAACAGACGGTCTACTCTAACTTGAAGGATAGAGAAAAAAATTGTGGTATAATAATGTCTTTTCTCATGTCTCCAAATAAGGAGGGCTCTCAAATCACACTCCCTTCAATGTGCCTGCTTACTCGACTGTGCCACTAGTGTTCCTGATTCCATCAGTCACCTCACCCTAACCGGATCCATCACCTATGGCTATGGATGTCTCCTATTAGTTCCTCCATTGACTAGAGCACCATCTCGAGCTCCTTCCACTGAGATTGGCCCTTGGCAACCGACAAGCGTGGGCTTGGGTGAGAGGAGAGCTTGGCCTCCAAGCAACACAAGTTCATGATTGGCAAGAGAGGGGGGAGCAAGCGGGGGTGAAGGAGAGAGAAAGCATAGCGATGTGGGGAGGGGGAGCAAAGCAGCACGAGAGGGAGAGTCGTGCTCTCTGAGGAAGAGAATTTAATGAGAAAAAAGAAAAATACATAAAGGAAAATTTTAAAATGGTGTCACATTGACACACGGGTCTCACAAATGAGTACTAAGGCATGTTTGTTTTAGCTTTACGATGGCTTGTGACGGCTAGAATTCAGAAGCTGAAACAAACAGGTCAGTTGTTCAGCTGGCTTTTGAAAAGGTAGAAAGCTAGCTTGTTAGGAAATAAACTAAAAAGCACTTCGAGAGAAGTTTTTCTGGATTTTAGTGTGTTGTGAAGCTAAAAATTTATTATAAAAGTTAATAGCAAAAAGCTAAGATAGAAAAACCAAAAGTCAGAAAGCTAGCTTTCGAGTTAAAAGTCTAAAAACTATAGGTCAAACAAATAAATATATCCTAACCAAGATTTGGGACCTGACTCGTGAGCTAAAAACCTGAATGAAACAATTAAACGCTCTAGAAAGAAAGGAATTATGAGTCGTCTATTTAGACAATTGGTGACGACTGTTTATTTTATGTTGTGACAAACAGAGATCATTGTATTGCTGGAGATGCTCGACACCTTTCAAACAGGGACCATAGTGTTACAGGAGATGCTCTCGGCACCTTTGACATTATTGTTCGAGACCACGTTTCTAGAGTGTCTGGTTGTGCGTACGTGTCGAGGCTCGTTGGAGATCGTAGAATCTGGCGCCATATATAATTGGCCGCCCGGCCGGTTTGCATTTCTGGCCACTGAAACATTATTCTTGCATGCATGCAACATAACCTGCATTGAGATGCCACGTGCGTGTGTGTCCGTGGGTATGCATGCTCCTCTTTAGTCTTTACCTCAACGACTTCCTCGTCACTAGTAGGAGTAGCTCGCAATGCATATGGGACAGTCTAGCTTTCGGATGACGGAAGCCTAGATAGCATCTCTCGTTCACATGCATGCCATTGCCATGCAGCATGGATGATATGCGTGCAACGATCCAAACACACATGCATGGGCATGGCAACCACGATTATTAGGTGGTGATGTGCTGATGTGTAGCTGCGTGGATGGTCGATCGGTCGTTGCGCGCGTCAGCGCACTCCCTCTAGCTAGCTAGTTATAGAGCTAGCATGCATGCAGCTAAAGATGCCCGGCCGGCGATGCATGGAATAATCTATCTACATCATCGTCCTCAAGGAAGAAGATGAGTAAACGGACGACGTACGCCAAGCTGCGGCGGCCATGCCTCGATGATGCATGCAGTAGCCGCCGTCGTCCTGCTGGTCACCGCTGAGCATGAGCATCTACCTAACCGGCTAGGGCACCATGCAACGAAAGAGAACGAACGGGAGTGCGTCACGTTAACGTGCCATCGATGATGGAGATCTATATATAGCTAGAGATCCATACTCATACATTCAGCTTGTTCGCGTGTTGGTTTCAGTCAAGGCTTATTAGTCAGTCAACAGTGTTTTTCTCTCACAACAAACCAGCACCGGCTAGATTTATCAGCCTAGAAACAAATCAGAGCACAGTTACGACGTTCCGTTCATCGGTCAATCAGCATGGCGCCGCTATAGCTAGCTACCTGTACCTACTACGACAGCGCTCGTTTCTTCTTCCTTTTGATCGATCTGACTAACAGGCATATGCTTCGCCGGCAACCACTACTAGTAATAGCATTTCACTCCCGGTCTCATCGCTGTCGGAATTAGGAGAACAGACAGTGTTTTACCCTTCACTATCGGTTTTTTTCTCTGAAAACCATAAATTGATTTAGGATGTGACCGAATCCACAGTGATGACAACTATCACTGTCGGTTTGTGTCTTTAACCAGCAGTTGCTTAATGGCCACATATCACTGCCGGTTCAAGCCAAGTGCCAACAATGATTGTGCTCTATCACTGTCGGTTCTAGTCAAGAACCGACTGTGATAAGCCTACAGCACAAAAATGTTGCAGCCGTCCTCTCTTTCGTCCTCTCTTCCATCTCGAGAACAGAGGCGCACGTTTGGGCTCTTCCCTCTATTGTTGCGGCTACTCTTCACCATGAAGCTAGCGCTTGGATTTTGAAGAATGGCTTGATCTTTTCCCTTTAAGGTTAGTAACAAACATCAACTCATTTGATTTTGTTGCTTAATTAGCTTCGTTTTGATGGCTACATTGCTTGATTCTCATTCTAGTTCTTTCTCCATTCTAGAGAGCACTTTTCCAATTAGATATTTGTGCAAGGCTCAAATTATGGTGAATCCATCATATCCAAAAGTTTGGTGCCTATGAACATATTTAAATTCCTAGCTAATTATTCTATGGTGGTCAAGATCATCATTGTTAGTATGTGATGCTATAATTAGTTCTTAGAAGTAGAGTAGATTCTTTTACAATTTGTTGAGAAAATTAATCTATGTGTCATATAACAACACATTGTTTGGAGCTACATTGTTGTTCATGATCATGTCTCCAATTTTAGACTTTTTTTAAAAAATTAGTGTTTCTATTTTTATATGGCATGGAGTAGAATAATTGTTCTTCATTATTGTGCAATAATTTTTTTATGGGGCTACGTTTTTTAATTTATATGGACATTGTTTGGAGCTACATTGTTGTTCATGATCATGTCTCCAATTTTAGTCTTCTTTAAAATAAGTGTATCCATTTTTATGTGACATGGAGTAGAATAGTTGTTCTTCATTATTGTGCAATAATTACTTTTTACTATGATTTTCAATTTACAGGGCTAGGGCTACCAATTTCAATATTCCAATAATTAGTGTACAATAATATTTTCCAAAAATGGGACTTTCAAGCTATAACTTTTGTTCATGAAGCTCGATTTCTTATTAATTCTTTGTAATTATTGTCTCGATATTTTTTTGTGCAGAGATGGATCGAGACTGGATGCATCTATCCCGAACGGACAAGCAGTACATGCATGACGTCAGCTAGTTTATCACCGATGACAAAGCCCATGCTGGAAATGGGAACCCTGTCTTCTGCCCATGCAAAGATTGCAAGAATCAAAGGAACTTTCGTTAAATTGAGTCTATACGATTGCACTTAATTACCAGGGGTTCATGCCAAACTATACGATATGGACTACGCATGGAGAGGTTGGTGTGAATGTTCCGTAGGAAAACGATGATGATGTGGATATGCTTGATGTAGCCATCCATGATGTTGACGAGAAACCCGGTGTCAACACGGAACCTATGGCCACAATTAATAATATGTTTAGGAATACGCTAGCTGACGACATCGAGGATAACGATGGTATTTCTCAACTGCTACGTAATGTAGAGACCGGATGTCTTAGTGAAAGACAGCTGAGAAAGCTAGAGAAAATGAGACAAGATGGCAAAACACCATTGTATAAGAATTATCCAATGAGCAAACTAGAAGCCGACATCATGCTGTTAGAGTTCAAATCGACAAACGGATTGAGTGATAAAGGCTTCGATTAGTTGTTAGGTATAATAAGGAAAATGCTTCCAGAAAAAATGAGTTGCCAGAAAAGACATACTTGGCCAAGCAAATGATCTGCCCCATCGGCCTCTAGGTTGAAAAATCCACGCGTGTTCTAATGATTGCATATTGTACCGTGGAGAAAAATACAAAGACTTGGACAAGTGTCCCATGTGCGAAGCTCCATGGTACAAGGAAGGGCCATCAGATGAGGGTACCAAGACCAAAGGAGGTCCTGTAAAGGTCATTTGGTATTTTCCTATAGCTCTCCGGGTGCATAGGTTGTTTGCATGTGCAAAGTTAGCCAAGCTGTTGCACTGACATGGCGAAGAGTGTAAGAAAGATACAATGATGAGGCACCCCGTCGATGGACATGACTAGAGGACTGTAAATACTATGTTCTATAAGGACATTGGTGGAGAGGTAAGGCACATTTGGTTTGCTTTAAGCACGAATGGGATAAATCCTTTCGACCAGGTTGGAAGCAATCATAGCACCTGGCTAGTGATGCTCTATATATACAACCTTTCACCTTGGGTCTGTATGAAGCGGTCATACATCCAAATGCCACTACTAATCCAAGGGCCAAGACAACCTGAGAATGACATCGATGTGTTTTTAGAACCAGTGATCGGTGAACTAGTGGAGTTGTTTGAAAAGGGTGTGCTGAATGTTTGGGACGAGTATAAAAAGAAACATGTCACGGTCAAGGGAGTACTTATCGCTACAATCCCTGACCTGCCAGGTCAAGGTTTGTTGTCCAAACTTCCGGTTGTATCATGGACATTGAAGAAGGAAGAAAAGTGTGCACTTATTTCTTTCTTCAATGAACTCAAAATCCCGACGGGCTACTGTGCGAACCCAAAGAGGCTAGTGAACATGAGAGAACTCAAGTTCAACTATGGCCCTATGAAGGGCCATGACTGTCATGTCATTATGACTCAGCTGCTCCCTGTTGCCCTACATGGTATCCTCCCCCCAAAGGTCCACGCCCCAATTATAAAGTTGCGCTCGTTCTTCAACACGATCTCAAAAAAGGTCATTGATGTGTCCATGCTAGAGCAGCTACAGCGGGACATAGCCAAAACTTTCATTAGGCTTGAGATGCATTTCCCACTGACTTATTTTGATATCTCATTGTATCTGCTCATTCATCTTGTTGACCAAATTAGAGCCCTTGGCCCAATGTACCTGTATTAGATGTTCCCTTTCGAAAGATTGATGAAAGTTTTTAGGAGGTATGTTAGGAACAAATTCAGAAAAGGGGGCATGGTTGAAGGATGGTCAACGGAGGAGGCTATTGAGTTTTGTACATATTATCTAGACATAAAAAAGGTTAGAGTTCCAGAATCTCGTCACGAGGGAAGACTACGTGGCAAAGGAACGATCGGGGAGAAATCTGTTACAGTAGACGACCCTGTTTCTTTTAGACAGGCATAGTTCATTGTTCTCTAGCAAGCCAAGGGTGTGATGCCATACATTGACGAGCATAGGTAATCGCTGCAAACTCTATATCTGAGCAAGTCACAGGCTTGGCTAGATAAAAAACATAAGGAGGAATTTATCAACTGGTTATGACGTCGCTTGCTTGGAATAAAGTTGGGTAATCAACTAGATGCCTTAGCCATAGGACCTTCATGTACATATCTTAAGTACCAAGGGTATGAGATCAATGGATTCACATTTTACACAAAAAAGCAAGATGGAAAGAGCACATACCAAAATTGTGGTGTTCGTTTTGATGCTCACGACGAAAATGACAACGTGCAGGCGACATACTATGGTTTCATAGAGGAGATATGGGAGCTAGCCTATGGTCTATTAAAGGCAGCTCTTTTTCGCTGTTAGTGGGTCCGGCTCGAAGAAATCAACACTGACAACGAAGGGTTCACTACCGTTGATCTCACTAAGACCGCATACAGAGATGACCCATTCGTCCTTGCAAGAGATGTTATGCAAGTCTTCTATGCAAGGGACAACAAGACAAAAGGAAGGCTAAAAGTAGTCCTAGAAGGGAAAAGGAAGATTGTTTGTGTCGATGGAGTGACGGACGAAGAAGACTATAGGGGCTATCAGGAAATGCCTCCATTCGGGGTGAACGTACTCCTACCTATCCTTCAAGAGGGTGACAAACCCGCTTATGTACGGCTTGATCACAATGAGGCCCTCATTGTTGATGCACCTAAAGATAGTTAGATTATTGTTAACTATGTAATCATTATTCAGACGTTGTTAACCAACTATGTAATCTAATTTATATTTTGTGCGCTTCTCTAAAATTAAATAATTGACTATGTAATCAAATATTGAGATGATGTTTAGAAACACTATTATTTGATAATTATAGACCATTAATTAATTATTATGGAATTAAATAATCGAGACACAAATATTTGTATTATTTTGCAATAAATTATATGTATTTACATGCACTAAATGGATAAAAGAAAAAACATAACCTAAACTAACATAATCCCTAATGCTAGCGTAGCGGTTAAGGCCCTATAATCTGGACCTCGAATTAATTAACTCTCGTTCAGAGGATAAAACAGAAAAGAAAACCTACCTTGATGTACTCCCTATCATAGTGCAGCGGTAAAAGCCAGCTACTGTGAAGCCCGCGCCCTTGGTTCGAATCCTAGGTGCGGCAATTTTTTTTATATTTTTATATAATTAAATGAACCTCAACTTAAGCTATAAAAATGATAACAAAACGTTTCCTAACGTAAATCCTCCTTTAACGCAGTGGTTAAGCCACTAATCACTCTTTCTCGCTCGCTCGGTTAGAAACCCAGGCGGGATAATTTTTTTTATTTTTTTATCCAGAGACTGCGGCAGTGGCTCTGATTTAAAAAAATAAAAGCTAAGCGCCTACGACAGCGGCAGCTGCTTTGCCAGGCCTATCATTGTTGGTTTTTGCATAAAAACCAATAGTGATACATGGAATCACTGTCGGTTCTAAAAACTGACACTAATGACCCCTATCACTGTCGTTTTTTTATCAAGAGCGACAGTGATAAGAATATTCCCTCCACGGGCTAGCAATGCTCCCGCTAATCACCACAGTAGGAGCATTGCTCCCACCTACCATGGCAGCTAGCCTATAAAATGGTGCCCTACTAGGGAGCCTCTCCACGGCTAGTACTTGTGTTTATTTTGCAACTCTATTTGTTTGCTATTTATTTCTCCAGTTCGTTCTTTGCTTGCAAGTTTCCACATACATGGCCTCTCTGTGGGAGAAAGCCCTCCACGTACAGATATTGTTATGCGTCATAGTCCACCAAAATGGTGCACACAAGAGGTACTAGAAGAATGCTATTGAAGATAGAGCAACGTAGAAGATTGGAGATGCCGCGAGGTTCACAAAACCATCCGCTGCGGTGCGCTCTGGATTGTATGTCCAAAGAGAAATGGCATCCTCTGTGCTTGGCCTACATAGTGTGCTCTGGGCAATTTCCTGCCCTAGAGCGGCATTGGTTCATCAGTGTGGTGCCAAGCTGAATCCGGTGTGCTCTGTACTATACCGAGAAAAAGACCATGTACAACAGAGGCATGGATTCATCGATGCTACTTTGTCATCTCCAACCAGTATAGCTCGTAGACCACCTCGGCACTGCTGTTTGACCTTAGTTGGTGCTAGAAGAATGCTACTAAGGTGTGAAAGGATCAAGATGCCCAAGAGGGTGATGAATTGGGACAATTCTAAAATTCTTTGTAATAATTAAACCCTACGGTTGGTCCACTTCACCCCTTGTGCCTAGAAAGTGTTCCTATTGTTCTATCGCGCAAAAGTTTAGCAGCCTATGTTTTAATCCTACTCTAGCATGGCAATTTTATGAAAGTAAAGACAAGAATTGAATTGCTCAAAGTAAAGAGAGAAGGAGGAATGCGGCGATGTTTTGCCGAGGTATTGGAGAGTCGCCACTCCCCATTAGTCCACGTTGGAGCACCCGCGCAAGGGTGTAGCTCCCCCTTGACCTGCATAAGGATTAAGTGCTCTCTATGGGTTGATTCTTTGAAACTTCGTCGCGGTGAATCACCCACAACCGCTCACAACTTGAGTTGGGTCATCCACAAGCTCCACCGGATGATCACCAAGCTTCTAATCACCACCAAGCTGTCTAGGTGATGGTGATCACCAAGAGTAACAAGCACAAACTCTCACTTGACCACGCCAAGCCTAATGAGAAGGGTGGATGCACACTTTGCTACTCTTGCTTTCACTAATGAGGCCTCTCTCTTAGATTCTTAAATCTCAATCACCTCACTAGGACCTTGCTCTTCTTGGCACTCTCAAAGGTGTTTCTCAGCTGTTGGAATGAGCAAAAGTAATCCCTCAAGTGAATAGAGGAAGTATTAATACACCCTTATTCAAAATGAACCGTTATGTGCCACTATGGGGGTGACTAGGCGCTCCGGTCAAGATGACTGGACGCTCCAGTCCGTTCTCCCTACAGCCGAGCAGTTAAGTTGTGATCGGACGCTGGCCAGCGTCCGGTCAGCACTGACCGGACACGTCCGATCACAAAAACTACCCTCTAGAACCTTACTGATGTTGACCGGACACAGGAACCCAGTGTCTAGTCACTTTGCTGCTCAGAGTCCGGTCAGTAGCCAGAATCTGACCAGCATCCAGTCAGCACTGACTGGACGCGTTCGATCAGGATTTTCCCTCTCTAGACCCTTACTAGAGTCGACCAGACGCTGGCACCCAGCGTCCTGTCACATCCAGATGACTTCACCTTGATCAAATGAACTGACCGCATTATGCGCCAGCGTCCGGTCACACCGGAACTAGCGTCCGATCAACATTTGACCCTCCATTTACTTCCAACTCAAAATCATATGTGAATAAAGTTTGCTCCAATTGATCTAAGGACTTTTTAGGAGCTACCAAGTGCTAGATTTGACAAGTGTGCACCACACCTAACCCTACTAGACTCACCTTGGTCAAGCTACCCGTCCATACCCCCTTAATAGTATGGCCAAAGGAAAAACAAAGTCCTAAACTACTCTAAGTGTCTCTTCAACACCAAATGACACTTAGAGCTAGTCCATCCTTAACCTTGTCGTCCATCCTTTGAAAAACTAAATGATTTCCATCAGTAGGGGCATGACAACCATGATTGCCCAATCAATTGCCATTACCATGACCTACCTTAATTGCATCTGAAAAACACACGTTAGTCACAGTAATCTTGTATGGTCATTAATCACCGAAACTCAATTAGGGGCCTAGATGCTTTCAATCTCCCCCTTTTTGGTGATTGATGACAATACCACCTCGAGTATATGAAAGAGATGAGGTTTTCAACATGCTTGGTTCATATAAGCTTTTGACAATAAGAACAAAAGAGTTAGGCAAGCTTATATGACCCAAGCCAACATGATGTACTCAATAGATATGAAATAAGCATGAGTACAATTAATAAAGCTCATTTGCATTAGAGTAAAATACGGAAGCAAAGCAAATGAGCATAACACAAGTGATATGACATAAATAATTCAAAATAGAGAGCACACATGTCACATATCACATTAATATCATGATTACGTAGATATCACTATCACATAAATATAGTTCGTTGCATGAAAGTAAACACATGAATGCATAATAGTGTATCACACATAAAAAGCCAAATGTAATAGATAGACTCCCCCTAAATGTATCACTCCCCCTAAGTCTAACATACTCGATCTCTCTCCCCTTTGGCATCAAACACCAAAACCTAAGGGTCGGTCGGCGGGGCTACAGCGGATGAGTCAAGCGCTGAGGTGCGAGGAGCGAGCTAGAACTACGTGCCATCATCATCTGATCCTAAGCTATGAGCAGTCTGACCCTCTATAGCTGGAAGTGATGCTGAAGCGATCTAGGTCGGATCAGGGACTGGTGTGGCCTATGACTCTATAGGTATAACTGTGGTAGGCGGCTCTGATGATGTAACTGAGGAAGGGGGCGTCTCTATAGTCCCAGTAATAGGTGCAACTGTGGAAGGTCTAGGGACATGTAGATATGGTGGAGTAGGCTGCCCTATCAACTCACTGAAGGTAGCACCAAGGCCCCTAGAAACTGTGGTATCTGGTGCTAATAGTGAGGAAGTCTATGCCGGTGTGAAGCCCGTCTATAGAGGTGAAAACTATGGGGCTAGCACTAGCGAGGCAAACCACTGGGACACCTACTCTGTAGGTGAAGGAAACTATGCTGCTGGCTACCCCTGACTCTGAAGCCCGCTAGGATGTAAAGCTGGAGTCATAGAAGTGGTGGCAGGCAAGCTAATATGGGGTGAAGGCTATGGTGGTGGAGCCCAATAGCAGTAACTACATGCTGCATGAATCTAAGTAACTGTTGTTGCATGGCTTGCTGCTGCTACTGGATAGCCTGCTGCTGACACTAGAACTCATCCTGTCTGGCCTGAACCTATGCTAGAGCAACTACTGTCTTCTAGGCCTAGCGAGCCTGATCCTACCTCATCTGCTCAAGTATAGCAAGGAGAGCAGGGATCTGTCTATGGTGCAGGTGGAGCTAAACTAGAGCTACCAGCCTCATGGTCATGTCATCGTGCAGGCATCTGAGGGATGTCCTGGTGGTCATCATTAGTACTGTCATTAGGATCGCTCTTGACCATACCCTCCTACTGAGCATCTAACTGCTCCTCCTCTGTAGCTGCAATGCCCCTGATAGTCTCATCCTACTAGGCTACAGTCTCTAGCACCTTTAGACGACGACGCGGCTAACTAGGTGTCCCCACTATATTATGGTGGAGCATCTGAGTCATGTTATAGGCAGGAAACTCTATAGTAGCACCACTGTACTCTGCTAGCATCTTAGGTGGCCTCACTATAACTGCTCTATGAATCAAGAATGTAATCTAGTGAGCATAGGGCAACTATCGGTGACCTTTGAACCCCTCTACCAGGGTGTCCTCCATCTCAAAAAGAATGGCATCCCATACATCAAAGATAGTCTACTGCATTAGGGCATTTAGTAGCCACAACTAAATGTGAGTCAAGCCCTCGTGATATCCCATCCTCGGAAGCAAGGGTCCTCCTCATAATAGCATTTAGCAATCTGGTAGTAGGAGTAAAATCCCTAGGAGTCCTGCTCGACCCCTCGCCGAATAGCTCTATGAAGCACTGGTGGACCAAATCTGTAGGAGGCACAAGACCACCGTGAGGGTGTCTAGGAGGCTCTATATGCCCATAGCAAACCTTATGAATCCAGATGGGTGAATCCTGTAATCTGAGAATCTCTCAGACCCTAAAGCTCATCAGCCGGTAGTCACGGCCTCCAAAGGCAAAGTGTATGAACCTATGGCCCTGGGTCATTATACAGTGAAGCATAGAACTAATGGACCCAAGATGGAACATATCTGCCTGTCCATCCAAGTAAATCTATCAGCCCTAGCAGGTAAGAAAGGTGTGGACATATCTGCTCTCCTACAGCTGCTACAATGGCCTCAATAGAATAGACCCTCTGAGACCTGAATGCAACCCCACTATTAAGATATGCATTATAAAAATCCTTCTGCAGTGGTGTGTAGAACCCCTCTGAAGCACGCTCATCCCTCCTAGGTGGGAACCAATCCTCAAACTGCACAAATCTGAGCTGCTGCACCTGTTTGGCCATGGCGGCCCTCAAATCCAGATGAGTCACTAGAGGTGGACCCTGTGGTCTAGGAGGTGGATGAGAACCCCTCCGCTATGTCTCTGCCCTCGGTGTCACCTGGGTATGAGTACGACTAGAGCAGCGAAGCTGTGGTGCCTGCTCTATCTCCTCTGCCTTCTCTATCTCCTCGGTCTGCTCTACCTGCTGTTGTGGCTCCCCCTAAGGCTGAGTCTCCTCCAAAACAACACATCATCCCTCAAGCATGACAGTCCCAGCTGGACTACCATGATGATGCTCAACCTGCTCTATAGCTACTCTCTATGTAGGTGAAACCTGATCTACAATCTTGACTCCACTCCTAGCACCTCCTCTCTCTGCACGCTCTGCGGCGGCTGCAACTATGGCTGCTCTTGTTGTATCTACATCTGCATACTTCCGCTTCTTCAATATGATCTTCTTCATCCCCTTGCCTTTCACATCAGTAGGCAACCGAGGTGGAGGCCTCGGATCCTCATCACTTGGACCACCTTTGGCATTCTTGACATGTGCCATCTAAAGCGATCTACTGCCTCGAACAAGAACCAACTATCACTGACACTTCCGAGGCTTGGCCTCGATCCATACTTGCGAGCTTGGCCCTGAGTTGACTAACAACTACCAATGAGACCTCAACAACACCAACTCACTGCATGTTAGAATAGATTGGATTTATGAATAATTTCAATACACATCTAGAGATATGAAACCCTAAGAAAGCAAACATTAGATATGGAATTGGAAATGAGGGCTTGCTACCTAACGAACCGACGAAACAATGAGAAGAGGAACGAATTAGGGAACCACCAGAACGACAATTAGGGTTAGGGTTTAGGCGAGGCAATGTGGCACAACGACTGGGGCTGATCGCTGACACGGTGGTGGATCATGATGAGGCAGAGGTGCTAGGGCATGGTAGTGGAGGACAATGACGACGCTGGTGGCACTAGGGCAATGGAGCGCGGTGCTGGTGCAACGGCGGTGCTGGAGTAGGTCACGGTGGCGCGGGAGGCAGCAAGGCGCATGGTGCAGGGCAAGGCGGCGCTAGAGCTGGGCATAAGCATGGGTGTTGCAAGGGCACGACGTAGAGCAGGTGCACGAGGTGAGCGGTGGCACGTAGGCGCGGGGAGGCACGGCGTTGTGGTGGCGTGGGTGCGTGAGCAGGGTGGCTCGGCAAGCAACACGGCGGCGCTAGAGATGGCTACTTGGGCAATGCAGTAGGACTAGGGCACAGGAGCATGGTGAGCTCGAGCGGTGGATGCAGGATAGGTCAACCGATGGCCCAATTTTATGGTGGCTCACCCGTGATTGAAAATGAAATGGAGAAGAGTTTTAGATCCGCATGATTTCTACTGACCGGACGCTCTAGTGGTAATGACCGGACGCTGCCACCTAGAGATCTGGTCGACTCTAAAGAGGTCCAAATCTCCTAGAGCCGCAACCAGACGCATCCGATCACAACTTACCAGGACGTAGCCAGAGTCCAATCAATCCTGACTTCGTCTTCTTTGCTTGACCGAACGCAGGATCACCTTCTAACTAGACACAGGGAGAACACTGTTCTAGCGTTCGGTCACTCCTTTGCAGCAAAGTTCACCTCCTGTGAACTAACCGGATGCAGGGGAGCAGAGTCCAGTCCAGCGTCCGGTCACTCCTTTTCAGCAATTCTTCAAAGTTCTTCATGCTGCCTATTCCCAATCAAGTCCCAACTTCGATAAGATCCAAATAAACACCAATTGGGACTGATGTGAGTGACCTTTCTTAAACCCTCAAAATTTTCAAAATATTTTGCCTTAGGCTATAATTGTTTTTAGGAAAATAGGTAATAAAAGGGTGATTTGAAGAGAAATGACAAAACAACATTCATGCATATGCAATGCAATACTTGAAAGTAATTCTAGTTGCTTGTCAAGTTTGATCCAAGGTTAAGCTTCTTCACACACTTTTCGGCGGTTATCTTAACCATGTTAGACAAGCCCCATTTGCATTACCAAAGATTAAACATGTTGTATGTTACAATGCAATGCAAGGGACAACACAAGCTCATTTTCTAGTGAAATTGCTAAAATCAAGCACATTGAGCTCATTCCTCAACCTACAAAATGTTGCCTCATCTAGCGGTTTAGTGAAGATATCAGTCAATTGATCCTCGGTCCTTACACCTTCCAATGATACATCATTCTTAGCAACATGATCTCTAAGAAAGTGATGGTGGATATCTATGTGCTTGGTGCGAGAGTGTTGAACCGGATTATTAGCAAGTTTTATTGCACTCTCATTGTCACACAAAAGAGGTGCTTTTTTCTAGAACTACACTATAGTCTAGCAAAGTTGGTTTCATGTAAAGTATTTATGCACAACAAGCACCCATGGTAATGTATTATGCTTCGGTGGTGGACAAAGCCACACTATTTTATTTCTTGGAGGACCAAGACACAAGTGATCTACCAAGCAAATGGCACCCTCCTAGATGTGCTTTTTCTATCAACTTTGCAACCGGCATAATCCGAATCGGAATAGCCAACTAATTCAAATATAGCTCCTTTGGGATACCAAAGGCCAATGCAGTGCTTAAGATACCTAAGGATTCTTCTAATAACAATCAAATGAGTTTCCTTAGGATTAGCTTGAAATCTAGCACACATACACACACTAAACATGATGTCAGACCTAGATGCGGTTAAATATAACAAGCTACCAATCATAGAGTGGTAGAGAGTTTGATCAACCGTATTACCTCCCTAATCTTATTGCTTGACTTGAAAACCAAGAAATAATGTAAGCTCACCAATCATTGACATCTCGAACTCCTTCGACATCAATTCACTAAATTCTTTACAAGAATCTTCATTTGATGATCTAAAGATGATATCATCAACATATGCTTGACAAATGAAGATATGTCCATCAAGTTTCTTGGTGAATAGTGTGGTGTCGATCTTCTCAATGGTAAAGCCCTTCTCAATGAGGAAGTCCCAAAGGCGCTCATACCAAGCTCTTAGGGCTTGCTTAAGCCCATATAACTCCTTGGATAACTTATAAACATGATTAGGATATCTAGGTTCTTCAAACCTAGAAGGTTGATCAACATAGAGTAGTTCATTAATAAAGCCATTTAAAAATGCACTTTTCATATCCATTTGATACAGTTTCATTTCATGATGTGATGCATATGCAAGGAGGGATACGAATGGCTTATAGTCTTGCAACCGGTGCAAATGTCTCTTCAAAATCTAAACCTTCAACTTGAGAGAACCACTTTGCAACTAGTCTTGCCTTATTCCTCACAATAACGCCTTGATCATCTTGCTTGTTGCGAAACACCCACTTTGTTCCAATAACTCTTGCACCTTGTGGTCGCTCTTCAAGAGTCCATACTTCATTGCGGGTGAAGTTGTTCAACTCTTCATGCATGGCGTTTATCCAATCCAGATCTTGAAGAGCTTCTTCTACCTTAGTAGGCTCAAAGCAAGAGACAAAAGAGTGATGTTCAATAAATAAAGCAAGCTTTTGAGAGCGAGTCATTACTCCCTTTGATGGACTCCCTATGATGAGATCTTGTGGATGAGCTTGCAGTAGAGGTGAATTTCTTCTATCAACCACTTGATGGGGAGGTTGTGGAGCATCAACATCTTGTGCTTGTACCACCATTTGCTTATGGGAGACATGAGTGTCTTCATTTTCCACTCTCCCCTCTTTATCACCATCTTATGGCACATTTGATGAAGAAGGTGGATTGATCACTTGTACATCATCTTCATCATCATTAGGCTTGATGTCTCCAATCGGAATATTCTTCATGGCTTCCCTCAATGGTTCATCACCTACATCATCAAGATTCTCATGTGCTCCTTGGGAGCTATTAGATTAATCAAATTCCACATCATATGTTTCTTCGACCAAGCCAGTGGCATGATTAAATACTCTATATGCTTTGGACTTTGATGAGTAACCAACAAGAAAACCAATATCACAACGTCTTTGAAACTTCCCTAAGTGTTGTGCTTCTTATAGATGTAGCATTTGCAACCAAACACCCTAAAGAAGGAGACATCTGGCTTCTTCCCATTGAGTAACTCATAAGGTGTCTTGCCAAGAAACTTTTGAAGGAATAGGTGGTTAGATGTATAGCATGCGATGTTGATAGCTTCCACCCATAGAGCTTCGAGAGTGTTGTACTCATCAAGCATTGTTCTTGCTAGTGTGATCAATGTCCGGTTCTTTCTCTCAACTACACCGTTTTGTTGAGGAGTATATGTTGTGGAGACCTTATGCTTGATCCCAACTTCATCACAATAGGCTTTTAATGTTTGTGTTGTCAAATTCTTTCCTATTGTCACTTCTAATCTTCTTGAGCTTTACTTCAAACTCATTTTGTGCTCTCTTGGCAAACTTCTTGAAGCATGATGCAACTTTGGATTTGTCATGAAGGAAGAATACCCATGTGTATCTTGAATAGTCATCAACAATCACAAGACAATAAAGATTTCCTCCCAAACTCTTGTATATTGTTGGTCTAAATAAATCCATGTGAAGGAGCTCTAGCACTCTTGTGGTTGACATGAAAGCTTTTGTAGGATAAGTATTTGCAACTTGTTTATCGGCTTGACATGCACTACAAAGCTTATCCTTTTCAAACTTCACATCCTTCAACCCTCTCACCAAATCATTCTTCATTAGCTTCTTGAGTGAGCTCATCCCAACATGAGCAAATCTTCTATGCCATAGCCACCCAAGTGTTGTTTTGGTGAATAGGCAAGTCTTCAAATTAGCATCTTCGGAGGTGAAATCCACTAGATATAGGTTGTTGTATCTAAATCCTTTGAATATGACTTGATCATCATCCTTCTTAGATACAACAACTTCCTTCTCGGTAAACAAGCATTGGAAGCCAAGATCACACAATTGTCTAATGGATAGCAAGTCGAAGCTCAATGAAACAACATATAGCACATTTGAGATTGAATGATCATTTGATATTGCCACTTTGCCCAATCCTTTAACTTTGCCCTTTGAATTATCTCCAAATGTGATTTTGTCTTGTCTATCTACTTCTTCATCTAGTGAGGTGAACATACGAAGATCACCGGTCATATGTTGTGTGCAACCACTATCAATTACCCAATGACTTCCACCGGTCTTGTAGTTCACCTACACACAAGAGATCAAGCTTTAGGAACCCAAACTTGTTGAGGGCCCTTGACATTCTCAACAAGTGACTTTGCAACCCAAATTTTCTTAGGCCTATTCTTGTTGGGAGGTCCTAAGAACATAACTTTTATCTTTTCACTAGAGTCCTTTCTAAGCATGTAATGAGCATTGAAAGCAAAGGGTCTAGCATGCTTGGGCAAGGGTTGTGGTGGTAGAGTTTGACACTCATGGGCAAAGTGGCCTTCTTGTCCACACTCAAAACATCTCTTTGGCTTTGGCTTTGACTTGTGTTGTTGTTGTTGAGCTTGAGCCTTCTTCTCTTGGTTTGCTAAGTACCCAATGCCACTTCTATCCATCTTCATGACGGTGTTCATTAGTAGCTCACTTTGAAGATGCTTGCCTCTTGTGAACTTGCTCAATCCAATCTTGAGGTGCTCTTTCTCCAACTTGAGCTTCTTTTTCTTTTCCTTGAGTGCATCATTATTTTTCTCTTCCTTGAGTTTCTTGTTCTCTTCTTTGAGCTTCTCATTCTCAAGAATCAAGTCACCATCATGATCAAGAGTTTCTGTTTCTAGCACAATGGTGTTGGTGGTTGATAGCTTCTCAAGATCTTTCTTTAGCTTCTCATTCTCATTCTTGATCTTGATATACTCATCATAGTCATCGGACTCAATCACTTGCTTGCCTTTGCCACTAGATCCTTGCTCAATGCACTCAACAATTAAATCATCACATGATGTAGCTATATCAATCTTAACAACATCGTTAGTAGCATCATGTGGCTCATTGGATAAAAATTCTTGAGTAATAACAAGATTATCATGATTTATCTTGAGAGTTGTATATTCTTCTTTTAGCATATTGTGGTTAGTGATGAGCACTTTATGCATCCACTCAAGTTTATCATGTTTATCTTTAATCTCTTTCTTAGAAGATTTGAGCTCCTTGAGTTTGGATGACATAGCTTCATTTGCTTCTCTAAGCTCAACACTAGCCTTTTCGGCTATATCACATTTAGCTAAAAGAGAATCATTCTTAGCTTCTAGCTTGTCATTCTTAGCTCTAGTCTTTCTAATGATCCTAGTATATTGATCTAGCAATTTAACAAGATCATCATATGAAGGTGTTTCATATTCATCATCATCACTATCACTATCACTATCATCATCATAGCATGTTCATAACCACTACTATCATCATCACTTGATACCTTTCATTCACCCTTGGCCATAAGGCATAGGTGTGTAGACGATGATGGTGGTGGTGTCGGTGATGATGAAGAATCAATCACAATGGTGGCCATCTTCTCATTATCACTATCATCATCAGATGAGCAACTTGATGAATCAATGTTCATAAGCCAATCACCGATGATGTATGCCTTCCCATTTTTCTTCTTGCGGAAGTCCTTCTTCTTGTCATCTTTCTTTTTGTATGGCCTGTTCTTCTTCTTCTTATCTTCATTACTTGAGTCATCTTTCTTGCCCTTGTTCTTATTCTTGTACTTGTCTTTCTTGGGCTTTGTGCATTGGTGTGCTAGATGACCAAGTTCTCCACAATTGTAGCAATCCATCTCGGAGATTGGTTTCATTCTAGAGCTAGTGAAGAATTTCTTTTTCTTGCCATCGAACTTGATGCCACTTTTGTTGAGCTTCTTTAGCATCTTGGTGGTTCTTCTCACCATGAGAGCAAGACTTGCATCATCAACTTCATCATCACTTGAGCTCTCATACTCAATTCTTGCTTTGCCCTTCTCTTGGCTAGCCTTGAATGCTAAGTCTTTGTCTTTCTTCTTAGTAGAGGATGAGCCATCTTGTGGTGTGATTTGCATGTACATCTCATGAGCATTGATCTTTCCCAAGATTTGAGTCGGTGTAGTGGTGGAAAGATCACTTTGATGGAGCATGGTCACAATATGCCCATATTTATCAATGGGGAGGTCACTCAAAATTTTTCTCACAACATCGGATGGTTGCATTTGAGTAAGTCCAAGGCCATTGACTTCCACTACAAGAACATTCAAGCATGAGTATATTTCATTAGCACCTTCTTTAGGAAGCATCTCAAAAGAATTAAGCTTTTTCATAATAAGATGATAGTGTTCCTCACGCTCACTCTTAGTTCCCTCATAGAGTGCACAAATGTTCGACCATAGTATATGGGTGTCCTTGTGGTTCCTCACCCAGTTAACCACATCTTTGCAAAGGCCTCTAAAGATTGTGTTTCGAGCCTTTGCATTCCATTTCTCATAGTTTACTTCATCGCCTTGAAGGTGCATGGGATCCCGAGGTTTTGGGCATCCTTGTGAGGCGGCTCTAAGTATTTCAACATATAGAGCTTCTAAATACACCTCCATGTAGATTTTCCAATAAGGAAAATCATCCCCCACTACTACAGAAATGATTTTGCGAGACACCCCAAAAACTTAACCAAGGCGGACGCCTATTTTAGCCCGCCACAGTAAATCCCACGATTTACCGAGGCGGGCGTTTTTTATTTACCGTGGTGGGCACTTTTGTCCGCCTTGAAAAATCGATTTACCAAGGCGGGCACCTTAAAATGCCCACCATGATTAATAGGTATTAACCATGGCGGGCATTTTAAGGTGTCCGCCTCGGTAAATTGATTTTCCAAGGCGGGCGCGTTATAAGGCCCGCCACGGAAAATGGCCTAGCCCAACCAGCCCAAGACGAAGCCCGATAGCCACTCCAGGTATAAATAGGCACACTTACAGTTTCCCAGCCACAGCCGAACTCCCTTCCTCCGCCTCCGTGAGCACCCGATCCCCTTCATCGTGATTCTCGGCTCCCTCTCACTCTTAGATCCACATGGCGCCCCTGCTCCCTCTCCTCCAACTCTCACTCGTGCCCCTCTCCCTCACACCGTCTCGGCGCGCCGCCCCTCTCCTTTGGCTAGCCTCCATCTCCCTCTCCACCCCATGATGCCAGTGATGGCGCTGCAAGGCGGGCATACCCAGTGGTGCGCGCCATGGTCGGTGGCAAGGACCGCCATAGCAAGGTGGCGGCGGCGTCCACCACGGTGTCCCCGATGGATCTGGCCTCACCACAGTGGCGACCTTCCTCCCTCCCTCTCCATGGCGCAGATTGACACGGCGTGCATCCATGATGGCGGCCTTCCCCCTCCCTCCTCATGGCAGTGGCGGCTAGGAGCAGTCCACGATGACGACAGTGACTAGGGCCAGATCCACGACGGCTGGGGCCAGATCCATGGCGGCGGCACCTGCTCCAGTGGGGATCCACGGTGGCAGTGGCGCATGGAGGTAGGTACAGCACTTCCCTCCCGTCTCCCTCTTCCTTCATCTCCCTCTCCCTCTTCCTTTGCAGATGACAGACGATGAGATCCGGCCACCATGGCCCAGATCCAGCCCCCACGGCGCGTATCCGGTGGTGGGTCCATCCACGGCAGCTAGATCCGTGGCGTGTGGGCATGCTCGACTGAAGTGGTGGGTGGATCCGGTGTGGAGGAGCTCCCTGGCCGCTGGTGGTGGGCGGATCCAGCAATGTGGGAATGGGTGCGTCGGTGGGTTGGGCTGGGAACATATGGGCTGCATTGGCGGGCTTGAGAATGGGCTCGCCGGTGGGCTCCTAGTTTTTTTTGTTTTTTTAAATGATTTACTGCGGCAGGCATCCTAATGTGCCCGCCACAGTAAATCAATTAACCACAGCAGGCAAAGCGGCCCACCATAGGAAGGCCACAATTTACCATGACCTTTACGCGGTGGTGGACGCGTTTGCCCACTGCGGGAAAGAAAATTCGTCCGCCACGAAAAATGTTTCTGGTAGTAGTGCCCTTCAAAGATAGGAGGAGGTCCATCCCCTGTGACACATCTTTCTCTAGGCAGTTAAGCCTAAAAATGTGAGCATGAGACTCTGATACCAATTGAAAGGATCAAGATGTCCTAAGAGGGGGTAAATTGGGATAATTCTAAAATTCTTTGCAATAATTAAACCCTACGGTTAGCCCACTTCACCCCTTGTGCCTAGAAAGTGTTTCTATTGTTCTATCGCACAAAAGTTTAGTAACATATGTTCCAATCCTACTATAGCATGGCAATTCTATGAATGTAAAGACAAGAATTGAATTGCTCAAAGTAAATGCTCAAAGTAAAGAGAGAAGAAGGAACGCGGCGATGTTTTGCCGAGGTATTGGAGAGTCACCACTCCCCACTAGTCCTTGTTAGAGCATCCACTGCAAGGGTGTAGATCCCCCTTGATCCATGCAAGGATCAAGTGCTCTCTATGAATTGATTCTTTGACACTCTTTCACGGTGAATCACCCACAACCGCTCACAACTTGAGTTGGGTCATCCACAAGCTCCACCGGATAATCACCAAGCTCCCAATCACCACCAAGCCGTCTAGGTGATGGCGATCATCAAGAGTAACAAGCATGAACTCTTACTTGACCACGGCAGGCCTAATGAGAAGGGTGGATGCACACTTTGCTACTCTTACTTTCACTAATGAGGCATCTCTCTTTGATTATCAAATCTCAACCACCTCACTAGGACCTTGCTCTTCTTGGCACTCTCAAGGGTGTTTCTCGGCTGTTGGAATGAGCAAAAGTAACCCCTCAAGTGAATAGAGAAAGTATTTATACACCCTCATTCAAAATGAACCGTTATGTGCCACTGTAGGGTGACCAGGATGCTCCGATCAAGATGATCAGACGCTCCAGTCAGTTCTCCCCACAACCGAGTAGTTAAGTTGTGACTAGGATGCTAGGCCAGTGTCCTAGTCAGCACTGACCTGAACATGTCTGGTCACAAAAACTATTCCTTTGGAACCTTACTGATGTTGACCGAACGTAGGAACCCAGCAGTCCAGTTACTTTGTTGCTCAGCGTTCGGTTAGTAGCCAGAACCTGACCAGCGTCCGGTCAGCACTGACCGGACGCATCCGATCAGGATTTTCCCTCTCTGGACCCTTACTAGATGTCGACCGGACGCTGGCACCCAGCATTCGATCACTCACCTCTCAGCAGTCTAGTCACATCCAGATGACTTCTCCTTGATCAAATGAACTGATCGGACTCTACGCCAGCGTCCGGTCACACCAGAACCAGCGTTTGGTCGACATTTGACCCTCCATTCACTTCCAACTTGCAATCATATGTGAATGAAGTTTGCTCCAATTGATCTAAGGGCTTTTTAGAAGCTACCTAGTGCTAGATTTGATAAGTGTGTGCCACACCTAACCCACTAGACTCATCTGGGTCAAGCTACCCGTCCATATCCCCCTTAATAGTATGGCCAAAGGAAAAACAAGTCATAAACTACTCTAAGTGTCTCTTCAACATCAAATGACACTTAGAACTAGTCTATCCTTAACCTTAGTCGTCCATCATTTGAAAACCAAATGATTTCCATCGTAGGGGCATGACAACCATGATTGCCCAATCAATTGCCATTACCATGACCTAACTTAATTGCATCTGCACAACACATGTTAGTCACAGTAATCTCGTATTGTCATTAATCACCGAAACCCAACTAGGGATCTTGATGCTTTCAAGGTGGTTAAATTATAATGTGTTGATATACATTGATTGTAACATTGACCTATACGTAAATAGGTCTTTGTTATCGTATATGTAATTTTAGTGTAAGGTCTTTGTTATCATATATGTAATTTATTTCTAATATTTTTATTATTTTTATGTATTTCTATACTCTATCTAAATAAATATATCATTGTTGTTAAAACTTTCCCACGGTACATATATGTACCTTCACTGTTGGTTCTATTTAAAAACTAGCAGCGATATTCACTTTCACTGTCGGTTGTAACTGAAAACCGACAATGATATCTATGCCCCCCTATATAAAACAAACCGCTGGCCACATACA
Organism: Miscanthus floridulus; assembly: GCF_019320115.1. Lineage (NCBI taxonomy): Eukaryota > Viridiplantae > Streptophyta > Magnoliopsida > Poales > Poaceae > Miscanthus > Miscanthus floridulus. The sequence continues at coordinate 55,159,034 of NC_089592.1, read as the reverse complement.
TCGATCCCACCCACCCACAAACTCTCACAGTCTCATTTATCATGTTTCTCAAGAAATCCACTCTCTCTCTCTAAGTGATTTGGTCATAGCTCCTGCATTTTTCATTGGTATTGATATGTTATCTTCTCCAATATTCTATCTATATTCATTTGATCTATATTTATATTAATGTTTCTTTGCATTCTACATTTATATATATTCTTATTCCTTGCATTCGATCTATATTTAATTATGTTGCCACATTTTACTTAGAAGAATTTTTTGTGCATATATTTTATGTACATATTTTTTTGCATTTTATCGATTAGGTGGTATGAACAACAGGACCTCCCCCACCACAAGAATCAGGTTTCCACCCTAGCGATGAGCCATTCGCTCCTAATGTGGTCATTCCGCGATTCCCTGTTCCAGCTATTGTATGAAATATTTTCCAATATCTTTTATTTTTTTATGCTAACAAAAAAGTATAATTAGTTTAATATTATTGATGCATATATATGTCGCAGACTATATCCCCAATAGATTGGCTATGAACAACACTTAGCTGGTTCTTTATCTTGGACATCATCGAGAACACGACATTTAATGCAAGTGGTCGGCTATGGACATGTGAACTCACTTTTTCCATCCCGGCAGCGATTCCAATAGTAATTAATGTTTATTTAGCTAGGTTTGTAAGGTTATAGGTTAATTGGGTTCTAATTTTAATTTATACGGCTTGTGTGTTTAATTATTGTCATGCATGTAATTCGTGTAACATTTGTTGGGCAACTAGAAATCTACATTCCAGTGTCGCATTGGTCTTAAAATTATTCTCAGGCTTACACGTGCCATGGGTGAAGGAAACACTAAGTTTGGGATTTTCTGGAGATGGTTTGCTACTTTCTGATGTTTAATTGAATTTCTGCGCGACGACACCGATTAATTATAGGTTGAACTGAGTCGACCCACAAAAAGATCCAAAATGGTGTCAAACTTTTACACAGGGTCTTATGTGCCCTAGGGATCAGAATTTTGTTTAGGTCAATGAAAAAATCTAATGGGTCAAAGATGTAATTCACCCTCTTTTGTCTCATTCAGCATAGAGAAAAATATAATAATAAAAAATGAACAGAAAAACCTAAGATCTTGTGTGGGACCTTAATTTGGGTATACATGCTTGCCAAAAAAATTTCAAGTCATTTTGACATAGGTGGAGTATACATGCTTCACAGAGGTACATGAGCCCTTTCACCGAACTATGACTATACACATATGTTATTAAAGTTTCTGTGGTTCATATGCATTCTGGTGTCGTATTGGTCTCAAACTTTTTCTTAGGATTACACATGCCACGGGTGAAGAAAACACCAAGTTTGGGATTTTCTAAAGATGGTTTGCTACTTTCTGAGGTTTAATTGAATTTCCGCACGACGTCACCAATTAATTATAGGTTGAACGGTGTCTACCCACGAAAAGATTTAGAATAGTGCCAAACTTTTACATAGGCTCTCATGTGCCCTAGGGATAAGAATTTTGTGGAGGTTGATGAAAAAATCTATTGGGTCCAAGATGAAATTCATCCTCTTTTGTTTTATTAAGCACACAGAAAAAAATAATAAATAAAAAAAACTGATCAAAAACCTAAGATCATGTGTGGGGTCTTAATTTGGGTGTACATGTTTGCCAAAAAAAATTTAAGCCATTTCGACATAGGAATACACATGCTTCTATTTATTCAGTATATAAAAGGAATTTTTTTATATATATAAACATCACTATCGGTTTCAAAAAACCGACAGTGATGAGACAAAACCGACAGTGATGTTGGTTATCACTGTCGGTTCATTTTGAAAACCGACAGTGATTTATAAAAAAATTTAAAAAAAAGTGCTAGCCCTCGGGTTTGAGCCCGAGTCTCGAGGACCAAAGTTCTGACTCTTAACCGCTGTGCTAGTATAGGAGGTATGTTAAGGCTTATTTTATTTTTTCTTTTTGACCTTTTAGAGCGCTTAATAATTTATAAAATTAAACCAAAAAAATTGGGCCACCTGGGACTTGAACACGGGTCTCGGGGGCTATATTGTGTGGTCTTAACCATTGCGCTAGTCGGAGGATTTCGAAAGAAAGGGAAAAGATATGCTACTTAACCCATAACCGCTGCACCCCCATCACTATCGGGTCCAGGCATGGTCCGACAGTGATGTTGCCTCATAACTGTCAGTTTAGACCTTGCAACCGATAGTGATGAGCCATTGGGATAAAAGCAGGGCGCAGGGTGAAATTTTCCAAAGTCATTTCAACCCCGTGCCAACCCCTCCCCCCGTGCCGCCAGAGCACCACCCCGCGCCGACGGGCACCACCGCCCCCCGCGCACCCATCCACCGCCTCCCGCGCCGCCATTCCTAGCCTCGCGCTCCTCTTCTTCGATGCCAATGCCCGTGCGTCCCCTCGATGCATCCACATTAGTCCTGCACCAGCGCCCGCAATGCCATCCACTGCCCCATGCCAGAGCACCGTGCCATTCGTGCCCTTATTCCTCGTCCACGACGCCAGCCATGCCCCTCCTCCTCCACGCCTACACTCCCACCACCGAGGCCTTTAGGGGCGCGTGGATAGCTGCTTCCCCACCCCCACGGTGATTGCGTGGCTCACTGCCCGCTATGTGTTTGATGGCATGCCCGTTAGCTTCAATTGCATACGAGAGTAGATTGTGGTGGAATGAATTGTGCGTGTTTTCATACCATGGTGTGAATTAGAAGTAATAGTTTGTTAAAATTTGTTGCCCGATTAACATGCACCAGAATTCGGGTACGACAGTTAAATCAAAACCGCTTGGTATAATATAGAAGGTGTAAAATTGCAGTACATGTATTAATTTGCAGCAGCATGTGCAATGAGTTAGTTTTCTGTGTAGCTTCCCCAACTAGGTTCCATCTCATTTTTGGAATTACTGCATCATTTTGGTGTTTGTGTTTGATGCTAAGTTTTTGTTCTCTTTATTTTTGCATATGCTATTAGTAGTTGTCCGCAGCCAAAACTAACCATGATCGTGTCATAGCCATGACTCATCGTCGTCTGTTACCCCATCGTTAAAGAACAGATCGACAACCAGAAGCGGCTGATATCGCTGGGATGGGAGAGCCGTATGATCCAACAAATGGTGATGGTGTCAATCAGGATGGTGAGAACAAGCAGCCATGGACCCCGTCCGGCCTGCTTGAGCTAGGTCAAAATGACCAAGATGGCCAGGTAACTTTAGTACCATGTGACTATGTAGTCACACATGCTAATCAATTGAGAGGGTCATAGCTTACTTGGTGTCTCCAGCAGGAGCCTTCGCTAGCTCGAAGAGATATTTTGTGTCAAATAGAGTAAAATAAAATAGCTCCACCTTAGGGTCTCCTTAAAACATGCTCTCACTAGGGATGAATGGGACATTGAGCAGAAAATAGTAGTTTCACCCAGCTCCAACTTCCTCTAATGCCCTATGTGGGATTCTATGAGAGCATAGTTTAAGGAGATATGTGTAGAGCTATTTTGCCAAACAACCTATCAAAATAGCTCCAGATCCTCTGCTATAGTTGCTCGTGAAGCTAACGCAAAAAATGGCTTCACTAGCGAGGTGGAGCCATGCCAAATAGGACCCCTCTAATAAATAGACGTCCTACTCTAACTTTAAGGATAGAGAAAAAATTGTGGTACAATAATGTGTTTTATCATTTATCCTGACAAAAGAGGGCCCTTAAATCACACTACCTTCAATGTGCATGCTTACTCGACCGTGCCACCAGTGTGTTCCTGATTCGATTGGTTGCCCCACCTAGCTTGACCGGATCCACCACCTATGGACGTCCCCGACTAGTTCTCTCAAGAGATGGATGGGACATAGACCTAAAAATAGTAGCTTCACCCGGCTCTAACTTCCTCTAGGTGGGTCCTACATAGGATTCTATGAGAGCATGTTTTAAAAAGCTCTACATGTAGAGATGTTTTGCCAATCAGTTCACTAAAACAACTCCAGGTCCTCTGCTAGAGTTGCTCTTGAAGCTGAAGCCAAAAAGCTAGCTTCACTAGTGAAGTGGAGCCATGCCAAACTCCAAACAGACGGTCTACTATAACTTTAAGGATAGAGAAAAAAATTGTGGTATAATAATGTCTTTTCTCATGGTCTCCAAATAAGGAGGGCTCTCAAATCACACTCCCTTCAATGTGCCTACTTACTCGACTATGCCACTAGTGTTCCTGATTCCATCGGTCACCTCACATTGACCAGATCCATCACCTATGGCTATGGACGTCTCCGATTAGTTCCTCCATTAGCTAGAGCACCATCTCGAGCTCCTTCCATTGAGATTGGCCCTTGGCAACCGACAAGCATGGGCTTACGTGGGAGGAGAAGCTTGGCCTCCAAGCAACACAAGTTCATGATTGGCGAGAGAGGGGGGAGCAAGTGGGGGTGAAGGAGAGAGAAAGCATAGCGATGTGGGGAGGGGGAGCAAAGCAACACGAGAGGGACAGTTGTGCTCTCTGAGGAAGAGAATTTAATGAGAAAAAAGAAAATACATAAAGGAAAATTTTAAAATGGTGTCACATTGACACACGGGTCTCACAAATGAGTACTAAGGCATGTTTGTTTTAGCTTTTCAATGGCTTGTGACGGCTAGAATTCAGAAGCTGAAACAAGCAGGTCAGTTGTTCAGCTGGCTTTTGAAAAGGTAGAAAGCTAGCTTGTTAGGAAATAAACTAAAAAGCACTTCGAGAGAAGTTTTTCTGGATTTTAGTGTGTTGAGAAGCTAAAAATTTATTATAAAAGTTAATAGCAAAATGCTAAGACAGAAAAAACAAAAGTCAAAAAGCTAGCTTTCTAGTTAAATGTCTAAAAACTATAGGTCAAACAAATAAATATATCCTAACCAAGATTTGGGACCTGACTCGTGAGCTAAAAACCTGAATGAAACAATTAAACGCCCTAGAAGGAAAGGAATTATGAGTCGTCTATTTAGACAAGTGGTGACGACAGTTTATTTTATGTTGTGACAAACAGAGATCATTGTATTACTGGAGATGCTCGACAACTTTCAAACAGGGACCATAGTGTCACAAGAGATGCTCTTGGCACCTTTGACATTATTGTTCGAGACCACCCTTTCTAGACACTTGTAAAAAACAATTTTTAGCATCGGTTCGATTTTTTTGTAGGGCGGCTGGTGATGGAGCCGCCCCTGCAGTGGCGTGCTCGGGTGTCCAGACACTAGCCACCCCTACAAATGGAACAGCAGGAGCGGCTGGTGATACAAGCCGCCCCTACAAATGGGGTCTGATTTATAGGGGCGGCTCAATCACTAGCCGCCCCTGGAGTTGCTATTTGTAGGGGCGGCTGGTGATTGAGCCGCCCCTACAAATGCCCCCGTATACATAGCTCCGATTTGTAGGGCCGGCTCAATCACCATCCGCCCCTACAAATGACCCACATATAAAACAGCTGCAACACATTCTTCCTCCTCGGGTCACTCACTCCAACCCATGAAAGAAAGGTGGGGAGGCCTTGGGCACCTCCCAAAAATTGTTGTACTAAGGGGGGAAGGTTGTGGTCTCAAATTCTTTGGTGGAGAGGTTCTGGAAGGTAAGAAAATGCTATTCCACACTTTTTTTGAAGTTTTAATGGTTGGTTAGTGAGTAATTAGAGTTTTGTTTTTCTCTCTCTTCTATGGTGCTTGAGCTACTTATGAAGCAAATTAGACCCTAAGTTTTAAATGTACTAGGGTAAATTAGGAAGGGGAACAGGATCATACCCTTATTTGGTCCATGTTTCTTGATTTAGTGAATAATTAGTTAGTTTATGGATGTTTCAGGATCATACCTTTATTTGGTCCATGTTTCTTGATTTAGTGAACAATTAGTTAGTTTATGGATGTTTCATGTGCATGTGGATCTAGATCTAGGGTTTGGTTTTTTATTAATTTCATTTTTGTTAATTTATTTTTGATGAAATTGGACTAGGGTTTGTATGAAAGATATTGGGTAAAGTATAATTGTTGCTAATTGTTGTCTTTGAAATTGTTTATTGTAATCAATAAATATGTATTTTAATTATTTATGGATAAATGAGCCATTAATTAATTTTCCTCTACCATGGTGTGTTTGTATGCTTCATGTAATTATATTAGATTTATATTCATATATATCTGAAGTATATACAATTATTCTCAAGTAATTATTACTTTGATTCATTTTTATATATATCTGAATAAGTAGTCCTTTAATGTTTGTTTTGTTGTTGTTGTAAAAGATGGAGTACAGGAACTCTTGGATGCATGGTTCGTTAAGGTTTAAGGCAGGTTTCCGTAAAGAGGTGGATAAATTTATTAAAGCCGCAAAGAAGCATGCAATGACATTTAAAGAGAATAAGGATACAATTATTTACCCCTATAAAGATTGCAAGAACCATATGGCATTGACAGATGTGACTATCATCAGATCACATTTGATTATGTGAGGGTTTATTGAGGACTACACAGTGTGGATTCATCATGGTGAAACGGTTATTGTTAACGATGAGGATGAGGAGGAATACGATGATGAAACCATAGAATCCATGTCCCAATATTCTGCAGAGCTTGATGCACGAATGGATTTCGAGTTTGGTAATGAACAAGGTGGTGATGCTGGTGGATGGGATGGTAACGACGAAGGTGGTGCCAATAATGATGGTGGAGCATGTGTCGGGGATAAAGATGATTTGGAGGACATGATTCGAGCCCTTGGACCAGAGATTTTACTAAATAGCCCAAAAGGTCTAGAAAATTTGGAAAGGGTGACAAAAGCATCGAAGGAGATTGTGTATGGTGTTGAAAAGGGTTGTCCGACACATTGGGCATTGCTACGTTTTATGCTTGAGCTGCTCATCCTAAAGGCTAAGTATGGCTGGTCAGACTGTAGTTTCAATGATCTATTGCATCTCCTGGCATGGATGCTGCCACAACCAAACTCAGTCCCCATCAACACATACCAAACGAAGAAGGTCATAAGTCCATTGACAATGGGGGTTGAAAAAATCTATGCATGCTCCAACCATTGTATACTTTTTTGTGGTGAAATATTCAAGTCATTGATAAATGTCTCTAGTGTGGGGCCAACCGGTACAAGAACAATGACCTTTACGGTGGGGCCGAACCCTCCACGGGGAAAAGATGAATAAGAAGGGTACAAAAAGGTGATACAAGAATTTCAGCCCCCAAAGGACACTCCATTAGGCAACGATGCAAAGCAGAGAAGAATTCCTGCCTTGGTAATGTGGTACCTGCCAGTGACCGACCGCTTCAGACGTATCTTCCTAAACCCTAAAGAAGCTACACTCATGACATGGTGGGATGATGAGCGCAAGGTGGATGATGATAAGATTGCACACCCGGCTGATTGTAGTCAGTGGCAAAGGTTTGATGAGAAGCACAAAGAATTCAGCGATGACCCAAAGAATGTATGGTTTGGCTTGAGCACTGATGGAATGAATCCCTTCAATGAGAGGATGAGCGACCATAGCACATGGCCAGTGATCTTGACCATGTAGAACATCCCAACATGGTTGTGTCAGAAGAGAAAGTACATTCTCCTCACTATTCTTATTTCTAGCCCTAAACAACTAGGCATTGATATAGATGTGTTCCTCGAGCCTTTGATGCAAGAAATGGAGAGGCTATGGAGGCATGGGGAGCAGATGTACGATGTGTTCTGAAAGGAGGACTTTATATGTAGAGCAATAATATTTGTTACTACCAATGATTACCCTGCACTGTTTGCTTTGTCTTGACAGATCAAAGGGAAGATAGGATGCTTGGTTTGCTTGGATGGTACTATATGGGTGTACCTGGATGCATCCAAGAAGATAGTTTACCTAAGGAACCGACGCTTCTTAAAGACAAGTCACAAGTACCACAACAAATTGTTCTTTAGATTTTATGACAACGCCCCAGAGATTGAACCCCCTTCGGAGAGACATCATAACAAAGAACACGTGTACAGAATGGTGAAAAATATACGCATCATCTATGGAAAGAAGAATCCAGATGGGATGAATAGAGATAGAAGCACCCCTCCTATCGAAGGCGTACCTTTCAAAAAACAATCGATCTTCTTTCAGTATTTGCCTTATTGGCCAGACTTGGAGGTCCCCCATGCCATTGATGCTATGCACATGCAGAAAAGTGTCTTTGAGAGTCTCATTGCTACCTTGATGGACATAGGCAAGTCAAAGGATGGTCTAAAAGCACGAAAAGACATAGTGTAGCTAAACATGATGGCACAGCTTCACCCGGTACCTGAGGCTAATGAAAAATACACTCTGCCCGCGGCATGCTTCAACCTAACACCAGACGAGAAGAGAGCTATATGCACTTTCCTTAGAGGATCAAAGTCCCGACTAGGTTTTTAGCAAATGTGAAGAAGCTAGTGTCGATGAAGGACTTGTTAATAACACACTACAAGGCTCACGATTGCCATGTGATGCTGACAGTGTTTCAATCTATTGCAATTAGGGCTATAAGCCAGAGTTCTTGAAAATGGTCATCACCAGCATGTGCTACTTCTTTTCAAAGATCTCACAGAAGACGATTGGCAAGTAAGAGTTGAGTGACCTACATGAATTTGTGGTGGAGACATAAAACCAACTAGAGATGTGTTTACCTCCTGCTTTTTTTATATAATGCCACATCTCATAATTCACATGGTTCATCAAATACAGGCGCTAGGCCCTTGCTACTTGCATGAAATGTGGTCCTACGAGCGGTTCATGTCGATTCTAAGTCGATATGTGCATAATCGAGCATACCTAGAGGGCTCCATGATAGAGGGTTACAATACAGAAGAAGTCATTGAGTGCTGTCAAGAGTACCTAAAAGTACAGAAAGGGATTGGTAAACCCAATTCTCGTCACAAGGGTAGGCTGGCTGGGAAGGGCACCAGTGGTAGAAAAGTGTTCATCGACCATGATTACAAAGAGGTGAGTTGGGCGCATTACAGTGTCTTGTAGAGTACACAACTGATGCAACCGTACATTGATAAAACACTTGGCTATCATTATGGTGAAGAGAAATGGCCGTTCGGATGATTGGGTCATGAAACAACACAAGCAACAACTAACTACATGGTTGAAGGACCAAAACATATCGCCTGGAGAAACCATAGACTCTAGTACCATCAGTAGGTTGGCGGAGGGGCCATCAAGACAAGTGACATCTTGGAATGCTTATGACATCAATGGGTATGTGTACTATACCCACACAAAGGATAGTAAATATGTGAACCAAAACAATGGCGTTCGAATAGAGGCTCTCAATGGATTAGGGTGAAAGATCCAATACTTTGGCATCATTGAAGAGATATGGGAACTTGACTATGGAAGAGATATAACGTTGGCCCTGTTTTAATGTCGCTAGATCAAACAACACCAACTGAATAAGATCGGATTGAGAGTCCTAGACCTCAAGAATCTAGGCTACCAAGATGACCCTTTGGGTGCTCGCTTCACGAGTCGCACAAGTTTTCTATATGTCTGACCCACAAAGTAACCTCCCCCCAAAGAAGAAGACAAAGCACGTGGTTGCCTCTGGGAAACATCACATTATTGAAGTTGATGGCGTGGACGATGTTGAAACTTATAATAACTACGATGAGATGTCGCTATTCACAGACTTTTCTAAGAGGATCAGTGTTGTGGAAAAGAAACTCCCCAAAGACATAATGCCATGGGAACAAAAAGGTGTCAAGGGGAAAGTCGTTACAGCGGGCTAGCTAGTTGTTGAACGTGGAGTGTTTGTGTCAGTTTGTGTTTGTAAGACTTTATTTATGCATGCATGTGAGACTATATATTTATGTACATGTGTAAGACTACATATTTTTGTATGTGTGTGAGACTACATTTTATGCATGTGTGTGAGACTACCCTTTGCAACATCCAGATGACTCTATTTGAACATCCACTCTATTACTACTAAAACTTTAAGAAATCATATAACACTTTATGAAATAAAGAAATGACCAAAATAAAAGTAGGAGATCTTGATGAGTTATATAACTTTTATATTCATCACCTTTACAGTTGAAATCATTTAGTATTTGAAAATCAGGTTTGAAGCTATCATTTTCTGAAATTTAAAATTTGAATTGTTCAAAATTAGTGACAAAGATAGATGACTAGACTAAAATGATAGAGCATGCTTTTAGAAAATTTTAGGGAAAAAACCATCACATTTGGAGTTAGTATGAGGAAGAAAAACTAGTTATAAGTTTCAGCCACAGATTAAAAAGAGAAATCACACTTGTTCATCATTTATCATCATGAACAGTTGTAATTTTTCTTTTTAATCTCTAGGTAAAATTTGTAACTAGTCTTTCTCCCTCATACTAACTCCAAATATGATGATTTTTTTCTTAAAATTTTTTAAAATCTTGCCCTATCAAGTTAGTGTGTTGATTTGGTCATTCTTTTCATTTGACAAAGTTTGAGCACTTTAAATTTTCAAATTTAAAAAAATTACAAGTTCGAATGAGATTTTCAACCATTAAATGATTTCAGCTGAAAAAGTGATGAATATCAAAGTTGTATAACTCATCAAGATCTACAACCTTTATTTTGAGCATTTCTTTATCTGACAAAGTGATAGTAAACATTGTTCATAAATCAACATGTTTCTCGTATAGTTCATGAAACTATGAGTCATATGTGAATTTATGAACAATGTTTACTAATACTTTATCACATGAAGAAGTGACCGAAATAAAAGTTGTAGATAGTGAGGAGTTCAACAACTTTTATGTTCATGACTTTTATTGTTGAAATCATTTAAGGTTTCAAAATCCTGTTTGAAGTTGCTATTTAGTGAAATTCAAAATTTTAACTTTTCAAATTTGGTCAAATGAAAATATGATCAAATAAAAGTTGTACATATTGATGAGTTCTACAACTTTGGTATTTATGAGTTTTTCATCTGAAATCATTTACTCTTCAAAATATTGTTTCAAGTTGAAATTGTTTGAATTTCAAAATTTAAATCGTTCAAACAAAGTCACATAACAAGATGACCAAAATAAAAGTTGTACATGTTGATGAGTTATGCAACTTTTATGTTTACAATATTTTCATTTTATTTCATTTAATGTCATAAAATTGTACCCGAAGTTTTAAAATTCAATTTTTTTAATTTTTAATTTTTTTTGTTTTCTATATTGTTTTGACTAAAATTGTTTATATATATATTTCTTCATATATAGAATAATACAAAATATTATATTTGTGCATATACACAATTTTTTTATATTACTTTGTGTTTTTATGATATAAAAATATAGAATTTATAATTTAAAAATAGAAAATATTTGTAGGGGCGGTTGGATCAGGAACTGCCCCTACAAATGTATTTGTAGGGGCGGCTGGATCAGGAACCGCCCCTACAAATAGTTCCGAGTATAAAAAGGAGGGCGCACGGGAGTCATCTAGTCTGGTCGATGTCTTCTTCCTCCGACACCGTTAGGCTGCCCCGCGCGCCTAGGGTTTTCGCCGCCAGTCCTATGCCCACGCCTGCCCACACCAGCCCTTGGCGCTCGGCGTCCCGCACCTGGCCCCCGGCGCCCGCCCCCGCGCGCCGACGACGTTGGCTCCCGGCGCCCCACGCCCGGCCCCCGGCCCCCGGCGTCCCACCCCCACATGACGACGACACAGGCTCCTGGCGCCCTGCGCCCGGCCCTCGGCATCCTGCCCCCGTACACCGACGACGCAGGCTCCCGGTGCCCCACCGACAAACACTCTTCCACTTCTCAAGCTCTAGGTACCTATCTATCTATGGATATATATAGACCTTGCACCGTGCCATCTCGTCTGGGGCTTAGACCTACATCTTGGTACTAGATGCCCTAATGTTCTTCTTTAATTGGGCGTCTTAATTGATTGATCGGTTAATTCTGCAATTAGAAACCTGATTTCTCTATTTCTTGAGATCGAGGATTCTTGATTTCTCTGTTCTAAGCTGGGATTGGGGAAAAAACCATTGTCCCTGGATTTATCTTGTCGCTGCCTAACAGATTTAGATTTTATTAATATTTGACAAGACAATGCAACCAGCTCAAGTGGCCGAGCTTATTATATTGATTGAGAACACTTATGAAATATAAAATAATAACAACCTAAAATGACCATTTGCCCTAAAACATCTCTAATCTTTGGGGACTAAAAATTATTAACATCATTATATCTCTTTTGGTTGCAAGTGGTGTCCACTTGCCACGTCTACTAGTAGCTTATATATGTGCACGATACTCTCGATCGTATGAGTTAGGTTTTGTTTGTATCCTATAAGCTAACATGTGCACGTCTACTAGTAGCTTATAAACATGTTAATAAGCTAATTGTTAGCTTATTAACATCATTAGCTAATTGTTAGCTGTAAAAAAATGCTATCAGGATGATGGGAGAGTCATTCTGACGTTGGAGGTCGGAGCTCAACACGTAGTATATCCAAAAGGGGTTAACTCCCTTCAATGAGTTCAGCAAAATAACTCCTAGTCAATGGGAGGAGCTCGTAGCTCAGAAGACTTCACCGAAGGCATTGGAGCTCAGTGCCCGTAACACCGAGCTAGCGAAGAGAAACAAACACCACCACCTTCTAGGCCCCGGTGGCTACTATGCCAAGGAAGAACAGTTTAGGAAGATGGACATAGAGGCCGCAGCTGCTAGGAATATCAATGTGACGAATTTAAAGGTATGCTCAAGGAACTGAATATATGTGAGGAGTACAGAATCATCCGATAGTAATCTTAAGTTTGATAAGCCGAAGACCCAAGAGGTGGTATCAAGGATACTGAAATATGCTGAAGACAAGGAGAAGGGCCATTCAATCCTTCCATAGAGAGAGGGACGAGCTTAGCCTTGGCTTGGGAAACAAAAAGCACACAGGCCGCACCAGGGGGCTAGGGAAAAGGACGACCTGGAAGCAAGGATTTGAAGAGGAGAGGCACATGTACAAGAAACATGGCCAAGACCAAGAGACTAGTCTTGAGCTCCAAGTGAAGGCTCTAGTTGCGAAGGTGCTAGAGGAGCAAGAATTGTCTACAGACCCACGAATATTAGTGACGCCGCTAGGAGAACTGGCATTAGTTGGCAGCCCTCTGAAAGTTCCTAGCAGCCAAGGTTCCACTGTAGCCACAACCCCAGTCGATCGCAAACGGGAACCAACTAGTTGCACCTTGGTGTTTCTCAATGGCCGGCAGAACACTATGATCGAGGTGGAACGGGTGTGGCACATCCTCCCGGTGGCTTACACCATAATAATAAGATACCGTCGGACTACACTAGGGTCGAGGTGCATACAGTGAAGCCCGAGTTCATGCAATGGAGGATAGACTACGCAACTCCCGAGGGGCTAGTGTTACTCGAAGACGTTATGTGGAAGTTCATCCTCTGGCACAAACAGGACATTATATTGACTACTTCTTCGCCGCCTCCCCCTCTCCCAAATTTGGAGCAAGTTGTTGAGGTCAGGGAGATATTTTCACCATCTCATGACCCCCACATTCCTGAGATACCACATTCTTCCCCGCCTCCTAGCGAGCATGTGCTTGATGAGATGCCACAACCTTTTCTAGCTCGTACCGAGCAAGTGCATGATGAGATGCCACAGTCTTCTCAACAAGCACAACCGATACATGAACAACGAGTGCCTCCTGAAGAAGGTGATGCACAAGAAGATGAGGACGTGCTTGAATGGGAACTTCGAAAGAAGATTCCAATCAACATAAGGCCAGTTTATGTTCCGATCAAAGACATCTTGTCGGTGTCCAAGTGGTATTCCCATGACTAGTTCAAGCCTGAGAACCAAGTTAAAAAAAAGTCCCATCACAGGATTCTGAGAAGGTCGTCACTAGCAAACTCCACCAAATTACAAAGCAGTATCCAAATGTTGATGCCATCGAATGGTCAAAGGATTGCCTGAAAACATATGAAAGAGGCAAGCCCTTCCTACCAAACCGAGACATCCAGTGCCTACCACTTGGAATGAGAAGGTTTCATGATTGGTACTTGCATGTTCTCCCAATGAGCATAGATATCATACAAGCATGCTTTCCCACCGGCATATTTGGAAGCCTAGCCGGGAAAATTGTCTTTGACTTCAATGACATGCACACATGCTTTCACCTGGGAGAAAAGGAGATGAATCTAATTCGCACGTGGTGCCTGTAAGTCCTTGTCCTCCTGATATGATATGAATGTAATCTTTGAATTTTGTTGTAACTAACCCACGCCGTGATTTATAGAATGCAAGTGCACATTGTCAAACAAATGCCATGTGTAAAAGCCGAGTATGTAGACCCTCAAGCTATAGCCCAAATAAATTTTAATTACCCTAAACGGTGGACACTGGATGCCAAAGAGCTAGCTGCTGCAAAGACTCTTCGGGAGCAAGAGCGCATCCGTACGACAAAACTAAGGTTGCGGCATACATTGCCATCGCTTTCAAAAATCTCCAACAACACTCTACTATATGGCTACCATACAACTTCGAGTAATTTCAACTCTATACTTAAAGCTTTGTTTGATATATTTTATTTGATGCAAAAGAGCTTATCTAGTTCTATGATTAAATTCATGCAACAACCACTGGATTTGTATAGCCGTCGATGTCGGAAGGAGCATGGCATGGGTCTTTGATTCATTAGATAGGGACACGGTGACATACAAAGACTTCATATCGATTCTCAAGACGTATATATATCGACAATCCTCATTAGCTTATATGTTTGTATACATACTTGTAACATTCATTTTTGGATACTAACAAGTTGTATTTGCTAAAATAATTCGAACAGGGCATTTAGGTTCTATGTCACTAATCATCATGGAAGGCATGATCCAGCAAGGAAGGAAAAGCTGGCTATAAAAACACTATATGCGGTAAGTGTAACTTCTTCAGTACTCCATTACATGGCTATCAAAAGCATTACTTAATATTTTCATATGCAAAACACATAGTGCCCCAAGCAGAGGCCTAGGAGTGTACATTGTGGATACTATATATGTTCTATGATGAGTAACACCGGTGCCTACAGGAGACACCCCTTAAGGGTAAGTTTGAACCTCTTCACCCGTAGTATAAAAACTTCATACATGGTATAAAATACTAAACCGAAACTTGTTCTCTTGTAGTGGAGAGAAGAGAAAGGAATGAAAAGAGACCCATACAAGGATGACCAACTCTTAGAGCTCATCGGCGACCTTTGCAACTTCATATTGGACCAGATTGTACACGTCAGAGGCACCTACCATGACCGAGAGTCTGAGTTAGGTACAAATCCTTAGTACCAACACCTTCGTGAGACTGAAGGCTAGCTCTGGGACGTTGATAAGAATATGTATGGAATTTGTATATTTAATGATGGATTGTATATATTCTTGTGAATTGGACTTGTAATTGTAGTTTATAGAATACTCTTGTGCTTGTAGTCACGGTCGCGGGGCGTTCGGCAACTCGAACATGGTTCGAAATGTTGGTCGTGGGGCGTTTGGCAACGTGAATGCGGTTCGGAACGTTGGTCGCGGGACGTTCGGCAATGCGAACGCGGTTCAGAACGTTGGTCGTGGGACGTTCGGCAACGCGATTTTGAATTGTAAATTTGATTTTTTTGCGGAAAAATGTATTGTAGGGGTGTATCGATGCGGGACCCATAGGATACCCCGCAAGGAAGAGAGAAGATCTAATCCAACTAGAATTCTTCCCATGTAATCTTAGTAGTAGAACTATTAAGTAATCCTACTAGGAAATCTCATTGCAAACCGACTAGGACTCTGGCTTCCTAACTATATAAAGGAGGGCAGGGCTCCTGAGAGAAGGGATGACAATTGTACAACACAACACATCACAATCAATCCAACGCAAAGGCTAACGCCGACTGGACGTAAGGTTATTACTCGATCTACGATCGAGGGCCTGAACTAGGATAAATCGACTATCTCTTGCGTTAACCATCGAGTTCAGCATACGCCGAAGCCCAAACATACTGCCCCGGGTACCCCCGTGGCAGGCTATCGGTGGTGAAACATCGACAGCTGGTGCACTAGGTAGGGGCTTTCGGCGACTTTGCATCCAAGAGCTCGATGGACCTCGACAACATAATCTTCCCGACGGGATCAACTTTCATCTTCGGCTCATGGATCTGCGAGGCAGACAACAACAGCAAGCTTCAGGGCCATCTCCTCAAAGATCCAGATCATCATAAAGAATTTCCTATTTCAACAACTACAACGGATCAGCTCACCAGAAGATTCGTGCAGCTCATAGTGTCCGATTCAAATCAGATTTCACGGCCACTCGTATCCGATTCGAATTCAAGCTCCAAGGCGAAGTTTTATCCAAGTGCTTTCAAAAAACCGAGTTCTTTTTTGGCAAGATTCCAGAGCTCAACCCAAAACAACTCGGATTACCCTCAGAGTTCTTTCAAGAAGTCAAGTTCTTTTCCATTTGGGCTCGACAACATGGCAAAATCCTATCAGGGACAGTTCGAAAGATCTTTCAATCCAAGATTTGGGATACCACTGACAAGAGCTCAGGAGGGTCTCGTGCTAACGATAACATCGCAAGACTATATCATCCACTGGCCAGGTTCCGTTCCTGATGGTAGTGGAACCCAACTAGTCGGCACAACAACAACAGCTATTCTACCTTACCAAGAAGGAGACTTGATCTATAACGCTGAGGCATCTACTAAAATTATCAGCGAATCCGACAGCATGAAAACTAATGCCAATAACAGAACAACTCACGCATGAGAAGTGCTCATGGTTCGACGTCTGCGGTCACCATTAAATCCCCCGGAAGCACCCGATGTCAGATCATCAGATGAATCAGAATCCAACATATCACCCTTTGCCCAGGGCTACGATGGAGAAACCGAGAGTCAGAAACAAGCTAGAGAAAGAAAAAACAAGTTGAAGCAAGGGTGCCAACACCGTGCTAAGTAGCGCAAGGAAGCTTAGATCAGATATGAGTCAGAGTTGGCTGAGTACGACAAAAGAAAGTCGCAATGAGAAGTCGAAGGAAGACGCACGGCAAATACGCCTTATGATAAGATTCAAGAAGCATTAGAAGAACTCGGAACAACTTCACATCCCGGTGAGAAGTATGAACAACTCTAGGACTTACTCCGATTGACGATCCCAAGAACGCATGAAGAGAGAGCTCGATCAAGACTACCCGCCAGATCAACGACCCACCGGCAAGAAGATCAAAATCAAAGGAAATCTGCTTTCGAAAGACTTGGGCCGGGTGGAAGCCATGACGGAGGAAGTAGGAAGGAACATAATCAAGGCCGCTGATTTGAACAACCAAGGAAGACCAGGAGTAGGGTGCCTACCCAGACAACCTCGCAAGACTACTCCCATCAAAACGACAGTTGGCCAGAAGAAGGTGCCGAATCCGAATTCAAAGAAACCAGGACACACAACAGATTCCCCTGTTTCGCGAACAGGCTTGCATTGGTACGATTACCTCACAAATTCAAACCGTCTAACCACTCCAAGTATGATGGCAAAACTGAACCAAGGCAATGGCTCAGAATATATTCATAATCAATTGAACTAGCCGGAGGAGACGATGATATCAAAACCCTGTTCTTTCCCATGGCACTAGAAGCCATGCCCCTCCAATGGTTCGACAAACTGAATCCAGGATCTATCAGAAATTGTGAGGATTTGCAAAAAGCTTTTTGTGAAAATTTCGCAGGAATCATTACACACCCAATCACTCATGCAGAATTAAAAGGACTCAAGCAAAAGGGAGGTGAAAGTCTCAAAAATTACTATCGACGATTCGGCGAACTACGAGCTCAAGTGCATGACATAACCGAACGAGAAGTAATTGAAGCTTTCTCTCACGAAATCATGGCTAGATGGCAATTTCAAGACTTCTGCAAAGAAAATCCAAGAAACAACAAAGAATTCAGACGAACAGTAGAGAAGATGATTACTGCAGAAGAAAAAACACGAAAGAGGTTTTCGGACAGAAACAACCAGGACAACTCGGACAGGCAAAATCACCGAAATAGCAGACATCAAGAAAGAAAACGTAGACCAGACAATACTGTGGCAACGGCCGACAAATCAAAGAAGTTTTCCAAACCCAGAAGATATGATGACATTGAAAACATACGTTGCCCATTGCACCCTAATGGGAGACACACCATCGGAAATTGCTACACTTTCAACGATCGGTACACAAGAAAAGATAGTAAAGAAAACACCAAAGAGGACAATCAGAAAAGAGATGAAGACAACCACGAGGACAAGGGATTCCAAAACCCAGGGGAACGGTAGCAGTGATTTTCTTAGGGGCTTCGGATTGCAGAAGCAAACATCAAGAAAAACTAACGCTACGGACCATTATGACAGCAGAACCGGCTATACCAAGATATCTCAATTGGTCACAGTACCCTATCCAATTTACTAGAGAAGACCAATGGACTAGCGTAGGAAACGTAGGCCATTATCCACTGGTTCTAGATCCAACTATCGCTGGTATGACCGTCACCAAAGTACTAATCGATGGGGGAGCTGGACTCAACATCATCTTTTCAGAAACTCTAAGGAAAATGGGACTACAACTCGCTGGGATGATCACGCCAACAAGCACACCTTTTTACAGAATAGTACCCGGCAAAGCAGCCATGCCACTCGGACAAATTACCTTACCCATTACTTTTGGAACTCCTTCAAACTACCGAACATAGTTTATCAAATTTGAGGTCGCTGACTTCGATTCGTCATATCATGCAATCCTTGGACGTCCAGCACTGGCCAAATTCATGGCAATACCACATTATCCGTACTTACTGCTTAAGATGCCAGGACCCAACGGTATCCTTTCTCTTCGAAGCGATTTGAAACGTGCTTTTGACTGCGACATTCAGGCGATCCAAATTGCAGCTAAGGCACAAGCCGACAATGGAAGAAAAGAAATAGCCGCAATCGCTGCAGAGACAAGCCAAGAAGAAATAGAAATACCGGCTAAAAAGCCCAGCATCATCGCACCACCAAAAGAAGCCGATGTCAAGCAAATCGACTTAGGCACAGGCAATACCTCCAAGACAGCAACCATCAGTGCTCACCTCTTGGCAAAATAGGAACTTGCGCTCACCAACTTTCTTTAGGACAACAAAGATATTTTCGCTTGAAAGCCGGCCGACATGCCAGGAGTCCCAAGGGAGTTGGCTGAGCATAGAATTGATGTTAATAAAAGCTCCAAGCCTATAAAGCAACGGCTACGACGATTCTCACCCGACAAAAAGGCAGCAATTAAA
This sequence comes from Miscanthus floridulus, assembly GCF_019320115.1. NCBI lineage: Eukaryota > Viridiplantae > Streptophyta > Magnoliopsida > Poales > Poaceae > Miscanthus > Miscanthus floridulus. The sequence continues at coordinate 55,139,717 of NC_089592.1, read as the reverse complement.
AAGGAAATAACAAAACTGATGGCAACCGAATTCATCAGGGAAATCCTTCATCCAGACTGGCTAGCAAACCCGGTCCTTGTGCAGAAGAAAAACACGGACGAGTGGCGCATGTGCGTCGACTACACAGATCTCAACAAACATTGCCCAAAAGATCCGTTCGGGCTACCACGCATTGACCAGATAGTTGACTCAACAGCAGGATCTGCATTATTATCTTTTCTCGATTGCTATTCAGGGTATCACCAGATCGCACTAAAAGAACAAGACCAGAGCAAGACATCTTTCATCACCCCGTTTGGTGCCTACTGCTACAAGACCATGTCGTTTGGACTAAAGAACGCTGGCGCCACGTACCAAAGAGCTATCCAAACTTGCCTTGGAAATCAAATCAGTGAAAATGTGGAGGCATACGTGGACGATGTAGTGGTGAAAACAAAGAACCCAGACACCCTAATTGAAGATTTAAAGCAAACCTTCGAAAACTTGAAGAGATGGAGATGGAAATTGAACCCAAACAAATGTGTATTTGGAGTTCCCTCAGGACAACTACTCGGATTTTTGGTCAGTCAGCGCGGGATCGAAGCCAGTACCAAGCAAATTCGAGCTATAATAGAAATGGGCCCACCTAGAAGTGTCAAAGATGTGCAGAAACTAACAGGATGCATGGCGGCCCTCAATCGCTTCATATCAAGACTCGGCGAAAAGGGGTTACCTTTCTTTAAACTACTAAAGAAGACAGACAAGTTCGAGTGGACAATAGAGGCTGACAAAGCTTTCAAAAAACTTAAAGAATACCTCACCTCGTTGCCTGTCCTGACACCTCCAAAGAAAGATGAAGATATGATGCTATATATTGTGACGACTCCTACCGTAATCAGCACGGCAATAGTCATAGAAAGAAAAGAACAAGGGCGCGTGTATAAAGTGCAACGTCCTGTATACTACATCAGCGAAGTACTATCAGAATCCAAAATCCGGTACCCGCATGTACAAAAACTACTCTACGCTCTACTCATCACCTCACACAAGCTTCGCCACTATTTCGAAAGCCACAAGATTACCGTGGTGATAGACTTTCCACTCGGAGACATCCTACACAATAAAGATGCCACGGGGCGCATATCCAAGTGGGCAGTTGAAATCGAAGCTCTTGACATCGATTTCACCCCACGAAAAGCAATCAAATCTCAAGCCCTCGCCGATTTTGTGGCCAAATGGACAGAGATTCAACAGCCTTTATCAGATATAATCCTTGACCACTGGAAGATGTACTTTGACGGATCACTCAAACTAGGCGGGGCCGGTGCAGGTGTTCTCCTAATTTCTCCAGAAGGAAAACAACTCAAGTACGTCCTTCAAATATTATGGCAAGCTACCAATAACGAAGCAGAATATGAAGCCCTCATCCACGGGCTACGAGTGGCAATTACCCTCGGAATAAAAAGATTACTCGTATACGGCGATTCAGCAGTAGTCATCAACCAAGTCAACAAAGATTGGGATTGCACCAAAGAAAACATGAGTGCTTACTGTGCTGAAATACGGAAACTTGAAAAACATTTCCAAGGATTAGAAATTTTACACGTCCTACGCGATTTCAATATTGCAGCAGATGTCCTTGCCAAGCTCGGATCAGACAGAGTGAAGGTTCCACCCGGCGTATTCATAGAAGAGCTATCAGTACCCTCTATCAAACAAACCGGTGAAAAAACAAATGAAATTCAGGCTAAGAGCGTTTAGATCTTGGTAATCAACACTTCATGGAGCCAAGTTTTCATCGACTATATCAAAGAAAACAAATTGCCAGCAGATAAGGCAGAAGCCACCCAAGTTGTTCGCAGAAGCAAAAACTACGTTCTAGTAGGAGATAAACTCTACAGAAGAGCAGCATCATCAGGAGTACTCCTAAAATGTGTCTCATTTGAAGAAGGTAAAGAGATCCTAGACGAAATACACTTAGGTTGCTGTAGAAATCATGCCGCTTCAAGAACACTAGTTGGCAAAGCATTTCGCACCGGATTCTACTGGCCAACCGCTTTGAAAGATGCAGAAGAACTTGTCAGAAAATGCAAAGGTTGCCAAATATTTGCAAGACAAGCCCATGTGCCAGCTCACAATCTTATCTGCATCCCACCCGCTTGGCCTTTTTCCTGCTGGGGGCTGGATCAAGTAGGACCCCTAAAGAAAGCAAAAGGCGGCTTCGAGTACATCTTTGTAGCAATCGACAAGTTCACCAAGTGGATTGAATACAAACCACTCGCGAAATACAGCGCAACCAAAGCAGTCGAGTTCATCCAAGACATTATGCACCGCTTCGGCATGCCCAATCGAATCATCACAGATCTAGGCTCCCCCTTCACAGCTATAGAATTCAAGAGCTGGGCACAAGACTGTGGTTTCAGTATAGACTATGCGTCTATAGCACATCCAGAAGCCAACGGACAAGTAGAAAGAGCTAATGGACTCATACTAGCCGGATTAAAACCAAGGTTATACGAAGAACTAGTGGACTATGGGTCCAAATGGATCGAAGAATTACCAAAAGTAGTATGGGGGCTACGAACTCAAATAAGCAGAGCAACAGGCTACTCACCCTTCTTCCTAGTTTATGGGCCAGAGGCAGTACTGCCCGCCGACTTGATCTGGACATCACCAAAGATAGAACAATACGATGAAGGAGAAGCAGAACACACAAGAAGATTAGAACTCGACAGCTCAGAAGAAGTCAAAGTAAACGCTACCCTCCAATCAGCCAGATACCTACAAGGTCTAAGACGGCACTACAACAAGAGTACCCAACCTCAATCGCTACAAGTCGGAGACTTAGTGCTAAGAAGGATACAAAAGACTGACGGACGACATAAGCTACTCAGTCCATGGGAAGGTCCGTTCATCGTCACAAAAGTCACCGAACCAGGCACATACAAGTTAATAACCGAAGATGGAAAAGAAGTCAGCAATACATGGCACATCAGCCAGCTAAGAAGATTCTATGCGTAAAAACAACTCAACAAAAAACAGATATGCAAGCCACAAGGGACCAACGTTCACAATCGATGAAAGACAATACTCTTCAACAACATATGTATTAATGATTAATAAAGATGAAATTCATCCACAACACGTCTTGTCATGACTTCCAACGAGTTGTTTTCATGAAACAAAAAGCAAAATGGCTGAAAACATGCCTGAGCATCCCGGCCGAGAGCAAAATAGCTAAAAAGACGCTTGAGCCCGCCGATGAGGGTAGCTAAAAGCTAACACCCAAAACAAAAAGCAAAATGGCTAAAAACATGCCTGAGCATCCTGGTCGAGAGCAAAATAGCTGAAAAGACGCTTGAGCCCGCCGATGAGGGTAGCTAAAAGCTAACACCCAAAACAAAAAGCAAAATGGCTAAAAACATGCCTGAGCATCCCGGCCGAGAGCAAAATAGCTGAAAAGATGCTTGAGCCCGCCGATGAGGGTAGCTAAAAGCTAAAAACTAGTCAACCGAAATTGAACTTCAAAAGACCCTCCAGCTCTTCGTTCCGAAAAGCAAGAGGCTCGGGGGCTACATCTAGATAGGAACACTTTTTCCTCAGAAAAGCACAAGCGCCAAGTTCGTCAAGGCAACATTCTATGCCGAGTTGTTTTTACATAGCGCGGACGAAAGGTTATCAACACAAAGATTTACATCTAACAAATCATAGCGTGGACACAACACTCGACGGATCACAAAAGGGGAAGAAAAGAAAAGTACTCGACAAATCGAGGGGTCTCGTCAGAATAACGCATAGAGTTGTTTTGCGAAGCAGAGACAAAAACAGGACAAAGTACTCAGCAAGTCAAGTAACTTCAACCGCACTCAGGCAAAGAATACATCAACAAAAATAAAGAATCTTCACTTAAAGAGGAGTGTAATATTACAAGGGGATGCTCAGTCGAATCAGGCATTGTCATCAGAAAGAGAAATGTCAATATTTAGACTGTCTACAACCCTACTGGCTAAACCTTCGACTTTAGGCTCCATCATCTCAACGGCGTCAATGTATTCTTGGCTTTTAGCTTCTTCTGCTATCTTGGACAGAGGCACCTCTGGAGCAAGGACCCGGACTTGGGCCAACACGTTCATGGTACATACTTGAGCACACTTCTTCGCGAACTCTTGGAAATGAGTCGGAATCCGGGGAATGAACTGCGCCCAAGATTGCCCTTCATCCGCTGGAGTCCGGAGAACATCGGCTACTGAGCGAAAAGATTTCCACAAAATGTTCCAATTTTCAGTAGCCGTCGCCAGCTTCCCAGACAAGCTTTCAATAGTTTTTTGGGCCTGCACAAGATCTCTGTCAGCTCCACGCCTAATCAGCTTAGCAAGGGCAAGTTCTTCCTCAGCATGAGTAATTACCTCCTCAGCTTTATTATGACTGGAGCGGACAAGAGCCTTCATTTCATCGATACTCTCCGAGAGCTTCTGCTTCTCAACCCGGAGAGCTAGACAAAACACCCAAGAACAAGTCAGCAAAAAAAAGAAGTCAAAAATACAAAAAGAAACAGGCAGAACCCGCAGCACCTTTGCATTCGTTCTTCGCAGACTCCACTGCAGCGTCCCTCTATTTCTCCATCTCCACGACCCGGGCACGAAGGGTCTTCTCCTCCTTTTGGTGCAATTGACGCTCTGTCTCCAACTCAGCCCAGAGAAGGCCGAGATCGGCTTTCAAAGCGTCCACCTTAGAAGACAACTTTCTCTCATTCTCAGATGAGAAAAAGAAGCCAGAATGATCACGAGAGAAAGACTGAGCAAAAAGGGGCAAAGAGAAACAAGGCATAAGAATAGAAGAAAAACAAGCACGCAAAAAAGGAGTGGCAGTAAAACCTACCTGGAGCTTTTCACCAAAAGAAGTCGCGAGGGTCGACAAGCTCCCCCAGGCTGTGGTCAGCTCCGATAACCGATGGGTGGCATCGAACAGTTGCACCACATCACCGGAAAAAGAGGGACCACCGGAAGCAAGAGAAGGGGAAGGAGAAGCCGGCTAGGGCGAAGAAGGAGCGACCAAAGCAACCTCTAGGGAAGTCGGAGCCAAACCCTCAGAAGGACCCGACACGACGGCCACAGTCACCTCCGGAGCGGCCAAACCCGCAACTTCGCCAGGAAGCTCCGAAGCCCCCACAGCAACTTCATCAACAGAATGTTGTGAGTCCTGAGGCTCGGAACTCGTCGGCACCACGGGAGGCAGAGAAGAAGTCGATGAAGAAACGAGAGAAGACGAAACACTAAAAAGTGATAAAAGGAAGCACCGATAAGAATCAGAAGAAGGAAGAAAGAAGCCAAAAAGATAAAAGCCAGAATTTACTCACCCGACTACTTTCTTCTTCGCGAAGCCAAAAGAAGGCCTCGCATGGGGAACCACGACGGCGAAAACGTCCCCGCCACCCGGCGATGGGAGCGGGATAGCCGACAATGGAGCCGCGGAAGAAGCCAGGGCTGGAGCCGCGGAAGAACTCTGCACTGGAGGAGCGGTAGAGCTCGGGACAGAGGCTACCAAAGAACTCGACACCAGAGCTTCAGAAGAAGTCGGCGCGGGAACCTCGGAAGAACTCACACCCAACCTCCGATTACTTCAAAAAGTTCAAGACTAAAGGTCAAGACAAAGAAGAGAAATTCAGCGCAACAGGAATATGAAAAACAACTCACCGCCGCATGATGAGGGGTACTTCATCATCCTCTTCTTCCTCAGCCAAGGAAACCAGAGCACCCGCTGAAAAGAGGATAAAAAGTACTCGGGTCAAGAGAGAAACAGGAAAATAAAGGAACAAAGAGTATTATATGTGCTCACCTAAGAGCATGCTAGCAACAACTGGAGTACCTGAGGGAGTACTTGGTTTGCGAGGCTTCTTGGAGACAGGCAGGCCAGATGAAGACCCATCCACTCACCCCCTCTTCGGGACACTGTGAGGACCACGAGGGACTAGACGAGGAACATATTCTTCATATACATCAACAAATCCGGAAGAAACCCCAGGAAGGGCTGTAGAGGTTTGGGACATACTAATTGCAGAAGTTCCAACCAGACGATCCCCCGTCTCCGCCACGACAGGGAGAGCATCAAGGGGGATCGGATCGACAAAGTTCTGCCCAAGCTCCTACGAAAAAGAATAAAACACCGAGACAAAAAAAAGGCTAAGCAAGAACGGATGCAGCAAGGGTACATAAAGCACTCAAACAAGAAGATAGACGACTCACAGCTGGGGGCGGGTTGTTGGCTGAGAACTCGGAGACGGCAGGAGGAATGACGCTCACTCCCTTCAGCATTTTCTGGAGGCGCTCGAGTACCTCCTCACCGGTCAGCTCAAGAGCTGGGACCATGTGTGAGGGATCCTCGGCCCCAGAATACTCAAAGCCAAGATGTTCCCGCTCCTTCAAAGGCTGAACCCGGTGACGAAGAAAGCTCGAAACGATACCGAAGCCGGTCAAACCCTGCTGTTTCAGCATGCTAATCCTATCAAGGAGCGGCTGGATCACTTGAATCTCAGCAGGTGACTCAAGCTTCTTGTCCCATCGGTCGTTCACCATAGGACCAGATCCAGAGTGGACGACGAGGGAAGGGATCAAATTGGCAGCGTAAAACCACTCGGCACGCCAATCTTTTACGGAGTCGACCAGGTCATAGTAAAAAAACTTAATCTTGAGACCCTGGCGAAACTGAATCCCGCAACTGCCAAGAACACTGGTTTCTTCACGGCGAGGTTGAGGTTTCAGATGAAAGAAAAAGCGAAAAAGAGATAGAGAAGGAGGGATCCCAAGGAAGGCTTCACAAAGGTGAACAAAAACAGAAAGATGGAGAACGGCATTGGGGGTTAGATGGTTCAGACTAACCTCGAAATAACCAAGAAACTGATGAAGGAAGGCGGAAGCAGGAAGACAAAGTCCGACGCGGACAAAGGAAACAAAGAGGACAATCTCACCAGGACCCGGAGCCGGAACCCGATGCTCGCCCGGAACTCTCCATTCAGCGATGACTTTGCTTTGGATCAAGTCGTCGCTAACGAGCTCGCGCAGCTGGTCTTCGCTTGTTGTTGGAGCCGGCCAAACCTTCTGAGCAGCCCTCATGGCCATGAACTCCTGGTTTTCGATCAAAGAAAGGGACGACTCCTCGTCCACGAAGGTCGCCTGAGACTTGCTTGCGGTTTTCTTCTTTCCCATGAACTGGCGGAAGCAAAGAAGGCACTAGGGAAGACGAAGCTAGAAAGAAGGTGATCAAGTGACGGCGATGAAGACGGCGGTGGATTTCTGAAAGCTAGGGTTTAAAGGCAAGAGCTAGGCAGCAAGGGAAAGGAAGATAAAAGGTCTTTAAATAGATCTTTCGGTAACAAAAACGGCCCACAAGGCCCGTTAAAACACAGTGTGAGAACGCAACAGTCCATTTACCGACACAGCTAAAACGGCGGAGGGCACGAATCCACACAACGGTACAAACCAACGGGCAGATTTCAGACTTATCCGCACAGCACCACGGTAGGGTTATCAGATGACTACAAGAACAACTCGTCAAGCCAAGAAGAAAGAAAGGGCTACCTCACAAGGAACAAAGTAACCCGGTTATTTAAGAAAGAACTCGGTAACCTCATGAACGACAGAGATCACAGCAGAAAAGTAAAAGACAACTCAGAAGACAAGATTCGTTACATTACAAGCAACTTCAAAAATGAAAGATTACAAATCTTACAAGACCCAACGAACTTGGCGCCATGAAAAGCAAAGTAGCAAAGAGGAACACGGACACGGCTAAGCTCTAGAACGACTACGTGTCCCAAATTGCTACTCGGAAGGACAAACCGCCATCAGCTACACTGTTTTCTTCAAAGGACGGACGCAGTGCATCAAAGGCGGAAATCGGCAACACGGCAGGGCAACATGGAGCAGAGAAGGCCGGCGGGCATCTGTCTACCCAAGACCGATGTGATGCTGGATATGGTGTTGATCTGCACCGGACAGTCCCAAGACAGGCGACGAGGATCAACCCAGAACTGTCGGATGAAGGAACGAAGCCCACATCACAAGACTTCCTCCAACTACCACCACGTACATCCTGGCACAATGCTGTCGCGGGATTAGCCTACCTCTAATCCCTATCACAAGACTTCCTCCACCTACGACAAAACACACAAGAACTACAAAATATGCCCGGGGGCTGCTCTACTTCACAAACTACCATGTTCATAACCACGAAGGTTTCAACAGAATGTCCAATAGATGAAAACAAGCACTCCGGAACAGTATTTATAGACCAAAGGAGCGGCGCACATGGACTAGGAGTACCAACGAAATAAGCCTAACAAAGGACACAGTGAAAAGACAGGACTCAATAATGGATGACTCAGGCGAGAGGAAGCAGTACTCGAAGACAGGCATATTCGGAAGAATATACCAGCACAGTACAACCCATGAACAAAAAGCATTTACACTCAACCACCACCATACAACTACATCTGACAACAGCAGACTATCAAAGAATGCGCCAAGACCTCACATCCGAGTTCTTCCTAAACGAAACAACACGGATATACGCTCGGGGGCTCGGCCAGCATCATAGCCTAATCAACACTAAGCTAGGGAGCTCAACCTTCATTTCAACTACTCCCGAAGGCTCGGAACCAAAAGACAAAGGACCAAGAATACAAGAAACTCAAGACTACAACGACGACGACACATCAAGACTCTTCATCCGACTTCTTTTCTAAAGGGAAGAACTCGGACAAAGCACGGGGCTGCGGGACACATAGCCCCAGAGTTTTTTGAAGACAACAACTTGGACCCTCCAACTTTTGCAAGTAAAACCAAGAGGCTCGGGGGCTACACTCAGTAAAGTGCAATTTTTACAAAAAATTGCACCCACCCAAAAAGAACCCGGACATAAGCTCGGAGGCTGCATGCCGCGAAACTACTCGAATAATGGTTTAATCCAAGACTAAAGGGCCGCTACGGAAAGATGCCGCAAAACTACTCGGATGATGACATAATCCAAGTCTCGGCGACTACTTCAGAACACAAATTTTCAAACAACATAAAGGATCAAGACCCTCTAACTTTTTGTTCCAAATAGCAAGAGGCTCGGGGGTTACACTCAGTGAGTGCGCTTTTTCTTCGGAAAAGCGCACGTCACCAAAAGACTCCATCAACGCAGACCACTTCAGGACATTACGACAAAAAGAACCCGGAACAAGCCATATTCGAGTTCTTTTTTATAAAACTTCAACGAACAATAAGAGCAACCTCAAGACAACATGCTCCAGCTCCTTGTTCCAAATAGCAAGAGGCTCGGGGGCTACAACCAGATGGATGTACTTTTTCTTCAGAAAGCACTCACCACTCGAAGATCCCAAGAAGCGCTACAAGGTTTCACTCCAGAAAGCACTCGGATGACATTTTGTTCCTACTCAACAAGACTTGAAGAAGCAAAGCGAGACTTTCAGAGCTCAACCATGAAGTGCTCGGGGGCTTATCGATGCGGGACCCATAGGATACCCCGCAAGGAAGAGAGAAGATCTAATCCAACTAGGATTCTTCCCATGTAATCTTAGTAGTAGAACTATTAAGTAATCCTATTAGGAAATCTCATTGTAAACCGACTAGGACTCTGGCTTCCTAACTATATAAAGGAGGGCAGGGCTCCTGAGAGAAGGGACGACAATTGTACAACACAACACATCACGATCAATCCAACGCAAAGGCTAACGCCGACTGGACGTAAGGTTATTACTCGATCTACGATCGAGGACCTGAACTAGGATAAATCGACTGTCTCTTGCGTTAACCATCGAGTTCAGCATACGCCGAAGCCCGAACATACTGCCCCGGGTACCTCTAGAACCGCTCATACAAATACCTGTTTGTAGGGGCGGCTGGTACTACAGCCGTCCCTACAAATCGATTTGTAGGGGCGGCGGGTAATACGAGACGCCCCTACAAATCGATTTGTAGGGGCGGCCTGGGAAACGCTCCTACAAATGCATGATTTGTAGAGATGGTTTGATAGAGGTGGCTGGCCAAATCGCCTCTACAAATAATTATGAACCGCCTCTAAATATCGATTCTGTAGCAGTGAGAGTGCCTGGTTGTGCGTACGTGTCGAGGCTCGTTGGAGATCGTAGAATCTGGCGCCATATATAATTGGCCGCCCGGCCGGTTTGCATTTCTGGCCACTGAAACATTATTCGTGCATGCATGCAACATAACCTGCATTGAGATGCCACGTGTGTGTGTGTCCGTGGGTATGCAAGCTCCTCTTTAGTCTTTACCTCAACGACTTCTTCCTCACTAGTAGGAGTAGCTCGCAAAGCATATGGGACAGTCTAGCTTTCGGATGATGGAAGCCTAGCATCTCTCGTTCACATGCATGCCATTGGCATGCAGCATGGATGATATGCGTGCATCGATCCAAACACACATGCATGGGCATGGCAACCACGATTATTAGGTGGTGATGTGCTGATGTGTAGCTGCGTGGATGGTCGATCGGTCGTTGCGCGCGTCAGCGCACTCCCTCTAGCTAGCTAGTTATAGAGCTAGCATGCATGCATGCAGCTAAAGATGCCCGACCGGCGATGCATGGAATAATCTGTCTACATCATCCTCAAGGAAGAAGATGAGTAAACGGACGACGTACGCCAAGCTGCGGCGGCCATGCCTCGATGATGCATGCAGTATACATTGATGCAGTAGCCGACGTCGTCCTGCTGGTCACCGCTGAGCATGAGCATCTACCTAACCGGCTAGGGCACCATGCAACCAACGAGAACGAACGGGAGTGCGTCACGTTAACGTGCCATCGATGATGGAGATCTATATATAGCTAGAGATCCATACTCCATACATTTAACCCGTTCGCGTGTTGGTTTCAGCCATGGCTTATCAGCCAGTCAACAATGTTTTCCTCTCACAACAAACCAGCATCAGCCGAGTTTATCAGCCCAGAAATCAAGTGTGTGATGCCTGGTCATATTACGTGGAACCTTGGCATGTGTGTGGTGGTACAAATTATTAGGCACCGATGGTCGTCGTTCACACAGTTGGTAGCATTAGGGTTCTAGCTATAGAATCTACACGCGTTCAGAGCACAGTTACGACGTTCCGTCCATCGGTCAATCAACATGGCGCCGCTATAGCTAGCTACCTGTCCTACTACGACAGCGCTCGTTTCTTCTTCCTTTTGATCGATCAGACTAACAGGCATATGCTTTGCCGGCAACGGCAACAGCAACGATGGGCAACGGGCATGTCTGATCGACGACGATTCCTCCCAGACCCAGAGGACCAGGCAGAATTAATCTCGCATGCGGCGTAAGAATCCTTATCGTTACTTCGACCGATCATGTCTGATCCATCCATCCCGTCTATCGTCTTCTACACATGATGACGACATTCAGCCCGTTCATTTCGGCTTATTCGTTCGTATCTGGTTTATAATTCATGGCTTGAACAGTGTTTTTCTCTCACATCAAACCAGCCAAAGTACTTTCAGTCGTGGCTTATAAACCAATTCAGCCGAAACGAGCAGGCTAATTGCTAAGCTTCGTGATACTGCTGGCTGCATGCACCTCCTCTCCGTCATTATTGGATCGACACCGCACCGTGGTGACGACATTGCTAAGCTTCATGATAGAACCATGTTTTTGTGCTTTATTAATTATATGGTCTGTTCTCGTATCTTTTTAGGGCCTATTTGATAGAGCTCCGGCTCTAGCTAGCCGTGACTTCACTTGTGGAGTAGATTTATTTGGGAAGCTGAAGCTAGTTTTTGGACCGTTTGACAAAATAGCTTCTCTTTCTGGTGAAAAAGGATGAAAGGTCCAAAATACTTTTTTTCTTTTTTTTCTTTCCTTTTATATTTCTCTTTATTTATTCTTTGTTCTTTCTCTCCCTGCCTCATCGCTTTGCAACTGCCGGGTGCCGGCATCCAGCATCGCTCGCATCTCTCTGTCCTCGGCCACTCGCATCTCAGCTCCCCGCGCCTCCGCACATGCCCCCGCAGCAGCGGCCGCGGCTGCGCGTTACCTGGCGGACCGACGGCCGCATCCTGACGCCCGGCGGCCTCGTGCCCGTCCAACTTTGCGCGCCTCCCCATCACTGCCGTGCTCCCGGCGGCCCGGCCTCCTCCACCGCGTGTGCCTCCCTGGACCCCGGTCGCCGCCACCCTCGCCGGCGTCCTCTGCATCAGGAAGAAGCCGATGCCGACAAGGAAGGAGCCACGTATTAGGGGCATCCGCGTCCAACTCAGCGGATGGAGCCGGAGGAAGCTAGTTTTTTTAGGGCCCGTTTGGTATAGGGGCGGCTCCAACTCCCCCGACATATCACTGCAGCGGCACTGTTCATCATAATGTTCACTGAATCCGATTTTCTCTCTCACTATAGCAACTGGCAGGCGGAGCCCCATTTCGCTGGCTTCTCTTGCTCCGGCTCCTGTGTGCTACAGTGCCAGAGCCGGGGAGCCCAGCCAAAGAGGCCCTTAGCTCCGGGCACGTCGTCCACCTCCACTTAGCGGGATTTTAGGGGATTCTCGCATGGAGCAGTTTGGCCAGAGGCCGTTTGGCTAAGGGAGCGGTAAAACGGCTTCAGGAGCCGCGCGAGGAGCGGTACCAAACGGCCCTTAGTTTTCTTTGGTTTCTCTGCTGTGTTTCAATTCCGAGAGCTGTTACAAATTAACTTTCAGAAAAGCCTTGCCAAAACCATATCATATATTGTATTGTGCCCCGTGCATAGGCCAATTAATATCTTGAAATCTAATAAATACATAGATAAAAATAAGCATATCATATTATGCCATTCAAACAAACCGACCCACCTTTTAGTTAAGTTATTCTATGTTGCCTACTACCTTTGAGCATAACTCCATTTAGGCCCGGTTCGGTTAGCCCAGAATGGGTTGTTCCGTGCTAGGAACCGTTCCATGCCACTACAAATTAACAAAGGAACTGGAAGGCTAGGAATTATTCGCATGCAACTGAACTGAGGCCTTCAGGATTGCAGCTAGTCAAAACCCTTTTATCTCTCAAACTATCAATATCTAAAGATCATATATGTTGACACCTCCATTCTCAAAAATATGTTGACATAGATCAAGCGATTTCGCAAGAATTTCAAAATTGAGGAGGGTCATGGCCCTCTTTTGGCCCAGCTTAAGCTCCACCATCATTAACCACAATTTACGATTGGTGTTATACAAGATTCTTTGTCTTTTTACATAATTATCAATCGAGATACTCCCTCCTTCATGTAAGGCATCATTCCCATAACTCCAAGTTCTCCAAATAGGCATGAGCAAAGTAGTAGCAATTACCTCAACTAGCACTATACCACATCCAATCTATAGCAACTACAAAAAAAGTCCTATAAGTCGTTGTAGTGACAGATGATCGGTCACTATACCGACTGATGTAACAGTCACAATAAGTGGCGTTGGCATAAATCTATACCGACCAATAATTGGACACCGATCAATGATTGGCAACAACCCTTTCTGGACTTATGAGTCAGTTCCTCTTTAGTTGCATGGGAAACATCCAATATCTCCTCATGGCATAGTGTGGGAATGTAGCATGTAGACATCTCTTACAAGCATGACAATTCATCCCTCGTCAGGATAGCCACATAACTCACATGACTTAAACTACTGGATGTGGTGGTAACACTTGTACCGCCAGTCATATAGTTTTCTTCATGGAGTAATGATAGTATAATATGGATTGTAATTGTCGTTAGTACATGAGTCAAAAAATATGTTGTTATTGCTAAACCATAGAGATTTTTATAGACATATTCTTCAAGTTAATTATTTAAGGAAACAACTTTCATATGATAAATGATAGCAAGCATTACATATAAATACTTTCATTTAGTTTTTTATACATTAATAATGGCTTAAGTGGATAGTCTAAGCATGCGTAGGGGTTACTCTAAGTTTTTCAAGATGGCAGCATTTTTTTTCCAAATTTAGGGGTTATTTCATATTAGTTTAATAATGTTATAGTGACTAATTTAGATGTAGATTTAGGGGTTATTTTAGGTTATCTTTCCTAATAACATATGGAGTTAATTTAGACATAGTATTTTACTTGTGTTTTATAAGGGCAACACCGGATTATTTTAAGTTATTTATGCAACGTCATAGGAGGGTAATTATATGCATTTTTGGATGTTTCTTTTTCACTTCATCTAATGAAAAAGATGGGTAATTTAGAAGTAAAAAAGATATGATGGCTATTGCTATTAGTCTACAAATTCAATTGATGGATGCTTTGCTTTTTTTGTGAGGACTTCTAAAATTTCTTTCTTTTTTCTAGTGGATTTAGTGTGTTCTAACTTCTAATTTAAACAATAATGGTCAGAATTTAAGTTATGCAACCACCAAAAGAGGTAGCAACAACTCAACCTTACACTCTTTCAGTGATAATTGATAAGGTGTCACACAATGGGGACGAATCTTGCTAGTGCTGGGGGTGGAAGGTGGAGACACAAGTAAAGGTTAGTATCACAGAAAAAAGGTAACATATGAGTAGAAAACTATAGGTGCACATTATAATGCTTTGGAGTCTAAAGGAGGAGCTGAAGAAGAACAAGACTTCTCTTGGGCGATTTTGACATGAAGATAATGAGTCCTCAAGTAGGACTGTGTCCATTTGAGATATATCAGTATTAATTAAGCTTTCTAAACATGAACTAGAACAACTCTATTGGACTCCACAACATTTGAAAAAACTCTTGTAGGAAAATGGTCATGTCTAATGACTTGGAATTGAATCATGAGTTTTGTTGTGTAAATTAACTTTGGGATTAATAACGAATTAAAACCTCCATCACATTGACTTCATACATGTAACAGTTAAAACCTAACTCTCTTCATGATCAGGAGATGACAAAGGTGGAATAAATAACACTTCTTAATTTTTAGAGTAAAACACACACTAGGATTCAAGTTTTGTGGCATAATGTGTAAATTTCACTTTGACGGTTTGTAACTATTAAAAAATAAAATTAGTAGGGATATATTGTACTAAAATATCTTAGGAGATTATAAAAATGACGTAGACGCAAAAGAATACCAGAGTTTATTTTCACCCTTTTTGGAAATATAAAAAAATATCATTTCCAATAACTTTTGGCGAACTTCTTCTCTATTTGCTATTGGATAGCTAGATCCACCTATATAATCCATAGCATCTGTGTGGCTGGCATAATATAATTTGGGCTGGCATAATATAATTTTTGTCCATCACTGCCGGTTTGTTGCTAACCGGTAGTGCCATTTTGTCCATCACTGTCGGTTTGTTGCTAACCGACAGTGATGGCCCATTCGTATTTTATTATTTTATAATTTATTTTAATTTATATTTTTTTATAGAATCAGGTTTCGCTTTATATACACTACGTAGACGATAGGTCCATCAATATTAAACATTATAAATGTTACTGTTATAGTTCAAATGTTCTTATCAAGATCTCGATCCCTCAAAATAAAAAAAAATTATTCGATAAGATGAAGCATGCTTCTCGGACTTCTTACAATAATCTAGCAAGCCGCTCTGGGTCATACTGGTCCTTAAACTTCATGGATTGTACAATGGAAAATGCTTCATCTTTTTCCAATACCTCGGCTAAGATGAATTTTGCCAGCTCCGATTGCAGTACAACGATCTCCATGTCTAACAGTCTTTCGTAGTTATATTTCTTGCGCTGTCGTTCAAAAAAGATGATATCTAAAGAGGAATCAGAAAATCTTTTTGTTGAATTATTAACAGACATAAATGAAATAGGGATTATGCATACCAACTCATCTGTTTCTTCTGATTTCCTGCCGATGTAGCAAAGCATTGCCCACATGACATAAAACCCGCATTCATTGTTTCCCGCCGGCTGTTTGAGGTACTTCCCCTCCATTTCAACAATCTTGAATGGGACCTGTGTCCCACTGATATATCTTTGTCGCACACTATGCAACATTAAAAGGAGAAATATTAGAAAGCAATATGTGTGATTAGAAAATAATATATTATTAGGATCGCTTACTAATTCAGCACTGCCACCAGTGCAGATGATGAAATGGTTTTTTCTTCGAGTCCCACACCTCGATCAAATTTTTAGCAAGATTGACACAAATGAAGACGAAATGGTTGCTGCAATCACAGAATCCTAATTATCGAATAATCTTAACAAAAAAAGAAGTATAAAATTAAAAGCCGAGAACACATACTCGCAGTTATAGGCTAGAAGTTACTCGTAGTTGTAGGCTATAAGTATGTGGGTTTTGTTTTTCATCTTGAATTCATCGAAAAGAGCAATCAATCTCTCTTTCAGGTCTTCCACATCACATCCATGGAGGCCTAAATATGTCTTCTTATTGACTCGTAAGGGGTCCAAGAAGCCTATATTATCCCATTTGCTTTTTAGTATGCAAAATTTTGCTATACACCTACATAAAATCTTGGGAAGTGCTCAAAAATTAACAATTTGTGTCTTGACAGAGTAGTTAATTGTAATATCGTGCGTGTAGGGTACTTACATAGTCCACAGGTCAACATTTATGAATCGAGAAGCGTTTCTAGTATAGCTGGAACAAGCACTCCCACTCGATATCGAACTTCTCTTCTTCAGGATAATGAAAAATATGTGGTGAACGGATAATAACCTCAAAACCAAAGTCCTCCGTCTCTGTTGCTTGAGCCATGAAATATTCATGTAAATGGCGCATATATGTTGTCAAATTTTTATACTTGTCATCGAGAACCAAAAGATTGCCCCTTTTATACTTCATTGCCGGTGTTCCCATCCCTTGTACATCATAATAGATATTCGTGGCCTCTTCCATGGTTACTTTAGGGTTGTCTTCGACGTACTTCTGTATCTTCCTTAAATCTTTATTGTGTATTTCTTCGGCTCTTATTATAGCGTACTAATTCTATGTTTGCCTTTCGAATTCGGACTTCAACAAACACTAAGGCAGTGAGGCACAGAGATTGAAGAAACTAACATAATCTTTCTTCGAGATGTGTGCTATAAATTTTTCATTCATCAAGTTTGCCACTGAACGACCTTTTATTTTTTTATTGGTCTACTTTGGGAGCATTAGCGACTGAATCCAAGGACCTTTTCTGCGACTGTGAGGATGCCTTTGATCTTGTTTTGGGCTGAGGTGGAGGAGGAGGAGGATGACGATGAGAATTCTATTTTCCCGAGGCTGATGAAGATGGAGGAGGAGGAGTCTTCTCTTTTCTTGGGGCTGATGAAGATGGAGTCAGATGAGGAGGAATAGAAGGAGACCTCTGTCTTCTCGAGGGGTGATAGCAAGGGATGAGGAGGGGAGTGATCTCTGTTGGGAGATGATGAGTGATCATCATGGGTGGGACGAAGACTCACAGTCGTCCTCATCATCAGAGGACAATTGGTGGTCAAGCTTAATGAAGTGCTTGTGCCTGGATACTTGAGAGCCCTTGTTATGACCAAGTTTCGGTCTGTCTTCCTGCTGCGGGGTACTCAATATGTATCTTGTTATCCTTCTTATCAAGTATTCTATCAATGGTGACGCGAGCGAACACACTGGTAGCGAAAATGAGCTACCTTCAATGGACCATAGGCTAGCTCCCATATCTCCTCTATGAAACCATAGTATGTCGCCTGCATGTTGCTATTTTTGTCATGAACATCAAAATGAACACCATAATTTTGTTATGTGCTCTTTCCATATTGCTCTTTTGTGTAAAATATGAATCCATTGATCTCATACCCTTAGTACTTAAGATATGTACTCGAAAGCCCCTTGGCTAAGGCATCTAGTTGATTACCCAACTTTATTCCAAGCAAGCGGCATCGCAACCAGTTGATAAATTCCTCCTTATATTTTTTGTCGATCCAAGCCTGTGACCTGCTCGGATATAGAGTTTGCAGCAATTGCCTGTGCTCATCAATGTATGGCATCACACCCTTGGTTTACTAGAGAACATCAAAATGTGCCTGTCTGAAAGAAACAGGGTCGTCTACTGTAACATATTTCTCCTCGATCGTTCCTTTGCCATGTAGTCTTCCCTCGTGATGAGATTCTAGAACTCCGACCCTTTTGATATCCAGATAATATGTGCAGAACTCAATGGCCTCCTCCGTTGACCATTCTTCAACCATGGCCCCTTCTAGCCAGAATCTGTTTCTAACATACCTCCTAAAAACTTTTATCAATCTTTCGAAAGGGAACATCTGATGCAGGTACATTGGGCCAAGGGCTCTAATATGGTCGACAAGATGAATGAGCAAATGCAATGAGATATCAAAGTAAGTCGATGAGAAATGCATCTCAAGCCTAATGAGAGTTTCGGCTATGTCCCGCTACAGTTGCTCTAACGTGGACACATCAATGACCTTTTTTGAGATCACATTGAAGAATGAGCACAGCTTTATGATAAGGGGCGTGGACCTTTGGGGGAGGATATCACATAGGACAACAGGTAGCTGAGTCATAATGACATGACAGTCATGGGCCTTCATAGGGCCATAGTTGAACTTGAGTTCTCTCATGTTCACTAGCCTCTTTGGGTTCGCACTAGTAGCCCAGTCAGGGACTTTGAGTTCATTGAAAAAAGAAATAAGTGCACTACTTTTCTTCCTTCTTCAATGTCCATGACGCAACCAGGAAGTTCGAACTGGCCATTCTCTAGCTCCACGGGATGCAGCTCCTTCCTGATTCGCAAGTGTTGCATGTCCAGGTGTGTGGCTAGTGAATCCTTCGATGTCCCCCCGGTGTCCATTAAGGTGTTAAGCGTGTTAGCACACTATGTTTTTAGTGATGTGCATGGGATCAAGACAATGGAGTACACTCAAAAATGGTCAGTAAGGTAGTTTCTAGAAAACCAATTTTTTCTTCCAAATACTCCCATCAGGCGCTGCTACTGCATTGTCCCTCTTCCCAAGGACAACCTCTAGTTTGTTGAATTCTCGAAGTATGGTAGGCCCGTCTCGATATTTTGGAGCTAAGCATTTCTCAATAGTACCATTGAAATCTTTTCTATTCCTACGGTAAGGGTCATCCTTAGGTAGGAACCTATGGTGTCCCATATAAACTATCTTTGAGTTATTTGACAGATTTACCGCATCGGTGTCATCCAAGCACTCGACACATCTAGTATAGCATTTTGTCTTTTCTCCGGACAATAAATCTCGACCTGGCAAGTCGGTGATTGTAGCGATAAGTACTCCCTTAATCGTGACATGTTCCTTTTGTACTCATCCCAAACATCTGGTACACCCTTTTCAAACATCTCCACTAGTTCATCGATCACTGGTTTTAGAAACACATCGATGTCATTCCCAGGTTGTCTTGGCCTTTGGATCAGTAGTGGCATCTGGATGTATGACCGCTTCATACAGACCCAAGGTGGAAGGTTGTATATACAGAGCGTCACTGGCCAGGTACTATGACTGCTTCTAACCTGGTCGAAAGGATTCATCACATCTGTGCTCAAAGCAAACCAAAGGTGCCTTACATCTCCATCGATGTCCTTATAGAAAATAGTATTGTCAGTCCTCCAGTCATGCCCATCGATGGGGTGCCTTCATCATTGTATCTTTCTTATGCTCTTCATCATGCTAGCGCAACAGCTTGGCTGACTTTGCACATGCAAACAACATATGCACCTGGGGAGCTATAGGAAAATACCAAATGACCTTTATGGGACCTTCCTTTGGTCTTGATACCCTCATCTGACGTCCCTTTTGTTATACCGTTGAGCTTCACACTTGGGGCATTTGTCCAAGTCTTTGTATTTTTCTCTATCAGTACAATATGCAATCATTGGAACACGTGTGGATTTTTTCAACCTCGAGGCTGATGGGGTAGATCATTTGCTTGGCCATGTATGTCTTTTCTTGTAACTTGTTTTTTTTCTAGGAGCATTTTCCTTATTATACCTAACAACTGATCGAAGCCTTTATCGCTCAATCCGTTTGTCGATTTGAATTCTAACAGCATGATGTCGGCTTCTAGTTTGCTCATTGTACAATTCTTATACAATGGTGTTTTGTCATCTTATCTCATTTTCTCTAGCTTTCTCAATTGTCTTTCACTAAGACATCCGGTCTCTACATTACGTAATAGCTAAGAAATGCTATTGTTATCCTCGGTGTCATTAGCTAGCGTGTTTCCTAAACACATTATTAACTGTGGCCATAGGTTCCATGTTGACACCGGGTTCCTCGTCAGCATCAGTGGATGGCTACATCAGGCATGTCCACATCATCATCGTTTTTCTACGGAACATTCACATCAACCTCGCCATGCATAGTCCATATCAGTATAGTTTGGTATGAACCTCTGACAATCAAGTGCGATCGTATAGACTCAATTTGATGAAAGTTCCTTTGATTCTTGTAATCTTTGCATGGGCAGAAAACATGGTTCTCATTCCTAGTATGGGCTTTGGCATCGGTGATAAAACTGGTTGATGACATGCATGTATCGCTTGTCCATTTAGGATAGATACATCCACTCTTGATCCATCTCTGCACAAAAAAATATTAAGACAGTAATTACAAAGAATTAATAAGAAATGTAGCTTCATGAACAAAAATTGTAGCTCGAAAGTACTATTTTTAGAAAACATTATTGTACACTAATTATTGAAAAATGAAATTGGTAGCTCTGGCCCTTGTAAATTGAAAATCGTCGTAAAAAACAATTATTGCACAATAATGAAGAACAATTATTCTACTCCATGCCACGTAAAAATGGAGACACTTATTTAAAAAAAGACTAAAATTAGAGACATGATCATGAACAACAATGTAGCTCCAAACAATGCCCATATAAATTCAAAAATGTAGCCCCATAAAAAATTATTGTACAATAATGAAGAATAATTATTCTACTCCATGTCACATAAAAATGGATACACTATTTTTTTTTAAAAAAATCTAAAATTAGAGACATGATCATGAACAACAATGTAGCTCCAAACAATGCGTTGTTATATGACACATAGATTAATTTTCTCAATAAATTATAAAAGAAACTACTCTACTTCTAAGAACTAATTATAGCATGACATACTAACAATGGTGATCTTAACCACCATAGAATAATTAGCTAGAAATTTAAATGTGTTCATAGACATCAACCTTTTGGATGATAGATTCACCATAATTTGAGCCTTGCACAAATATCTAATTGAAAAAGTGCTCTCTAGAATGGAGAAAGAACTAGAATGAGAATCAAGTAATGTAGCCATCAAAACGAAGCTAATTAAGCAATAAAATCAAATAAGTGAATATTTGTTACTAACCTTAAAGAAAAAGATCAAGCCATTCTTTAAAATCCAAATGCTATCTTCATGGTGAAGAGCAGCCGCAACAATGGAGGGAAGAGTCCAAACACACGCCTTTGTTCTCAGGATGAAAGAGAGGAGGAAGGAGAGGACGGCTACAGCCTTTTTGTGTTGTAGGCTTATCACCTGTCGGTTCTTGGCTAGAACCGACAGTGATAGAGCCCAATCACTGTCGGCTCTTGACTTAAACTGGTAGTGATATGTGGCCGTTAAGCCACTGCCGGTTAGAGACATAAACCTGACAGTTATAGTTGTCATCACTGTCGGTTCGGTCACATCACAAATTAATTTCTGGTTTACAGAGCCAAGAACCGACAGTGAAGGGTCAACACTGCCAGTTCTCCTAATTTTGACAGTAATGAGATCGACAATGAAGTGCTATTCTGTAGCAGTGGGAGCTGAGTGTCGGTTCGGCTTCATGAACACGTTGTCCAATGCCCGCCATTGGCACGCACGCAACTAGCTAGAACGCCGACTAATCATGGCCCAAATCTTCCGAAACTTCTTTTGTATCCATGGAAA
This sequence comes from Miscanthus floridulus, assembly GCF_019320115.1. Taxonomy (NCBI): domain Eukaryota; kingdom Viridiplantae; phylum Streptophyta; class Magnoliopsida; order Poales; family Poaceae; genus Miscanthus; species Miscanthus floridulus. Next base: position 55,117,858 of record NC_089592.1, on the reverse strand, counting down.
TCGTATAAAAACTGATGGCAAGAATATTTTCTTAACGGTTCAAGAATATGTAAGAATATCATCTTTCGCCACTTGCCAGCAGCACATATCTCTGTTAGAAACTCGAATGAAAAGGAGCTTTATTTGGCGAAGATTACCCGGACCGGCCCCACCAAGACCTTTACTGATTGTCCTATATTTGTTCCATGGTGGTACGGTTAGAGCTTTGCGTCTACTAGCATCTAAGCTATAGCTACCAGCTCGAAATAAACCACATCAAAATTAAATTCGAATATATAGAGGATCCTATAACTAATCAATTATTTCACTACTGCAGATTTAACTTTTTTAGTAACATCTCCTTTTTTTAACAGAACTAACTCAATCTATAACCGCCTCTACAAATCAGTCCAAACCGAGCCGCCTCTAAACATACATTTGTAAAGTTGACTACTATTTTCAGCCACATCTACCAATGCCTCAATTTCTTTAGAGGTGGCTGGATCTAGAGCCATCTCTAAAGATCGATTTGTAAAGGAGCCATCTAAAATACTTGTAGCATAGTAAAATTTGAATTTTTTAAATGATCCTGGATGAATAAATGACCAAAACCAAAATTGTAGATCTCGAAGAGTTATACAACTTTGTAGTTGACGATCCTTTTCATTTGAAATCCAAAGAAAATTACATTTGAATTTTTTATGTTTGAAATTCAAAATTTTCAAACGATCTCGGACGAAGAAACTACCAAAGACCAAGTTGTAGTTCTCAACAATACCTACAATTTTGTAGTTGAATTTTTTTTCATTTAAATTCATTTAGGGTCTCAAATTCTTTTTTTTTACTGTCGGGTCTCAAATTCTTATTTTAAAATCGGATGAAGATAGTATAAGAGGAATGTATATCTCATAGGGACATAAAGTGACTTATGAGTGAAGTGATTAGAGCAGATACGTGTGAGGCTGCTCCTATTTCCAGCTAGCCTAAAAATCCAATTTGTAGAGGCAGCTAGATAACCACCTCTACAGTGGAAAAGTAGAGGAGTCAGCCGCCTCTACAAATCCTGAGCGTAGTAGTGTTTAAATAGATGAGCAGAAACTCCTAGCAGCCTGTTCGGTTGGCTGGTTCGTATCGTTGCTGGTTCGTGAAGAAGTACTGCTGGCTAGGTTTGTGTGAGAGAAAAATACTATTCTGACTGGAAATTTATAATCGTTTACGATAAGCCACAGCCAAACGAACAGGCCTGTAGATTGTTGTGGTGAGTTGTGACCATTGGCGTGTTGGGCCTCAACTTGCAAGGATGCATGGATCAGGATCGAAGCTGATCTTAGTCCAAGTTAATTAAATGTAACATATATAAGGTCTTGGCTAGGTTAGTCCAACTCAGTAAGTATAGTAAGTTAGTAACTAGGATTTAATTTTCAGCTGTGCTTGTCACCTGATACAGAAGTTTACAAAAAAAGGATATTATTAATTCCAAAAGGTAACAGGAAATGCAGTCTCTCTTCCACAGCAAATAGTTGGCATCTGATTCTAAATCTTCCATAAATTCATATGAATCTCTCACTAATACAATCTCTTCCGTAAGTTTAGCAACTTTTTTATCTATTCATAGCATATATCTTTTATGGATTTGCTTATTCTTTTTTTTTCAGAATTTGAATTTTCAAAATTTCCTTGTAAAAAAGAATAAAAAAAGAGCTTTTTGGATGTAGTTAAAAAAGGATATACAGCTCTGATAATGAAACAAGGAGTATTTGTTTGCATCGGAAAGAATAAATTAATTAATGTTCGATGTGCCCTCAAACTACTGTACGTGAAGCTTGTGTGTGAGGAACGGAGTATATGACCAAATGATTGCCTTGAGCACTACTCAAAGTAAGTTATCTTATGTGCACGCCCGCCGTACAAAAAGCAAATTGAGATGGATCTGGCATCTACTACGAACTCCAACTTGATATCAAGATATATTTTGGGCAATAAAGAAGATCACAATTTATCTTTAAAAAAAATACTTACTAGGCCTTTGCCATCCAACGTCCGCGAGTGGGTACGCAGCTACACCCGGTAGCAGGAAATCCACTTTTATATATATATATATATATATATATATATATATATATATATATATATAAATAAAAAAGTGGATTTCCTGCTACCGGGTGTAGCTGCGCACCCACTCGCGGACGTTGGATGCGGTCGTTTTTTTTTTTTTTTGTTTGTTCCGCTGAGATCACGTAAATCATCCAATAACCATGTAATTATCCCAACAGCTCTGCAATTGTTTTGATACCGTGTCACTGTGTGTACGGTTCTACTGGAGCACCCACGCCCGCCCTCTCTGTACGTCCCCATGACTATCCGCTTCCCCCATCCTCCCTCCCCGGCCCGCGAGCTCTGTTCGCCGCCGTCGCCATCCCCGTAGCCAACCACCTCCCTCACCTCTCCTGTGTGTTGGAGCAGACAATTTCTCCTTCCCCTGCGACCCTCCACTGTTTGCTCCTGTTTGGGTGTCAGAAAAGGTACGGCACGCGCAGTGGATTAGCAGCTAATACACTTCGGAATTGGACGCTGCCGGCAGCACAGTGTTGCTACAGAGCATCACATCCAACGGCATCCAGTGCGTGCGCAGCGACACACGGTTGTAGCCCAGTATTTCCGATACCAATGTATATATATATATATATATATATATATATATATATATATATATATATGATCGTGGACGCAATATAATGTGGGACAGCTAGCCTTTAAGGTGAGAAATTTGAATAGTTTAAGATATCCATAATTAAAGAGTTGAATTTTTTCCTTCGATTTCAAATGAAACAACTGAAGCATGACCATGCGGTCACGCAAGCACGCGACAGGTCACGGAATAGAGTTTGCTATAAAAATATGTATAGTGGTTGTCGAAGCTCAATGCGATCAAATCCAACAGCAGGCTGTACCGTGACATGGTATAGAGATTCCCAAGCAGGCGCCGTTTGATGCAATCAATATTCAGTGTCCAATTGTCACTAGGCTGAAATCAATGGTTATGGATGAGATAAGACCACCTTCCGATCGATATGACTAGCAGAACAAGGCCACCACGTACAAGAGCATCAAAGATATGCGTCCTGTTGGTTTGGCTTATAAGTCTTATTTTTTTAGTCAATAAATAGTATTTTTCTCTCGCAATAAATCAATCAACAGTACTTTCAGTCATGTCTTATCAGCCAAACAACCCGGACGCATATGATTCCAATACACAGCAACGGGAGGGTAACTTCAAGCGTGGATCTCCAAATAAATTAAAGTAATAAAACGATGGGACTTGTTGAGTTGTACTTGTTGGAGGCTAGTAGCTCTTTAATCTGCAAGTGCCATGAACTCGTCATTGGCGTGCTTGCCAGCAGTTTATTTGCGATAAAGTTGAAGTGGATAGATAGACAGATAGACTGACAGTCGATGATAAAAAAGTAGGTTCTAATCGCGTGTAAAGAAACAGTCTTCCTACTAGATTAGATAAAAAGTTAGGGTGTACTTTTGTTGAACATCCTCAGATATAAAAAGCAGCAGGGACGATATGGCAATTGGCAGATGAGAGTGAGAGAAGGCAGCTAGGGCCACGTGATGAGGATTGGACATCGCCGGCGGGGTGTGGTGGTGGCGATGGATGGTGCTGGATGCTTTTTTTCCGGAAGATAAGAGACGATAGGCAGATACATTTCCATCAGTCAGATACCTGGAAAGGGTGGAGGGGAGCGTCAGCATCGCACTGTCCTGCTCCTGCACCACCCCACCCGTCTGCCTCACCGTGCTCACGCCTGAGCCGAGGAGCCACGGTGGAGCCTTGTGTGCGCACGCGAGGAACCGAGGGGAGCTGGCGAGGCGCCTCGCATGCTGGCCCTTCGATTACAACCGGTGCCACGCGGCGGGCATCGGAGAAGGGGGCGCACGCCAGACGCAATACGCCCATCGCTCCTCTAATTTTTCTCCGGCCGGTGGACTCGGAAACGCACGACAGTTTGGAACGCGACGAGACACGTAGGTCATACTGTAGCCGGAGGCGGCGTCACGCGTCAGCGTGCAAAATATCGCCCATCTTGGCTGGCGCCGGAGACGCGCGCGTCCACCCACCACCCGCCGGGCGCCGGCTGCCGTCGATGGCAATTGCCGACGCCGCACACACCGCCACCGGCCGCAATTGGTTGATTGATGGGACTAGGAAGGTGACCAGGTGGGGGGTTGTCGCGCGTGCGCTCGACGACTCTCACTCCGCGTCCACACCGCTTTTCTTTTCTTTTTCTCGGCCGACCTGAGCTCCGTCCGATCCGATTCCGACGCGTCGTCGGCCACGAGTCACGACTCACGACGAGCCGCCGAGCCGGCCGCTTTCTCGGCCCCCGGCGCCTCTGCTCACACTCACACGTGCGCGATCTCTTGTTCGTTGCTTTCCGCAGTTGTATTGTAACCGCGCATACAGTCCGTATTATTCCTCCACGCACGCCGACACTCTTGAGTAGTCTTGACTCTTGACTCTTGAGTCCGCGTGCGTGCCGCCGGAACCGGAACGGATCCCCCGGGCCGCATTGCACCGCCCCCACCCCCACCCCCACCGTCTCCACTGCTTCTGCATCCAGGCATCAAGCATAACCCCCTCGTCAGATGAAATCTTGGAATTCTCTGCTGAGGCTCAAGAACACTGCATGCGATTCCATCAATAATCACGTTGGTCGGTCAGTCCACATTCCACAGCACAGCACAGCATGCGGTGCAATGCAGCAGAAATGCAGAATACAACCAGCATTACTTCACTGACGGGAGGTTCTTATATGCTCATCCGCTCGTCTCCGGTACGATACGGATACGATCCTTGTCGCCAGCAATCCCACGTGCGCATGCGGCCCTGCACATTCTCTTCCACTCTGCGTTCTTTGTATGAAGGGGAGAATTGAGTAGAAATCGCGGGACACCGGCCAGATCCATCAACAGACGAGGACCCCTGGTCCCGCAGCATAATTTGTGGAGTCACTTTTTGTGTTGCTTATGTTCTACTAGTATAAGCATTATTACCAGAGAGATGCTAAATGACACTCGTTTTGGAGTCCATTTCTTGCCCTTCTCCAACTCCAGCGAGCTTAGAAGAAAAATCCAGGGGCCTGGACCGGCGATGGTGGCGGGAGTGGGGCAGCAGGGCCTAGGGAGAGACGGTGGTAGAGCCACTGGCCTGAGTGGTGGAGGAAGATAGTTGGACAGGGGACGGACAACGGGGGCGTCACAGTGATAACCCGGTGAAAGCCAGATTAGCGTGGCAGTGGTGTGCGGCAGCAGATTCGGCGGCGGGGAGCCCCCAGAGATAGAGGAGGAGGGCGGGATGGGGCACGAGTAGGCACTACTACAGGAATTTTAACCGAGGCGGACAAAAAGGGTTAATCAAGGCGGTTTTTGCAACCGTCTCAGCACAAAGGTCACGGTTAATCATGGCCTTAACCGAGGCGGTTGCCCTACCCGCCTCGGTTAATCGAATAAAAAAACAAAAAAAGGAAAACCCGTGGATAAGCCCGGCGAGCCCATCCACGCGCTGCCGCCACCGCTGCTCACTGGATCCGCCGTCGGGGAGCATCCTCCACCGTCGAGCCGGATCCGGCCTCTCCGCAGCTAGATCCGACCTCCCTGCAGTCGGAGTTGACACAGAGGTCGAGGAGGGCCGCTGCCCAGGGAGCTGATGCAGGAGTTGAGCGCCGCCGTGGGAAGGCCGGATCTGGCCACCATGCCACCGGATCCGGCCTCCCCGCCGCAGCCGGAGTTGACGTAGAGGAGGAAGAGGAGGCCCACGCCACCGCCGGAGTTGACGTAGAGGTGGTGGGAGGAGGAGCGCCGCCATGGGGAGGGCCGGATCCGGCCTCCACACCATCGGATCCAGCCTCCCCGCCGTTGCCGGAGTCCGCGTCGGTAGGCTACGCCGCGTCGCCGCACCGGGAGGCCCACGAGGCCGCGCGCGCACCTGGAGACCCCAAGGCCGCGCCGCCGCACCGCGCCTGGAGACCTCGAGTGGCCGCGCCGCGCTCGCGCCCACGAGGCCGGACCTTCCCGCACCGACAGCCATGAGAGGTAAGGGATAGAGGGAGACGCAGAGAGTGGGAGAGGTGAGGGAGAGAAGGAGATGGAGAGAGTGAGAGAGGGAGACACAGGGACGGAGGGAAAGGAGAGGGAGTCGGTGTGGGTGAAACCCTAACTCCTGGTTTTATACTTGTTGCGCTTATCGGGCCTCGTCTGGGCCTATTGGGCCTTGACCATATTAGCCGTTAGGCCCGCCTAGAAAAATGGCCTGATTTTCCTAGGCGGGCCTCTTATAAGGCCCACCTCAGTTAATATATTTTCGTAACCGTCTCAGTTAATAAAAAAATGACCGTCTCGGTTAATCCAGACATTAACCGAGGCGGTTTAAAAGCTTGCCTGCCTCCGAGACCTATTTGCAAACGCTGCGCAAAAGATTTTATGTAGTAGCGAGGAAGTAGATGCGGAAAAAAAGGAGTATTTTGGGCCCGCAAAACACCCGTGTGTGTGGGCTAGACAGTTCCTTATTATAAACGAAAAAAATATATTCTTACTGTGGCATAGCAATGTAAGCTCGGGCGTATTCTGATATGCATCATGCATTTGACTAAGTGATGCAGGTTGTTGGGAGCAATCTCACGGAACGACAGGATTTGCTACCTAGAGAACCTAGTAGTGTTAAGTCGATGGCTTGTTTACAGCACAGAAAATCACTTAATCGCATTTTTTTAGAGTTCAATGAGCGGTCCAAACATTGAAAAGAAGACTTTGAATTGGCATCGCGTTCCTTTTAGGTTAAGATGAATTAATTGGCTCGCTATAAACGTCATATATTTTAAAAAATAAATTATAAAGGAAAGAGTCATTTTGCGTACAACTTAACACCATTAATCGATCAAACTAACGGAAGGGCCAAGAAACCAAAGGAAGTTCGTTCTAGACCAAATAAGCAAGTTCAAGAAAAAAAAGGCCAAAAAAAACTAAGCATCACTTTTTTAAGGCCGAGGAAATAATTTCCTCTCTAGATTTGGCGTAGTATCTAGGTGCATAACAAAAGTTATGTATCTGGAAAAACCAAAACGACTTATAATTTGAAATAGAGAAAGCATGCTGTTAACATAGTATACATGAGATGTTCCAGGATGTATTTTCGATTATTCACACAGTGCCCGTAGATATTTTATTGTGCATTTTAGATTATCCATGTAGTATCCACGAGATGTTCTGGATATATTTTCAATCGTAGTTACCACTATTTCCATGTGATGTTCTCAAATTTTCTAATGCTGGATACGTGTATCATACAATATCATTCACTTGACCCTATAAATTTATTATTCCAAATATAGAATATTGTTATCTGAATCTAGAACATTTTTTTTAAGGAGAAACATTTTACCCTGAAACCTACGTTCTCGTGCTTAATAAAAAGAAATGTTCTATCCTAACTTGGAAAGTATTTTCCAAGTGAAGTCTTATTTTGAAAGTTTATTTTGAGCATCACTTTGACACTATCAGAATTTGATTTGAATGTTTGATTTCTAAAGTATTTTTTTTTTTTTTACTTTCGAACGAACAAAACCATGACATCAGCATAATGCATTTTTGTTTTGTATATACGGACAATCTACCATTACTCTATTATAAGCCCACAGTTAATTCGGCCCATAATTAGCAGGGAGTGATCGAGTCGACTGGCCTGCGACCAATTGGAGGCTAGAGAGCGCGCGAGCCCCGAACCCATCGGGCCTTCTTGACCCATGGCCGTGACATACAAAGCTGGCTCACGATGACCTGTACTAGATTACCGTGGGCTGTCCCGGCCCAACTTGTGGGTGTCCATTCCATTCTGCGACTCGTCGCCATCACTCACTCTACATAAGTAGCCTCTGGGCCTTATTTCTCAAGACAAGCAGCCCATGGACTGCAAGTTAGGAAGCCAAGCACATGTGGACAGCGGGCGGCAGAACGAGGCGCATTCATTCCAGTCGACGACGGTCGCCGCCGCTTGCCGCTTTGCCTTTCGAGTGGAGACGTCAGGCACAGCGCCGGACAAGTCCGGGTCGACGCTGCGACGTGCCCTCCGTTACAATTTCTGCCCTCCGAACTCGGAAGACGTTTCGAGAACTGCCGTGAAGCAAACCGATCGTCTCCGGGGCTCCGTCGAGGAATCGCGAATGCAAGTGATGAGTGGGCCTCACCGGATGGCTACCCCAGCCCAACTTGTGAGTGTCCATTCCTTGTGCTACTCATCGCCATCACTCTACATAAGTAGCCCATGAGGCTTAATATATTTCTCATCAAGAGCAGCCCGTGGGCCACGAGAGTTTTCGGCTGACATTAAATTGCTACTGTAGTAGCTGAAAAATACTGCTGAAATTTAGTGAGACAAAAACGCTGCTCTAGCTGGAAAAAAAACCCAGCCAGCCGGCCGAAGCTGACCAGCCCAACACGCTTGCGGGAAGCCACGATGTGGTCAGGTTGCTCGACGCCACGCACATGTAAGCATGGCAACGGGTATATACCCGTCGGGTATCGCCGGAACGTTCTCTTCCCCGCTACGGAGAATTTATCTCGTCCCCATCCCCATTAACTGTCTCGGGTATAGATTCTTGCCCATCCCCGTACCCGTCGGGTATCGGTCGGGTAACAGATACCCGACGGGTACTGCATACCCGATAAACAAGGACACTTGGGGTCGCAGCTTTGCAATCGGAGACGTTTCTTCTTCACCCGGGTATAAGTGTCGGAGTCTCGGAGATGCCGAGGAGAAGGAGCGAGGCTGCGAGGAGGACGAGCAAAGATGGCAGAGAGACCGAACTGAGGAAGCGAGGGGCACGAGCGCTCGTAAGAGATGCGTGCTTGTGCTGCTGACGGAGATGGTGAGGAAAAATTGAACGAGGGTTCCTAGAACACACAAACTATATATATGACTGTTCAGATTTGGACCAAAATACCTATGTTGAGCTTCTTTGAGCCTAATACTCGCATGATAGCTCAAATAGTCTGTTCCCCAACGGGTAACGGGGACGGGTAAACAGGGAACGTTTCCGTACCCGCTATACCCATCGGGTATAGATTCTTGCCCATCTAGATATCCACGGGTAAAGATATGATTCCATCCCTGTTCCCTAATGGATCAAATACCTGTCGGGTATCAGGTATCGGGTCCCTATTGCCATCTTTACACACATGTGGATGTGGACAATGACAACGGCCGGCAGCAGAGCAGGAGGCGCATTCGTTCCATTCAACGGTCGCCGCTTGCCGCGCGATCGCAAGTGGAGACGTCAGTCAGGCACAGCGCCGGATTGGGACAACGGGCGGACGGACCCTGCGACGTGCGCTCCATCCATTTCAATCCGCCTCCGAGGCTCCGAAGACGTTTCGGGAACTCCCGTGAAGCAAATTGATGGTTTCTGAAGCTCCGTCTTGGACGATTCAGAACGCGAAGAATCGCGATGGCTTCTATGTTCTCTAAGGGCGCGTTTAGTTTCGAAAATTTTTGGTTTTTAACTATCATAGTATTTTTGTTTGTATCTGGTAAAAATTGTCTAATTATAGACTATTTAGGCTTAAAAGATTCGTCTCGCCAATTACAGATAAACTGTACAATTAGTTATTCTTTTTATATATATTTAATGCTCCATGCATATGCCGTAAGATGTGATGTGACGAAGAATCTTAAAAATTTTTAATTTTTGAGTGGAATCTAACCAGGCCCTAAATTTTAGTAGTTTGGCTACTGTCTTTCCTAGTAGTAGTACCAATTTGCTCAGCCTGACAGAGCCTCTCCGGTGCCAACGTCTGTCTCTGCGCGACAGTGCAAGAGATGGGTGGTTATCCAAGAGAAAGAGACGAGCTTGCTCTCGCTGCAAGTTCCTCTCATCTCATGCAGCAAGAGCAAGCTGCAGCGAACGCAGCCTAAAACTGTTTTTTTTTACTTGTTGCAGCACTGATTATCCTGAGAAATGGGCGCTGCCATGAATATATATATATATAAAGAAAACACAATGGCAAGCATGGAGCAACGAACCAAACCCGTACAGACACCTAAAGAAGAACAGTTGTATACACCCTACAGATCCACTTTTTTTTTTACAGACAGACGACCAGTACACCAATGTTGTGCACCTCACTAAACATTTTACATCCGGAGCGGGGACGCCGGTCACAAAAACGCCGGCGAGGTCCGGGGGCCAACTGAACACAACCTACTTAATCACTACTACACAGGTGCCGGCGGCCTGCTGATTGCCTAAAACCTCATCTGCGGCGGCCGGCCATGGCAGACGATCACTACTAAACGTCTAAACTACAACATACATCACATCTGATCGGCGGCGAAGGGCGACTAGTTGGAGAGCAGCGCGTCCCAGTCGATCTCGTAGGACGGGTACTTGCGGAGCACGAAGCTCTCGGCCTCGTCCCACGGCACCTCGCTGAAGTCCAGCTGCCCCATGTCGGCTACCACCGGCGGCGCCACCACCACCGGCGGCGCCGAGGATGAGCACATCTCGTCGTCCGACCCGGACCCGGAGCCTTCGTCGGAGGAGCTGTTGCACGGACACGCCGCCGCTGTCGCTTCCAGGACGGGCGCGTTGATTGGTATGGCCTTGCTCTTGGCCCTGGCGCCGCCCTTGGACGACGACGACGCGGCGGCGATGGTGGCGCAGATGGCCTGGAGCTTGGCGTCGACGGCGGGGTCGAGCGGCGCCCTAGACGCCGCGTTGTCGGGGAAGTTGAGTCGCGCCGCGTCCCCGCGTAGGCGGTACGCCGCCTGGTCGTACGCCAGCGCCGCCTCCTCGGCGGTGTCGAAGGTGCCGAGCCACAGGCGGGTGCGGTTCCGGGGGAGCCGGATCTCCGCCACCCACTTGCCCCAGTGCCGCTGCCGCACGCCGCGGTACAGCTTCTGCGGCCGCTGCTGCGCCGGCGCCGGCGGCGGCGGCGGCACGGGGAGCGCGGGCTTCATGGGCTGCGCCCGCGGGCCCAGCCCCGGGTTCCGCTGCAGGTGGAGCTGGGCCTGGATGAACTGCATCTGCGCCGGGCTCAGGTGGGTCGCCGCCGGGTACTGCTGGGCCCCGTGGCCGTGGGCTCCAACCGCCGGGAGAGCGAGAGGCGGCGGCGCCGGCGGCATGACCAACACAGGCGATGGGGCGTCGTCTTCTTGCATGAAGGACTCCATCGCTCGCATCAGATCCTCGCTGGGGCCGGGGAGATTTATAGCAGCCGCCATTAAATAGTACAAGAATATACTACTCACAACTTTTTTTTTTCTGGGGAATTTGTTTGAAAGAAAGAAGAATAAATCGCCTGGTTCTTAGCTAAAATCGAAGAACAGGCTAGGACTACTGAACTGATGATCAGTGAACAGACAGAGAGATGTAGAAAAAAGAACCTCTCTTGGCTAACTACCTATCTATCCCACAAAGGAAAGAAGAAAAGAGGAGTAGATCAGAGACCAGAAACTAAAAGGCTCTGGAGCTCTGTTCCAGTAGGTAGTAGGATCCAAGGAAAAAGAAGAAGAAATCCAACAACTATGAACAAGAGATGAGGGATGGCAAGAGGAGACTGACAGTCGCAAGGATTATACCTGTAAGACGGAAGAACTCGCTCAGAGCTAGTCCTACCTCGCTCAGACCTCTCGGAGACGCTGTGTGTGTCTGTGGATTGGGCTTTCTGGCTGACGTGGAGTGCGGTGCGTTTGTAGGAAGAAGAGGGGATGGTGTGTGGTGTTTTGGGTTGAGGAGCTCAGGGGGAACACCATGGATGCTCTTTTATAGGCAGCGATGATCTTTGCCAACCTTATCAACCCACCGTCACTGACCACCTCTCCTAATCGCGCTTTTCGCCCGAGGGCTCCGACCCACGAAGCTTCGTCCGTGCGGCTGCCATGCGGGCCCGGGCCCCACACGGAGAATCCGCGGGTAGTTTCGTCGGGGCGCGGTGACAGGTCAGGGAGCCACTGCCGTGGCGCCACGTGTGCGGTGGCGGGGCACGTGTCCGGGACGCGACCGGCAGGTGTCGGTCCGCGGGTGCGTGGCGGAGCGCCAGTGGGGGCGTGTGGCTGTTCGCTGTTCGCGGTGGCTGATGGAGTGATGGCTGGTGCATCCTGCTGTGGTGCGGCGGTAGGCGACGCGCGTGGCGCGTGTTTTGGTGAGCCCGCACGCAAGTGTGCGGCCCGCGGCGACAACGGTGGCGTGCACCGCTGAGTTGTTTTATTTTTTATTTTTATTTTACTACTAGTAACGGATTAAAACAAATAACCTTTTTGGTCTCTTTTTTCCATGGATGGATAGGTGGTTTGTTTGTTGCAGTTTTTATGACCGAGTGTAAAGGACCTCGTGCTGTAAAGCTTGACTCTGGCTTTAGAGCAACTCCAGTAGGACTCTATTTAAGTCCATATGGTTGAATATAGATGTTTAAGTCAAAAATATAAGTACAGCGGGGCTTCTACTGGAGTCCCTAATTTAGGGATGGACACCTAAATTCTTCTCATAGACTCATTCCTATGGGTGAATGGGGGCCGACCCTATCTAACTTCATGTTGTTTTCTCATTCGCGTGAGCATGAGGACGATCGTCCGCATCTTCCTTCGTCATGCCCCCTCCCCTTAGACCTTCGGCGAGCGCACCCCGTCCCCTCCGGAAGCACACCGCCAGGGACGGACCTACAGGGTATGCAGGGTGGGCCACTGCATACCCTGGGATCCGCCAGTCATAGAGATAGGTTGAAATTTTCAATGTAAAAAAAATTTGCATAAGAAATTTTTTTGGTTTACCGAATTGCATAAGAATTTTTTTTTTCTGCGCATACCCAGAGGTAAAAACCTAGGTCTGTCACTGCACACCGCGCACCTCCAGTGGTGCTTCTCTCCTTCTCACTCCCTCTCCACCGTAAAAGGTCCTAAATGGCTAGAGGGCGGGTGAATTGCCTATTAAAATTCTCTACAAAAGTACTAGAGCAACTAGTTAGTACACTAAATGGCGTAATGTAATTTTGCTCTACCTCTACAAAGATAGAAAGCCACCTATCCAATAATTCTAGATGCTATGATCACTAGGCACTCAAGAGCTAAGTCACTACTCACTAAGAGCTCTCAACAAGGTTACATTAAAGAGCTCCACTAGATGTAACTAAGCTACCAAGCAAGCTCTCAAAACTAGTTACACCAAAGAGCTTGCTACAACTAGTCTGCAAGAAAGTAATAGAGTGAGTAGGGTTATTATACCGCCGTGTCGAGGAATGAACCAATCACAATGTGGAGACAACCAATCACTGGGAGAAATCCAATCACACAAGAGACACAAGATTTTTCTCTCGAGGTTCACGTGCTTGTCGGCACGTTAGTCCCCGTTATGTCGACCAACAGTTGGTCGTTCAGAGGCTAAGAGGTGTTGCACAAACCTCGTCCATACAATTAGACACCGCAAGAACCTATCCACAAGTGAGGTAACTCAATGACACGAGCAATCAACTAGAGTTACCTTTCGGTGCTCTGCCGGGGAAGGTACAAGACCCCTCACAATCATCAGAGACGGCCACGGACAATCACTAACTCGTGCCGATGCTCCTCTACTACTCTAAGCCGTCTAAGCATCGGCAAACGCCAAGAGTAACAAGAAAACCGTAGCAAATCGATCACAAGTGCCACTAGATGCAATTACTCAAGTAAATGCACTTTGGATCACTCCCAACTCACTTAGGATGCACAACCAAGCAAGAGAATGAGTGGGGGAGATTTGGCTCAGCTCAAAAGATGCTATCATATGTAAGAATAACCAAGAGAGTAGGCCAAACACGTCAAATCTATATCTATAGAGCCTTCGAAAAGTTAGAACCGTCGTGCCCTCGGGGAGGTCCGGACTGATGAACCAAACACTTGAAACCGGACCGCTACAATGAGGGTCCGGACCTTAGGATGTCACCACATGTCCCCATGTTTAACTACGATCCTTAGATCCCAACGGTCACTATTAACTGTGCCTATCTGCGTGGAAGCATACCTTAGATCCGAACCAATTCCCTCAGGGTCCAGAATAACACAGGGAGGTTTCAGAGAGGAAAATTGGATCCGGACTCAACTTTTGGACCAACCTCCATGGTCCGGCCTCTCCTTCTATCGAGCCCGTGCTCTCCACGTTGCCCTGGCTCCCTCATGCCTGCTCGATACGAGCCTTCCGACCCGAGTCCGATCGACCAGCGCCCCACAGTCCGGAGACGTAGCAAGCTCGCTCGCGAGTGCCCGCAGTCACAGAGCCGTAACCAGACCCAGGGACTTCGGTCCGAGGCTACTGCGCCACCGAGTCAGGAGGAGAACACGTGCCTTCTCTTCTCTTGCTCCGTCAAAACCGCAAACCCGCGATGCCCTGCATTGGCCCGCGATTGCTGTTGCCACCCGTACCGTGCCCTGCCTACCATCGGACCCGCGTCAGTCACAACTCACAACCCACAGCACCGTGCCGCTAATTTGGACTCGTGTTGACCGCGGTCCGGAGTCCTGAAGCCATTACGCGCCCATCACTGCTCATCGCACGAGCCAGCAGACGGGTCACGATCGGACCCGCTAAGGCTCACCTCGGCCGGACCCGCGCCCTTGGAGTCCGAGCCTCCCAAGGCCGTGCCTCTGTCTGGACCCAACCCTTCTAGGGTCCGGTCACAATAATCACAGAGTCCGGTCCTCAACTCTTCCACTATTTCTTTTTCTAACAACTCAACTACGCCAACCTTGGTTCTAAATTGCTAACAATAAAATGTCTCATCATAATGTATGTGTGTAAACATTTTTCTAAATATTTTTTAAAAGGTTAATTTATTAGCTCAGTAGGTTCTAATACATATACATAAATCACTTCATCTAGTGGTACTTGACAACCGCTTTAACCAAGATTGTCCTCTCTTGATAGTACGATTGTCTATCCTAAATTCACTCACACCCACTAGGTGTCTTGAGTGACAAAACAAAATGACCCTATCAAATATACCTTTGCCTTGAGTCCATTTTATTTTTCTCTTTCTTATTTTTCAAGTTAGGAGCTTGATCACCATCATCACATGTCCACCATCACCATGTTGCTCCATCACTTGGATTGGACAATCCTATCTAGTCACACACTTAGATGCAAGGATTAGTCCAAATAGATTTCATCAATTATTCAAAACCAAACTAGGACATTCAATCTCCTCCTTTTTGGTAATTGACTGATAACTTCCATAAAGATATGAGTTAAAATCAATTTGAATTCATGTTGCTTGCCCAAGCATATTTACCACGTGTAAAACGATTTGGACAAGTTTTATGAACCTAAATTGGTAGCATTTGCTCTCCTACATATGTGCTAAGAGTTTGAATTTGAAAGCTTACACATATGCATAGAAAGGAAGTGTGGGGAAGTAATGTCTACCAAATGATGCGAAGGTATAAGAGATGGACCTTTAAAGCGTGATACCAATCAGAGTGCACCAATATACCATCCTTAGCACCATTGCTAGTTAGATGGATCTTGCAAAACATAAACACTAGATACCTCATGAGATCAACAATAGAAGCAATGTTCTAGTACCACTTGTGAAAACAAATGCAAGGCACATCTAACTATCATCCTATGCATGCTAGTTTTTTATTTCATCATTCAAACCTACAACTAGCATATACCACTGTTTACACCAAAATTTAGGAGAAGAGCGCGGGAACTCGCAGGCTTCCAAGATTATGCCAATCAAGGAGTCGATTGTGTAAAGATTGATATCTACCGGATCAGATGTGACACTGGGATCATTTCTCTTTAAATGATGTCAACAGATAATGATGGTGAGATATGTTTGGCATCGAGAAGATACATATCAGACTCTATAAAAGGGGAAAGATTAGAGTCCAAGCTATCTTGAAATAGAAATGTTTTCTTTGTGACAAAGATTGTACTGAGTCATATTCAAGTAGGATTCATTTTAGGCTCTGGGTATAAATATCAAACCCCGGCTATTATAAGGACACAATCAATCAAATACCAGTTATTTACTTTTTTGGCTCTGGCCACCCCTTAGGAGTAGGAGTAGAGTAGACATTAGGTGAGTTCTTTAGTAAGTACAGGCTGCATCAATCCGGTCGACCTCCACTGCTTATGTGTAAGTACTATCATGGCTTATACCTTTGTTTATATGGCTGCATCAATCCGGTCGACCTCTATTGCGACTCTGGTATAAGTTAGTTATCGACTCTTGTCTAGTTCAAGTACGGCTGCATCGATTCGGTTGACCTTCCACTGCTCGAACGAGATTAAGGTCTAAGTTATTGGCTCTATCTAAGGGTGGCGTTCCTTCAGATAGATTCATTAAGTTACCGATATTGCTTATTGCTTTCATTATTTATTTAATTACAGCAATATCACTTCGCCCGATTAGGATTGATCTAGATCAGCCTTATATCTTATTTAACCCATCATTTGTTAATCTAAACTAAGCTAATCTGCACTTTAAATGATGAGTTATGTTTTATCATCTGTTTTACATTAATCTTGATCGTTTATAGCGTGTGGTTAAGGCAAGTTTGATCTTGAGTAGATCTATTAGCTAGCAAAAACTATTCCATGCCTGTTATCACAGCATGTTTGATTATGCCTCACACCCCATTGTTAGCACCGTGGAGTGGGGATCGTTATTTGGTAGATCTATTCCTGAGAGGGCATGACCTTAACTGTGCGTTATGCCTGAATCGGCTATTTTAGCCGATATCAAGTGCTTTCATGAACAATTCGCATCACGAGATCGTTGAAGTAGCGATAGGTTGAAAGGTGTGTTAGCCCCATGATCTTATTATTGTATTACAACCTACATAATTCTGCCTCATGCCCCACTGATATTAGTAATAAGTTAGGTTTATTGTTGTTTCTACGGGCTGCATGATTCTGCCTCATGCCCCACTGGTTATAGCGATAGATGAGATATAGCATGTTCATTAGATTTATTTCTATTAAATGGTTGAATGTTGATGAACTGTTTCTTTTATAAAGGAGTATGGTTACTTGTAGTCATTGGCTTAGCATGAATTAATTATCGTTGATATCTTATTGCCATTGACTAATATTTGTCCAAAGAATAATATTTATCCTAAATGATAACCGATTCTTCTTACACAACCCCATGAGCTTTAACCGATTTATTCTTATAGATATGCTGAAATCAACTATTTAGTCGATATCCTTTCATATCGGCTCTCAGAGCCGCAGATTCGGGACTGTCTGGCAACACCGGCATGTTCCTGCCCTTAATTACTGATAAATTTTCTCTCCTTGTTAATTGCAGGGTCAAATTGACTGGCACGTCTCGGGAGGAGTGCGTAGAATCAACCATCCCTGCGCTGAAGCTAGGTGGATCTCTAGCTCCATCGAGCGGACCCTTCCAGCTTGCTCATGTGCCCTTGGTACGGGACGAAATTCTATGTCGACACACGTTTCTAACACGCTCGGTGGGACACCACAATCATCATGGCGGTTCACAACAACAAAGACATCCTTATGCTACATTATGAAGATCTACCTGATGGAGATAAAGATGTCATCGACAAAGCCACTGAAGAGTTTTAGAGCAAATGTTTGTTGTCCTACACCAAAACACATGACAACACAATTGTTTAAAATTTTCTAGTACCAAGAGTTCTATTACACGGGTAGACAGATACAACTGAAGCTGAAGACAAATGTTTCTTTATAGAAGTTGTAGGCAAATCTATCCATGATGCCATATCAAGCCAAAATAAAGCTTTCTTGGACACATTCCACAACGCCATGAAAGCAGCAATTCATGGGTTTCTAGTTGGTCAAGTTGGGCCGGCTTATTATAACATTCTAGATTTGTCGACCCAAGGAACAAATCAAGTCGGTACCAGCCATCAAGAAGCAGCACTAGCTGGTAATGGTGATGTCCAGGCAGTTCAGAGTTTATCTGAACAGACTCAAGGAACTACTACGAATCAGATACAATATAATTCTAGACCGTCAGTACAACATATGCAATAGCCGACGGGGCAAGGTCAGAATCAGGTGATCAATTTTAGCACATCAGGCCACATACCTTCGTCGGCTCAAAAAATAGCACCATCAATTCAAAGAATCCATAGAGATATATATCCTTATGTCTATAATCAGAGACTTCAAGCAGCAAGCCAGCAAATGACCCAACAGATAGAGATTCCACAAGGATATCACTATGGATGAGATTATAACACCCTTCACATGATTCCGAATCCAGGGTATCAAGGCACATGTGATTTCAATCCACAGATGGGTCAGCAAGTACAGAGAAATCCAAATTCAAATGCTGATGAGTTGCTGCTGAAGGTGATCGAGATGATGAAGAATCAGTTCGGTCTGAAGCTAAAAGGTCTAACCTTCTCGTACAAACGCCCATATCTAGAATGGTATGATTTGGTCGCTCTTCCCACAAATTATAGGCTCCCAGAGTTCGCTAAGTTCACTGGCCAAGATGGTATAAGCACGATAAAACATATCAGTCGGTATCTTACGCAATTGGGCGAAGCATCAGTTGAGGATGCCCATCGAGTTTGTTTCTTCTCCTTGTCCCTATCAGGGCCATTCTTCATTTGATTTTCATCACTACCAGTCAATTCTATTGCTAATTAGGCTGACCTAGAGAAGAAGTTTCATATATATTTTTACACTAGGACTGGAGAAAAGAAAATTACTGATCTGACAACTATAAGGCAGAAGACTAATGAATCAGGGCATTGAGTTTCTCTAGAGGTTCTGAGAGACTAGGAACTTGTGCTTCTCCTTAAACTTGGCTAATGATCAACTAACTACTTTAGCCGTTCAGGGAATGCTACCAATGTGGAAAGAAAAGTTGCTGGGAGAAGAATTTGATAACTTGGGTTCAATTAGCTCAATGAGTGGTAGTGCTCAATAGCCAATTCCAGAGTATGCGCATAGATACCTGATTCTAGAAGAGTACTATAGTGGCCGAAGCTTATAATCCATACTCAGTCGATGACGGCTATAAAGACGAAGAAGAAGAAGTTGCCACAGCTAAATGGAATTAGGGCAAAAAGACAGTAATGATGCCAAATCCTTGGGGAAGAGGAGTCGAGGAGAGCTATGACTTTGATGTCACAAAATCAGACAAGCTCTTTGATTTCTTACTTGAGAAGGGGCAGATCAAGTTGCTCGATGATCATGTTATGTTGCCCCCAGATCAGTTGAAGAATAAGAAGTTCTGCAAGTTCCATAATGCTACTTCTCATTCCACTAATGAATGCAGAATCTTCTAGCAGCATATACAGAGGGCAATTCAGCAAGGGAGGCTCAAATTTGATACGCCTCAGAAAATAAAAGTTGATGATAATCCTTTCCTAGGAAATCAAAACATGGTTGATGCTAGGCTGATCAAAGGAAAGACTAAGTTTCTAACATCAACCAAATCAAAAGAAGCTAGAATAGTCGATCCCAAGATGCAAATATCGGCCGACGAGTATAGAGAAATTAGAAAACAGTCGCAATAAGCAAAAGAGCCGATATGAGCAGGGGAAAATGTCAAAAGCAGGGGCGACAAGGCCATGAGTTACATCTCAGATTCTATTGAATAAGTGGCAGCTGGCAGAAGGAAAAGAATTATCAACATTGGTTAAAGGATCAAGAATACCGGTGTCAACTGGAAAAAGAGAGGTATGAAAGGGAGCAAGTTGAATCATATTAGGAATTGTCATTTCTTTAGACATTGCTGGAATGAAGGTTTGAAGTTGCCTACCAGACATGACTATCCAGAATGCATCAATCAATATTGGAAGTTTAGGTAATCTCAAACCAACTGCTGGTCTATCCATGCTCAAGACGCATATCATCATAATAACATGGATCGGCGCTTAAAAAATAAAAGTGTTCATGATCGGCTTGGAAAATGAGTTATTGACCAAGACTGGGACTGATTATGAAGAAGAAGGCAACAAAAGAAAATATGTTTCGTAGGAAGGCCAATGGTGTCTAGGAGGTTTAACAAGAAGCTAGAAGAGAAGTGTGCAATGCTTAAGGAATAAAGAGTTGGAATAGGCTCAGGCACCCGGTAAACCTCAAGTATGGTGTACTAAGCAAACAATCGATAAAAAGCAACCATCGGCTAATATCCAAATGGCCTTTTCTGTTGCCATCAGAATTCAGAGCTCTGACTAAATCAAGAAGTGTATTCAGATTTTGATGAATCAGAGTATGAAGAAATAGTTGCCAAGTTGATAGTTGTACAACAAGCAATATTTGATAAACCAGTCAAGCATCGGCACTTAAAGGCTTTATATATGAAATGTTTAGTTGATGGGAAGCTGATGAACAAGATGTTGGTGGACGGAGGTGCTTCTGTCAATCTTATGTCTTATACCACTTTTCATAAACTTAGCAAGGGACCAGAAGATCTGATGGAGACTGACATGATGCTTAAGGATTTTTGAGGTAATGCATCTAAGACCTGGGGGCAATAAACGTCAAACTAACAATTGGGAGTAAGACTCTGCTCACCACATTCTTCGTCATTAATAGAAAAGGGTCATACAGTTTGCTCCTTGGTCGTTATTGGATTCATGCGAACTGTTGTGTGCCATCGACCATGCATCAATGTTTGATTCAATGGCATGGAGATGATATTGAACTGGTTCGCGCTGATGAGTCTGTGAGCATCACAACAGCCGATCCAGTCTTCTAGGAACTAGGAGACTTCGAGTGCTTTTCTAGTAAGTTATGGGAAGGAGGCTTCATTAAAATCAGTAAGGAAAGCCAACAGCCGTTGCAAGCGATCGATTCTGAGAGTTTGTTTTAGTGAATAGTCACAGATTCACATCGGCCATTGGATTAAGGAAGCATTAGTTCCGAGTATGGGTTTAGGCTGACATATGAATGCTAAATGGAATCCTAAGTGCAGATCAGAATAAATGGATTTCTTAAACAAAGTTTTGTGGCACTTAATGAAATGCTTGACCTGAGTTGATTAATCAGTTTGACCTTTGGTATGAAAGGTTATGCGGGACGTTATCCTGGCATTTGATCAATACTTGATAGCCGATTCGTTTAGTCGTCGGCTCTAATAGCC
Source organism: Miscanthus floridulus (assembly GCF_019320115.1). NCBI lineage: Eukaryota > Viridiplantae > Streptophyta > Magnoliopsida > Poales > Poaceae > Miscanthus > Miscanthus floridulus. The sequence goes on along the minus strand of NC_089592.1, from coordinate 55,096,750 downwards.
AGGTACCAGAAGGGTATCGCCTCTAGTTCAAAAAATGAGATCTGAGATGAAAATCTTCAAAGCCATAAAAGACTGATATGATACGTATCGCCTCCAGAGCAAAGAATAAAAACAAAAATAGTCATACACAAGAGCATTGCACTAAGACACATTCATGAAAAGAACATGAGTCTTTGTTCATCGGATTACCCTAGATACAATCTAATCAAAGACCTTATTCACCACATCCTGGGCAGATGTGATGTCTACTATGGCCTCTACTGCCATAACAAATTCTTCAAGCAGGTCCTCATGTTCCTCAGAGCCATCAGCCCATTGGGAAACCTAGTCTCCATGGTGTGGAGCTCGTACCCAGTTTGGACTTGTGCCGTGGTCAGCACCACCACCACACCATGATGAACGCCATGGAGGGCGATCTCCTCAATGCGAGCTAGGGATGTCTTGAAGACGAGCATCGATGGGAGAACCCTGAGCATTGACAGTGTCTGTGACCGCATTCGCCGCTAGTTGGAGAGATTCCAACTGCACCAGTTAGGGCTAGCAATCATAGGAACAAAAAGACTATCAAGATAAAGACAAGGTAAATTCAGAATAAGGCATTCCTAGGATTCATCTTACCCGCCACCATGGCGTCAGACTTGGCTAGCCATACTCAGACAGCGCTGGCCTCCTCCTCGGCCACACGAAGAGCAGCCTGAGAGACCCCGTGGCAGATCTTGAGCTAGCCATTCTCCCGAGTCACCTCGGAATAGTGGTTCTGGGCCACCCTCTACTCCGAGAGGAAGCGCCGAGCGTCATCACCATTGTATGAATCAGAGGAATCCGATGATGAGGTAGGCACAGAAGACATAACATCAGAGGGCTCACCAGCCCTAGGAAGAGGATGAAGGCTATCAGTTCACGACAAACCTAGAAACAAAATGGAAGAGTTCATCACTATGAGCAAAAGATTATAGATTGTCGCCATGAGCAGAAGTCATCAATCTCACCTCATGCGTCGGAGATGCTGGTTCATCAGGCATGTTCTCCTCTAGGATCTCCGCCGTGTGCTTGCCTCAGTTGTCCTTACCGGCCATGAAATATGATTAGATCTACAGAAGGGAAAAAGAAAACTGCTACATGGTTTTGGTAGGTGGAGGAAAGCAAAGGAATAGTTGCGAATGGAGATGTGTTCAAGGCCAAAGCCCTCGACTAGTATTTGAAGACATGAAGCAAAGAGGTGGGCACCTCAAGACACGCAAAAGACAACCACAATTAATAGAAGGCGAAACACCACTTCATCAAGGCCAAAGAAAATACGACGCTGGGTAATTAAGGATAGAAGATCAAGGAGCTCACTTAATGAAGGTTGTATTTTCAGACTTAATTAGATTAATATTATAAGTCTGGGATCGGCTGTATCAAATCGGCTCTTTAGCCGAAACAAGAAGTACAAATAAACAATGAAGAGTACGATCGATTCTACACAAGATATGCGTCAACATACAAATTACAAGTTTAGAGTATCCTAGGATGACTTTCAGTACTTCTAGCCGGGTAGCATCAGCTTTTGTGATCTTTTGCTCATATTCTTCAGTTGTTCTAGGAGTGTTCTCAAGGCTACTTTGGATGGCTTTGCTTTCTTTTACTTTGGCCAACAATTCCTGTTTCTTCTATTTGATGGCATCAGGTATTTGGGCTAGAGTGGATTTACGATGATCAATGGCAGCCTTCACATTTTCTAGCTCCTTCTAAAGTTCTGCACGCTTGATTTCCTAGTTGGGATAACTCTAGATCAGTCCTAAGGGAAGAGTTCTTCAAATCATCAATCAATTGCATCAGCTCTTTAGCCTCTTGCCTGTTGGAATCCCCCTTGGTCAGCAAGGCTTCACGATTGGACAAGTTCCTCTAGGTCTTTTTCACCTTTAGGGTCTGATCTTCAAAGATAGACAAAGATGACAAGACTTTGGAGAAGGCTGGGGATGGATCACCCTTGATAACCAAGAAGGCTCTTTGCGTTGAATCAGTATCTTGGACCAAATCGGCTATGTTCCTCTCAAATATTGGTAGTATATTTCTTAGCCAATTTCTGGTCTCCTCCGACAAAGCTTCATTAGAGGAAGTGGCTGACGATCTGATCTTATCTTCATCAAAATATTCCTCAAGATTGAAAGAATAGCTCCGGGCTAGGAGGATTGAGTGCCTATGTATAATGGAAATCTTGATTAGAAGAATCGGATCAGTTTATAATAGAATGAACAAGTAAAATAAGATACAATACCTTTTCTGTGGATGCTTCTATCTGAAGGGGAGGAACAAGCTGATGATACACCAGTAATATCTGGTTGAATCGGCTCAAAAATCTCAGCGTCGGCATCTACAAGCATCGGAAGATTTTTAGTTCATGTTTGCTGTAGAGAGATAAATTGAGCAAATAACTCCCTTACCATCAATTGTTTGCCGGACTGGGGAATCAACAGTTTGAGTGTCGACGGCAGTAAGACCACCTTCAACATCGGTAGGATCGTTGAGCGGGCTGTTAGGCTCCCAATCATGCACAAGTTTTTCCTCAAGCGGTATCTGGCATAGTAAGAAGTCAGATGAAGGGTAAAAAATTGAATGAAGGAAGTTAAAGAAAGTACCCCAATAAGCATCAAAGATAAAACCCATATTTTCTGCTATTGTGGAAGTATCAGTTATTTCAATCGAAATTGGCTTCTTTCATGGATCAACCGATGGAGGTTCAGTTGATGCCGAGTCGGACTGCCTGGGATAACAGTTCCACACCCAGGGCAGGTTGAGACGCAATGCTCAATAACTATGAAGGAATGAAAGCAATAATGGGATATCATTTTGAGAAGAAGATGAATTGTTTACCTGAGCAGCTGATGGCCTCATTCTATGGAGTCTCTTCCTAGTGGTGGTTTTCTAGGTTGTCCCTTGAGCTGCCTTGCGCTTTGAAGATTGGTATGTCACAATAGTAGAGGTAGCCTGAGTTTTCATCAATTTTGTCAGTGAAGGTGCAACCGATCCCATTCTTGAATTCGGGCATGGTGGCTGGTAATCTACTAGACCCCCCTTCCTATCCAAGCTCAGAGGATCAAATTCAACATCTTGAAAAGGTCAATTAGGACGGTTGGCAGAGGAATTCATCAAGCATTTTTTGAAAAGATATAGCAAATTACCTCTCCGTTAGAAGCAAATTCTCTATCTAGAGCTATACACAAAGGGTGGACCGATCCACAAAAAGATGGGAACACCATTCTTGCCACCAGGAGTCGAAGAGAGTAGAAGAGAGACTGACTCTAATCCCATCATGCAAATAGAGGGAAGGAAGATCTGATCCCAGCTGAAAAACTCTTCTGGCTTCTAGTACTTCACTAATATCTTCCCGTGACTTTAGTATGTTCTTGAAGAATGGTTGAGGAGGCAATTGGCCAAAACCAAACTGACGAGCTATAAAGGATGGGTTGTAAAATTCATACATTGGGAGGTTGCCTAGAATGAAAGAGCCTATAGCCATTTTACCACGACCATGACAAAACTCGGCTGGAAGAACACAGGGCTTGATAAAAGAATTGAAGATTACAGCCGCCACATTGTCCGAACAACCTGACTTAAATTGAAACTTGAATGGGAAGGCCAGCTCATCATTCTCATCATCATATGGTAGCCAAGTTAGGATGTCTACACCAAACCCTCTAGTAGAACTTCTTGAAGAGATGGCCAATATCAAAATTGATTGTTATGGCTGATGCAGCCTCACCATAGCTCATGCACTGCCGAGTTCTTCCTTCTTCACCTCTATATTCCTCATCAAAGTTGGAAGAAGGAAAACTCAGACTTTTGAGACCTAGGCCTCACAAACTTATGCATATACAGGTTAAGCCACAGTTGTATTAACCACCAAGGGCCATTGATAGTATGCACTGGTTCATTCTTCAATAATTGGGCAGCCACCTGGTACATTAGATGATAAGCAGCTCCTAGCAAATACTTTCCAAGAGGGATATCCTTGCCTAATGCTAGGTGCTCCGCCATGAGCTTGTGATTATAGGTTAGACTACAGGATGACCTATAGAAAATGAATCTTTCCTAGCCACATGTTCAGAAAGGACACATATTCCCTTTCGCTGACAACTGATCCATCTTCAATGTGGTTCAGAATATAACCGGCCCATCCTGTGCAGTCTACAATTTTGGCTAATTTCTTAGAGCCAACACTCAAGTACTCATAAGGTTGCATTGATCTAGTAATTCTAAGACTGGTCAACATATAAACATCGGTCGGAGTGATGGTCATTGGACCATGATTGAATACAAAGGCATTCAGGGCATTGGACCAGAAATAAGATGCAGAGATCAGAAGTGAGTCTGTTCCTCTCCATCTCAGACAACAAGAGGGTCAGACATTGATTCAGATCATAAAGCTCCCAATCTCTACCCTTTTTCTCAAACACCCTATGGAACCAATTTCTCCATCCCTTAGGCATCTTTGGCCAATTTCTAAAGAGTTTTGGTATTCCAAGAGGACAAATCCACTTGCAGATTATTTGAAGAGGATTTGGTTGGTTTCTTGGCGGATGAAATCAGATGGATTGGGATTGGCCATAGTCCCAAGAAAATAGATATTGGGGGCAATAGTTGATGGGATCAAGATTTCGTTCCTCATTTCCTAAGAAATCAAATGAAATCAGTCTGAGGAGAAAAGAAACGCAAGCTAGCAGCCGATAATTGGAGAGTAGAAACTCAGAAACATACCTTAGGGACATGGTCGATGGTCACCATTAGAGTCAAAAAAAAATGGTTTGAATCTAGTGAGGATCGCTTGGATGATGACTTATTGGAACTGATGGTTTGCTAGGGTTTGGGGCCTTGGCGATGACAGCGTCGACTGTTAAAGTTAGCTCGAGAAAGAAGGAGAAAGCAAATAGGTTGAGTGGGTTGCAAAAGATACTGTTGGGATGCTATATAAAACTCGGGCCAAAAAGTTAGGAGTCATGCGTATACCTCGGGATAGAGGAGTTGCAGCATGGTAAACCAATGAAGTAGAATTTTGGGATAAAATCATTTTATCCCAAAATTGGGGGCATGTGTTTACACCAAAATTTGGGAGAAGAGCGTAGAAACTCGTAGGCTTACAAGATTGTGCCAATCAAGGAGTCGATTGTGTAAAGATTGATATCTGCCGGATTGGATGCGACACTAGGGATCGTTTCTCTTTAAATGACATCAGCAGATAACGATGGTGAGATATGATTGGCATCAAGAAGATACATATCAAACTCTACAAAAGAGAAAGATTAGAGTCCAAGCTATCTTGAAATAGGAATGTTTTCTTTGTGACAAAGATTGTACTGAGTCGTACTTGAGTAGGATGCATTTTAGGCTCTGGGTATAAATATCAAACCCCAGCTATTGTATGGTCACAATCAATCAAGTACCAGTTATTTACTTTTTTCGGCTCCAGGCCACCCCTTAGGAGTAGGAGTAGAGTAGATCTCAGTGAGTTCTTTAGCAAGTATGGCTGTATCGATCTGGTCGACCTCCACTGCTTGTCTGTAAGTACCGTCATGACTTATACATCTGTTCATACGGCTGCACCGATCTGGTCGACCTTCACTATGACTCTGGTATAAGTTAGTTATCGACTCTTGTCTAGTTCAAGTATGATTGCATCGATTCGGTCGACCTCCACTGCTCAAACTAGATTAAGGTCAAGTTATCAGCTCTATCTAAGGGTGGCGTTCTTTCAGATAGATTCATTAAGTTATTAATATTGCTTATTGCTTCCATTATTTATTTAATTACTAGCAATATCACTTTGTCCGATTAGGATTGATCTAGATCGGCCTTATATCTTCTTTTTTTAACCCATCGTTTGTTAATCTAAACTGATCTAATCTGCACTTTAAATGATGAGTTATGTTTTATCTGCTGTTTTACATCAATCTTGATCATGCATAGCGTGCGGTTAAGGCATGTTTGATCTTGAGTAGATCTATTGGCTAGCTGAAAACTGTTCCATGGCCCGTTATCACAGCCTGTGTGATTCTACCTCACACCCCACTGTTAGCACCGTGGAGTGGGGATCATTATTTGGTAGATCTATTCCTGAGAGGGCATGACCTTAACTGTGTGCTATGCCTGAATCGCTATTTTAGCCGATATCAAGCGCTTTCATGAACAGTTCGCATCACGAGATCATTGAAGTAGAGATAGGTTGAAAGGTGTGTTAGCCCCATGATCTTATTATTGTATTACTGACCTATATAATTCTACCTCATGCCCCACTAATATTAGTAATAAGTTAGGGTCATCAAGTCTATTGTTGTTTCTACGGCCTGCATGATTCTGTCTTATGCCCCACTAGTTATAGCGATAGATGAGATCTAACATGTTCATTAGATTTATTTCTATTAAATAATTGAATGTTGATGAACTATTTATTTATAAAGGAGTTTGGTTGCTTGCAGTCATTGGCTTAGCATGAATTAATTATCGTTGACTATCTTATTGCTATTGACTAATATTTGTCCACAGAATAATATTCATTTTGAATGATAACCGATTCTTCTTACACAACCCCTGAGCTTTAACTGATTTATTCTTATGGATATGCTGGAATCAACTATTTAATCAATCTCCTTTCATATCAGTTCTTAGAGCCACACATTCGGGTCTGTCTAACAACACCGACATGTTCTACCCTTAATTACTAATAAACTTTCTCTCCTTGTCAATTATAGGGTCAAATTGATTGGCACATCTCGGGAAGAGTGCATAGGATCAACCATCCCTATGCTGAAGCTAGGTGGATCTCCAGCTCCATCGAGCGAACCCTTCCTGGCTTGCTCGTGTGCCCTCGGCATAGGACTGAAATTCTGTGTTGACAACCACACAAGCATGTATATCAAACTTAAACTTGACAAATGCAAACAAGCATATGTGAATGCACATTCAAATGCATCATACAATGTCCATGAGCTTGCTCCCCCTACTTGTGTGCTCAAATTTTAATTGATCCCTTTCCTTTGTCAAAGACCTATCTTTGTGAATTACTTCTCCCCCTTTGTCATCGATGACCACAAAAAGGTGAGCTCAAGTTATAGATAGGTTATGAAAGAGAGGATCATTTTCTCAAATTTGGTTCAATCTAGATTAGCTTGCCAAAGACATTTAACTCGGTTTGATCCAAGGACAAGCTTCTTCACACCTCCAAATAAGGGTTATCTTGTACCATGTTGAGTTAAACACTTATAGCTAATTTTCTAGATTAAACACTAGGTTCACTAGCCCATAAACATGTCATATGCTACCACTAGATCATTTCAAACATAGAAGCAATAGTGGTATCATGCAAGCATCAAATCCATTTGATTTTCATGAATGAGCCTATAGAACATGAGGAATGACTAGATGCACTAAACAAGTCCTTAATAAAGTATGAATGACATGTCAACCAATTTTACCTTGCTTTGCTCGAAGGAGAGGCATGTCATACAATGGGGGTTGAAAGCATCTAGGCCTCTTGTTGGGTTTTGGTGATTAATGAAGACATGAGATTACTATGACTAACGTGTGTTTTGTAGAGACAATTTGAGTTAGGTCATGGTAATGGAAATTAATTGGGCAATCATGGTTGTCATGCCCCTATCGATGGAAATCATTTCAATTTTCAAAGGATGGATGACAAGGTAAAGGATAGACTAGTTCTAAGTGTCGTTTGGTGTTAGAGAGACACTTAGAGTAATTTAGGACTTTATTTTTCCTTTGGCCATACTATTAAGGGGGGTATGGACTAGTAGCTTGACCTAGGTGAGTCTAGTGGGTTAGGTGTGGTGCACACTTATCAGCACTAGGTAGCTCAGGAATAGCCCTAAGATCAATTGGAGTCAACTTCATTCATATAGGATTTCGAGTTGGAAGTGAATGGAGGGTCAAATGACTGACCGAACGCTGGAGGGTGAGTTCAGTCAGTTCATTTGATCAACTATAGTCATCTGGTACTGACCGGATGCTGAGTGGAGGAGCACCAGACGCTGGGGTGCCTACGTCTGGTCCACTCTAGAGAGGTTCTAGTGAGGCTTTTTCTTGACCGGACGCATTCGGTGGGTGCTGACCGGACGCTGGTCAAAGTTCGATCAGAGATTAATGGCTCTCTTTGACACTATGGTAGGTACAATTGACCAGAGCGTCCGATCACCCCATAGAGTGATGACTCAGCCTCCAAACATTATGTTTTGAATGACGGGGTATAAATACTTGCTCCACTCATCCATGGGAGCTCTCTTGCCCATTTATTCAGCTAAGAAACACCTTTGGAGTGCAAGGGAGAGCAAGAGCCTAGTGGGGTGATTAAGATTTGATAATCCAAGATTAAGGACCTCATTAGTGCATAGGGAGTAGAAAGTGTGCATCCACCTTTCTCATTAGGCTTGTCTTGATCAAGTGAGACTTTGTGCTTGTTACTCTTGGTGATCGCCATCACCTAGATGGCTCAGTGGTGATTGGAAGCTTGGTGATCATCCGACGGAGCTTGTGGATGGCCCAAGTCAAGTTGTGAGAGATTCACCGCGATGGAGTGTCAAAGAATTAGCCCGAAGAGAGCACTTGATCCTTGCACGGATCAAGGTGGAGCTACACCCTTATATGGGTGCTCCAACGAGGACTAGTGGAGAGTGGCGACTCTCCAATACCTTGGGAAAACAGTCGCCGTATTCCTTTCCCTCTCTTTACTTTAAGCATTTACATTTGAGCAATTCATTTCATGTCCTTACATTCCTAGAATTGTCATGCTAGAGTAGGATTGGAACCTAGGGTGCAAAACTTTTGTATGGGAGAACAATAGAAACACATTTTAGACACAAGGGGTGAAATGGGCTAAGTGTAGGGCTTTACTATTGCAAAAATTTAGAATTAGCCCAATTAACCCCCCCTCTTGGGCATCTTGATCCTTTCAATTGGTATTAGAGCCTCATGCTCCCTAAATTAGGCTTAACCACCTAGAGCAAGATGTCCCACGAGGATGGACCCCCTCCTATCTTTGAGGGAGATGATTTTCCTTATTGAAAAATTCACATGGAGGCATACCTAGAGGCTTTAGATGTTGGATTTCTTAGAGCCACCTCACATGGCTTCCCAAAACCTAAGGATCCCGCCAACCTTCAAGGCGATGAGGTTAACTACGAGAAGTGGAATGCAAAGGCTAGAAACACCCACTTTAGAGGCCTTTCTAAGGACGTTTTTAACCATGTGCAGAACCATAAAGACGCCTATGCACTATGGTCGGACATTTGTGCGCTCCATGAGGGAATCAAGAGTGAGCATAAGGAACGCTACCACCTTGTGTTGAAAAAGCTTAATTCATTTGAGATGCTTCCTAGAGAAAGTGCCAATGAGATGTATTCATGCTTGAATGTTCTTGTAGAGGAAAGCCAATGGGCTTGGACTCACACAAATGCAACCCTTCGATGTTGTGAGAAAAATCTTGAGTGTCCTCCCCATTGACAAATATGGACATATTATGACGGTGCTTCATCAAGATGATCTTTCCACCACTACACCAACTCAAATATTGGGGAAGATCAATGCACTTGAGATGTACATGCACATCACTCCACAAGATGGCTCTTCTTCCACCAAGAAGAAAGATTTGGCATTCAAGGCTAGACAAGAGAAGAGGGGGCAAAGCAAGAGTTGATTATGATAGCTCAAGTGATGATGAGATTGATGATGCAAGTCTTGCTATTATGGTGAGAAGAACTACCAAGATGCTCAAGAAGCTAAACAAGAATGGTGTCGAGTTTGATGGCAAGAAGAAGAAATTCTTCACTAGTAATAGAAGGAAGCCCATCTCCAAAATGGATTGCTATAATTGTGGAGAACTTGGTCATCTAGCTCATCAATGCCCCAAACCTAAGAAAGACAAGTACAAGAAGAAGTACAAGGGCAAGAAAGATGACTCAAGTGATGAAAATAATTATGAGAAGAAGAAGAACAAGCCATACAAGAAGGATGGCAAGAAGAAGGAATTTCACAAGAAGAAGAATGGCAAGGCATACATTGTTGGTGATTGGCTCACAGATATTGAATCATCAAGTGGCTCATCCGATGATGAAAGTGAGAGTGAAAACAAGAAGGTGGCCGCTCTTGTAATTGATTCTTCACTATCTTAACCAACACCGCCACCATCATCCTCTACACACCTATGCCTTATGGCCAAGGGTGAACAAAAGGTACAAAATGATGATGATAGTAGTGGTGATGATAATGCTAGCAATGATGAAAGTGGTAGTGATAGTGATGACGAATTTGAATCACCTTCTTATGATGATCTTGTGAAGTTGCTAAACCAATACACTAAAATCATTAGAAAGACAAGAGCTAAAAATAAAAAGCTAGAACTTGAGAAGGACTCACTCTTAGCAAAGTATGATATAGCCGAAAAAGCTAGTGTTGAGCTTAGAGAAGAAAATAAAAATTGTGTCATCCAAACTCAGGGAGCTCAAATCCTCTAAAAAGGAGCTTAGAGAAAAACATGATAAACTTGAGGAGATACATAATGAGCTCACCACTAGTTACAATTTTCTAAAAGAAGAGTACACCAATCTCAAGATTAATCATGACAATCTTGTTCTTTCTCATGAGTTATTATTCAATGAGCCACATGATGCTACTAACAATGTTGTTAAGATTGATATAACTACATCATGTGATGATTTGATTGTTGAGAGCATTGAGCAAGGTTCTAGTAGCAAAGGCAAGAAAGTGGTTGAGTCCAACAACTATAATGATTATGTCAAGCTTAAGAATCATAATGAAAAGCTCAAGAAAGATATTGAAAAGCGATCAACCACCAACACAATTGTGATAGTGAATCTTGACAATGATTATGATATAGCTCTTGAAAATGAGATACTTAAAGAAGAGAACAAGAAACTCAAGATGGAGAAAAATCATGATGAACTTAGAGAAGAAAACAAGAAGCTCAAGTTGGAGAAAGAACATCTCAAGACCGATTTGAGCAGGTTCACAAGAGGCCAATATCTCTAAAGTGAGCTACTCATGAACACCATGATGAAGATGGATAGAAGTGGTATTGGGTACTTAGCAAATCAAGAGAAGAAAGCTCAAGCTCAACATCAACAACAATACAAGTCAAAGCCTAAGCCAAAGAGATGTTTTGAGTGTGGATAAGAAGGTCACTTTGCCCATGAGTGTCAAACTCCACCACCACAACCCTTGCCCAAGCATGCTAGACCCTTTTGCCTTCAATGCTCGGTACATGCTTAGAAAGGATTCTAGTGGAAAAATGAAAGTCATGTTCTTAGATCCACCCAACAAGAATAGGCCTAAGCAAATTTGGGTTGCAAAGTCACTAGTTGAGAAAGTCAAGGGCCCTCATTAAGTTTAGGTCCCTAAACAACAAGCTTGATCTCTTATGTGTAGGTGAACTATAAGACCGGTGGAAGTCATTGGGTTATTGATAGTGGTTGAACTCAACATATGACCGGTGATCTTCGTATGTTCACCTCACTAGATGAAGAAGTAGATGGTCAAGAAAGGATAACATTTGGTGATAATTCAAAGGGCAAAGTTCAAGGATTGGGCAAAGTTGCAATATCAAATGATCATTCAATATCAAATGTGCTATATGTTGCTTCATTGAGTTTCGACTTGCTATCTGTTGGTCAATTGTGTGATCTTGGCTTTCAATGTTTGTTTACCGAGAAGGAAGTGGCTTGTGTCAAAGAAAGATGCTGATCAAGTTATATTCAAGGGTTTTAGATACAACAACCTATATCTAGTGGATTTCACCTCCGAAGATGCAAACTTGAAGACATACTTATTCACTAAAACATCACTTGGGTAGCTATGGCATAGAAGACTTGCATATGTCGGGATGAGCTCACTCAAGAAGCTAATGAAGAATGAATTGGTGAGAGGTTTGAAGGATGTGAAGTTTGAGAAAGACAAGCTTTGTAGTGCATGTCAAGCTGGCAAGCAAGTTGCAAACACTTATCCAACAAAAGCTTACATGTCAACAACAATAGTACTAGAGCTTTTTCATATGGATCTTTTTGGACCAACAACTTACAAGAGTTTGAGAAGCAATCTCTATTGTCTTGTGATAGTTGATGACTACTCTAGATATACTTGGGTATTCTTCCTTCATGACAAGACCGAAGTGGCCGCATGTTTCAAGAAGTTTGCCAAGAGAGCACAAAATGAATTTGAAGTGAAGCTCAAGAAGATAAGAAGTGACAATGGAAAAGAATTTGATAACATAAACATTGAAGCATATTGTGATGAAGTAGGGATCAAGCATGAGGTCTCCACAACATACACTCCTCAACAAAATGGTGTAGTAGAGAGAAAGAACCGGACACTTATCACCCTTGCAAGAACAATGCTTTGATGAGTACAATACACCCGAAGATCTATGGGAAGAAGCTATCAACACCACATGTTATGCATCCAATCGCCTATTTCTTCAAAAGTTTCTTAGCAAGACCCCTTATGAGTTGCTCAATGGGAGGATGTCGGACGTATCATTCTTCTAGGTGTTTGGATGCAAATGCTACATCTACAAGAAGCGGCAACACCTAGAAAAGTTTCAAAGATGTTGTGATATTGGTTTTCTTGTTGGTTACTCATCAAAGTCCAAAGCATATCGAGTATTTAATCATGCCACCGGCTTGGTTGAAGAAATATATGATGTGGAATTTGATGAATCTAATGGCTCCCAAGGAGCATATGAGAATCTTGATGATGTAGGTGATGAACCATTGAGGGAGGCCATGAAGGACATTCTAGTTGAAGACATCGAGCGCAAAGATGATGGAGATGATGTACAAGTGATTGATCCACCCTCTTTATCAAATGAGCCACAAGATGATGATAAAGATGAGAAAGTAGAAAATGAAGATACTCATGTCTCCCATGATCAAATGGTAGCACAAGCTTAAGATGTTGATGCTCCACAACCTCCCTCTCAAGTGGTTGATAGAAGAAATTCACCCCTACTACAAGCACATCCACAAGATCTCATCATAGGGAGTCCTTCAAAGGGAGTAATGACTCGCTCTCAAAAACTTGCTTCATTTATTGAACATCACTCGTTTGTTTCTTGCATTGAACCTAAGAATGTAGAAGAAGCTCTTCAAGATCTAGATTGGATAAATGCCATGCATGAAGAGTTGAACAACTTCACCCGCAATGAAGTTTGGACACTTGAAGAGCTGACCACAAGGTGCAAGAGTCATTGGAACAAAGTGGGTGTTCCGCAACAAGCAAGATGGTCAAGGCATTGTTGTGAGGAACAAGGCAAGACTAGTTGCAAAGGGGTTCTCTCAAGTTGGAGGGTTGGATTTTAGAGAAACCTTTGCACCGGTTGCAAGACTTGAAGCCATTTGTATCCTCCTTGCATATGCATCGCATCATGAAATGAAATTATATCAAATGGATGTTAAAAGTGAATTTTTAAATGGTTCATAAATGAACTAGTCTATGTTGATCAACCTCCTCAGTTTGAAGAACCTAGATATCCTAATCATGTCTATAGGTTGTCCAAGGCGCCTTATGGGCTTAAGTAAGCCCCAAGAGCTTAGTATGAGCACCTTCAGGATTTCCTCATTGAGAAGGGCTTCACCATTGGGAAGGTCGATACCATACTATTCACCAAGAAGCTTGACAGAGAGATCTTCATTTGTCAAGTATATGCTGATGATATCATATTTGGCTCATTAAATGAAGACTATTGCAAAGAGTTTGGTGAATTGATGTCAAAGGAGTTCGAGATGTCTATGATTGGAGAGCTTACATTCTTTCTTGGCTTTCAAGTCAAGCAAATGAGAGAGGGGATTTTCATCACTCAAGAAAAATATACTAAGGACCTTCTCAAGGGGTTCAAAATGGATGAATGTAAGCCAATCAAGACACCAATACCATCTAATGGACATCTCGACCTAGATGAGGGAGGTAAATTGGTTGATCAAACTCTCTACCATTCTATGATTGATAGTTTATTATATTTGACCGCATCTAGGCCCAACATTATGTTTAGTGTGTGTATGTGTGCTAGATTTCAAGCTAATCCTAAGGAGACTCATGTGGTTGCCAGTTAAAAGAATCCTTAGGTATCTTAAGCATACTCCAAGCATTGGTCTTTGGTATCCCAAAGGAGCTAGATTCCAACTAGTTGGCTATTCTGATTCGGATTATGCCAGGTTGCAAAATTGATAGAAAAAGCACATTCGGAGGGTGCCATTTGCTTGGTAGATCACTAGTGTCTTGGTCCTCCAAGAAGCAAAATAGTGTGGCATTGTCCACCGCCGAAGCGGAGTACATTACCGTGGGTGCTTGTTGTGCACAAATTCTTTATATGAAGCAAACTTTGCTAGACTATGGTGTAGTTCTAGAAAAGGTACCTCTTTTATGTGACACTAAGAGCACGGTAATGCTTGCTAATAATCCAGTTCAACACTCTCGCATCAAGCACATAGATATCCACCATCATTTTCTTTGAGATCATGTTGCTAAAAATGATATATCACTCTAAGGTGTAAGGACTGAGGATCAATTGGCGGATATCTTCACTAAACCGCTAGATGAAGCTACATTTTATCGGTTGAGGAATGAGCTCAATGTGCTTGACTTTAGTAACTTCACTAAAAAATGAGCTTATGTTGTCCCTTGCATTGCATTGTAATATAAAATATGTTTAATTTTTTAGTAATGCACTTAGGGCTTGTCTAACATGGTTAAGATAACCGCCAAAAAGTGTGAAGAAGCTTAACCTTGGATCAAACTTGACAAGCAACTAGACTTACTTTCAAGTATTGCATTGCATGCACATGTGTGTTGCTTTGTTGTTTCTTTTCAGTTATCTTTTGAGCACCCGCTGTGTTTGTCCACAAATAGGGAGAGCATTTGAAGCTTCTATTGGTCATAAAACCCTCTTGTGTGGTCACATGGTGCTCCTCGGCCCTTTTATTACATATTTTCTTAAAAAGAATTATAGCCTAAGGTAAAATACTTTGAAAAAATTGAGGGCTTGAGAGAGGTCTCTCACATCAGTCCCAATTGGTGTTTATTTGTGTCTTATTAAAGTTGGGACTTGATTGGGAAAAGGTAGCGCGGAGGAACTTTGAAGATTTGCTAAAAAATGGTGACCGGATGCTAAACAATGTTCCTCCAGTGTCCACTGTGAAGATGGCCCTACTGTCCGATCAAACAAAGAAGAAGATGTCAGGATCGACCGGACTCTGTTGTGCATCTAATCATGAGGCACCAGACACGTCTGGTCACGACTTGAGGGGGTTTTGACCTCTCGGTTGTCGACCAGACTCCGAGTGGCATCGTCCGATCATGGCCACCTGGTGCGTTTGGTCAGTTGAATCCGAGTGGATCTAAAATTCCTTTTCTTCTCTATCACGCGGGGGCCACCATGAATAGTTTTCCTTTGTCTTCACCTTGTTTGTACCCGGGTCACCCGTGCCGCCAGCATCGCGCCACCGCACCACCGCCGTGCCCATGCCTGCACCTCCACTATCGTGCCTACACCTGCGCCTCCACCGCCGCACCTGCACCTACCTCGCGTAGTTGAGCTCTACTGTGCCACCACCACATAGCACTCGCGCCACAATGTCCGTGTCACCTTGCCCGCGTCATCGTGCCTGCACCACCGTGGCTATCGTTGACTTCTTCACGAGCGTCACCATGAGGTGCTCCATCGTCGATCTACTCAGTGCCATCAAGCTTTCTGTCTAGGCACCGACAACCCTAGCCCTAGGTGTAACCTTGCTGATACCGAGTGGTGCCCCATGATCCTCTCCTTTACTTATCGATTTCAATTTCTCTTCTACAGCTTGCTTCTTAGGGTTTCTCACATCTAGATGAATATAGTGATTATTTATATTTCCTGTCTATTCCATCATGCAGTGAGTCGGTGCTCTTATGGTTGATTTGATAGTTGTTAGTAAACTCGAGGCCAAGCCTATGAGTATAGGATTGAGGCCAAGCTTCACGAGTGTCAGTTGGCAGTTGTTCCTTATCAGTGGTAGTGATTCTTGTCAACTTCAGAGATGGCTCAGTGCAAGAACAGTCGGGGATGGTCCTGGTGATGAGGATCCAAGGCTTCCATCTCGCCTGATTGCTTAGCAAAAATGAAGGGTGAAAAAGACTACAAAGAAGAAGCACAAGTTCAATGATGTTGAGGCAGAGAGGGCAACAATAGTGGTAGCTGCCGTAGAGCGAAGCCAAGAGAGGTGGATCTGGGAGTGGCATTTGCATAGGCGATCAGTTGTCATCAGCTCAGAGGGCCACCATCAAGGGGATTAAGACTAGTCTTGGTAGTCCACCTAGAACTATCTTGCTTGGAGGACGATGTGTCTCTTTAGAGGAGAGTTAGATTCAGGGGGTGACTGAGCAGTAGACATAGTCGGTAGAGCAGACAGAGGACGCTCAGCATGGAGAACAGATTGAGGAGGTAGAGCAAGCAGCACAGCCATAGCTTCTATGCTCCAATTGCACACACACTCAGGTGTCACCGAGGCCTCAGACAAATAGGTGGGGCTCTCATCAACCTCCTAGACTAATGAGGACATCACTTCTTCAGAGGTACCCGCTGATCCTCCAACCGTCATGCAAGGTCCAATGACCCGGGCTCGAAAGCGACAACTCAATTTAGAGGTGAGCTCGTTCTTAAGCGATACTTTTCATACTTTTGAGAATAGACTACTACCTAATGATGTAATCTTGCTTAGGAACATTGGAGAGGGTCATGAAGGACTTAGAGGAAGTGGTGGAGGTGATGATGACCAGCAAGGACGTCCAACACAAGCTGGAGGCCCAGTCCAACAAGAATTAGAGTCTGCCTTGCCTCTAGGACCAGTCTGTCTTAAACTAGTCACCCAGGACGCATCCGGACTCCGTTTTCGATGATCCACATATGGATGGAAAGATAATTTTATAAGAAAGCCAATCCAAGTGGTTTTATGTAAAAATCTCTTCAGAATCAACAGAAATCGTTAAAACAAGTCAGCATCTAGAATCTGCCAGGGTGCTGCGACACCGTCTTTTGATCCGTTGGACCGTGTATCATGTTTGGGCCCATTAGGGGCGCGTCCAGGGGTCTTGCATGACCCTAGAGTCTTCATAAACAGCTACCGCCCCTCCATTAGGATTTGAGTTTTGCTTAGATTATTCTGTCAAGAACAGTTTCACCGTTCATCGGTTTGTGAGACTCCAACTTCGTGAGATAATCTTTCATCTACAATTTGGTTGTGTTCTTTCTTGTTCTTGCTTGTGTTCTTCATTGTGTAGGCAAGGATTAGCCTTCTTGGTGAGGTCAACCTAGTCTGTGACTTGGTTGATAACTAGAGGAGCTGTGGTGCTAAGATTGCAGGGTTCGATCTTTCGATCTGAAGCTAGATCGGTGTGTCATTCTCCGCCACAATGATAGTTACCATCACCTAACAGAAGATCAGGATCCCCATCTCCATTAAGTGGTAATCAGAGCTAAGGTATACTATTAGGTTCACTTTTATTCCCTAGTTTTGAGTGTTTCACATTCGTCCCATAGTCCAATGCCATACTCGTTTTTCCTGTCCTAGAACCTTTCGCGCCATAGCCTTTGCATATTTCAGTTTCAGAGTCCGTCGTGTTGAGTTTGTGTCCTGGTCAAGATCTTGTTGCTAGTTAGGTCATGTTAGAGTCTAGTTCGTATGTTTTCCCCCATCAGTTTCCATCAAATCTTTGCTGTTGTGACCAGTTTTGTACACATTGTTCCCGTTTTGTCCTCTAATTCGGAGTCAATTCTTAAAATTGATCTAGTTTTCGCATATGAACTCCGATTTTGACGTTCCATATATCAAAATTGATCAGAAAAAAATTTCAAATCCAGTCCATCCCTATGTTGTCAGGGTTCAAAAATTTTAGATTGGTCAAAAAGTGGTCACAAGATCCTCTTTCCGTGGTCACAAGGTTTTTGTCGATTTTGAGCAAGTTTTCTAAAAATTCCACAGGCCATGTCTTTCACTTGTTTCAGCTCATATTTTCTGTGGTTACTTCTTTTGTGCTCCTAAGTAAATAAAAAATATAAAAAAATAAAATAAAAAAGTCAAAATTTCCCAAAAAAACAACGACAGCCTAAAAAATAGAAAAAAGAGGGGCAAAAGAGGAACAATATTTAGAGGAGCACATAGAGAAGACCAAAGTGAGCTGTGATAGCGTGTGCGTTCTGGTTCCTTGTTTGTGTTGCTATTTCCATCCACCATACTTATTTTTCATACACCAATCACCTTGCTATCCACCATACTTTTGTCACACACCTGGTACTTAGAACATTTTAGACCAGCAACAAGAACAAGTACTTTGGACTATAATTCAGCATTACTTTCTATTACTGACTTGTGTGCCAGATATATATATTACTCTTTGTGTGCCTTCTAAGCTCCACAAACTCTTCAGATCAGTACAGACAAAGGGCCTTGCAATCTCGGTACCACTGCCTCACAGGTATCACGAACCAACCACCGGTTGTACCGCCCACTGCTTGTGTTGGTAAGAACTTTGTAAGAGCTTGGTAAGACGCTTCCACTTGTTGTAAAAAGTGACACCACTACAACCACGTAGTCACTTGGTAGGGATAACTTTCACCGTTTGTTCCTATTTTTTTGTTTTCAATGGCAGGAGGTGAACAGACTGGAGATAACAATCCTAAGGGTTTCAGCGAGTGTGTCAATCAAGAGCAACTACAAGCTATTGTAGAGAATGCCCATAAAAGGATGAATGAGGCCGTCAGGAAGGCCGTCGCTGACGCACTCATTGAACTCAACTATTGGCAATAGCATGGAGAGATTCGACAAGCGAATTTCCACGCTAACCAACAAGGTTACTGAGTTGAAAACCTTTGTGGCGGGCAACAACTGACGTCTCTGGTAGCAACACCGATGGTCAAGACATGGTGTATGATACCAATGGGAACATAGGTCGAGCAGCTTTCTAGCAAGAGAGATTACGACAACGTCTTCGCCGCAACACGACAGGTATGGGTGGTGTCCACCACCATCGTCAAGGTAATAATCACCATGTGCCCGATGATCCTTATGCTAAAATTAAGTTCACAATACCATCTTTTTCGGGTCATTATGATGCTGAGGGATATCTTGATTGGGAGATGATGGTAGAACAAAAGTTTAGTGCCCACCTTGTACCTGAGCAGCATAGAGTTAGACAAGCTACTAGTGAGTTTAAGGATTTTGCCATTATTTGGTGGAATGGGCTAGCTGCACAGAATGCTTTACCTAGTATGTGGGAAGAACTTAAGGTAGCTATGCGTGATCAGTTTTGTTCCTACCTTCTTATCATAGAGACTTGCAGTAAGAAATTGATGCGTTTAGAACAAGGAGATAAATCTGTACAAGATTACTATGGTGAGCTCCAAAAGCAATTGATGCACTGTAGTGTTGTGGAGGAAAACAAAGATGCCATTTGTCATTTTTATTCGGGTTTGAGGCATGAGATTTAGGACATTGTTGATTATAAAGAATTTAACACTATCAACCAGTTGTTTCAGTTTGCTATGCTTGCAGAAAAGGAATTGCAGGGGCATGAACAGTAGGGCAAGAGCAAGGTCAGCACCAGCACATACACGCCATGCTCGGCACCATCTTCAGGGCTTACCAAGCCAACCACTTTTCGGGTGCCTCCACCAGTGAGCAAGCGACCAGCAGCCTCTGTAGTTTCCGCTACACCTAAGGCACCTCCTGCATGACCTTTAGATTTAGGTAAAAATTCTTTGCAGGTGCCTACCAAGAGTTCCTCATCCGTTGCATCGACGGGATGCACTTCGGATATTCAGTGCCACCTGCTACCATGGCATTGGCCATGTGCAGAAGGACTGCCCAAGTCAGCGAGCATATATTGCTACAGAAGATGGTTACATCAGCACCTCTGACATTGAGGATGAAGAAGACCAAGATGCAAATGAGGATGATGGCAAAGTTCTTGGTGACGAGGCCACAACGTCCTATAGGAGCATCATTGTACCGCGGGTGCTCATCTCACAAGTCTAGCAACCTGAGAAGCTACAACACCATAACTTGTTCTAGATTTTCTTTGTCATCAGCGACCGTTAAGCACGTGTCATTATTGATGGAGGTAGCTGCAACAATTTGGCGAGTTCTGATTTGGTCAAGAAGCTTGGCTTAACCACACGCCCACACCCACATCCATACCATATTCAGTGGCTAAATGATTCTGGTAAAACAAAGATAACACAAACTTGCAGAGTTTCATTTTCCATTGGTTCTTATGCTGATTCTATTGATTGTGATGTGGTACCTAGCAAGCTTGTTCACTCTTATTGGGTCGTCCTTGGGAACATGATAATGATGCTACACACCATGGTAGAAGTAATAAATACACTTTTAGTGCATAAAGGAAAGAAAATTACTTTGGTACCTTTGACCCTTGCTGAAATGGTACAAGCTGATAGAGAACACGCTGCTAGTTTCAATGATGTTCAATCTGAAAATCAGCTAGTTGCTAATTTTATTTTTCCCACCTAAAAAGGATAAGTCTACATCTATTTCTAAGGCTGAGGGGATTAAATTGAAGGATGGTGTTATGCTTGCAACAAAATGTGACTTTGCTGAAATTTCTGATGATGATATTTACTATGCTTTGGTATGCAAACGAGCTATGTTTTCACTTGATGATATTGTTAGTTCGGTACCTCTTGCTGTCACTAACCTTTTGCAGGTGTATGAGGATATTTTTCCAGCTGAGATACCCCCGGGGCTGCCACCTATGAGAGGGATAGAGCATCAAATCGATTTGATTCTGGGAACGACCTTGCCCAACCGAGCTGCCTATCGAACCAATCCTGAGGAGACTAAGGAAATTCAGCGGCAAGTCCAAGACCTTTTGGACCACGGGTATGTACGTGAAAACCTTAGTCCTTGTGCCTGTTCCTATACTTTTGGTTCCTAAGAAAGATGGAACTTGGCGTATGTGTGTTGATTGTAGAGCCATCAATAATATTACTATTTGGTATCGTCATCAGACTGACATGCTAGATGAGTTGTGTGGTTCTATAATTTTCACTAAGATTGACTTGCGAAGTGGCTACCACCAAATTAGAATAAAACTTGGAGATGAATGGAAAACTGCGTTTAAAACCAAATTCGGGTTGTATGAGTGGTTAGTAATGCCTTTTGGTTTGACAAATGCACCTAGCACTTTCATGCGCTTAATGAATGAGGTTTTAAGAGCTTTTATTGGACATTTTGTGGTAGTTTACTTTGATGATATATTGATTTATAGCAAGTCTTTTGATGAACATATGGATCACTTACGTGCTATTTTTAATGCTTTACGTGATGCACGTCTATTTGGTAACCTTGAGAAGTGCATCTTTTGCATGGATCAAATTTCTTTTCTTGGCTATGTTGTAACTCCATAGGGAATTGAGGTGGACAGGATGAAAATTGAAGCCATAAAGAGCTGGCCGGTTCCCCAAACCATCACACAGGTGAGGAGTTTTCTTGGTCTTGTAGGATTCTACCACCGCTTCATCAAAGATTTCAGCACCATTACTGCCCCATTGCATGAGTTGACGAATTGCTGCCCCATTGCATGAGTTGACGAAGAAAGAAGTGGTGTTTCATTGGGGAGAGGCACAAGAGGAGTCCTTTAACACTTTGAAGGACAAGCTTACACACGCACCATTGCTGCAACTTCCTAAATTTTGGTAAGACTTTTGAGCTGGAATGTGATGCTAGTGGAGTTGGCATTGGTGGTGTTTTGATGCAAGATGCTAAACCAATTGCTTACTTTAGTGAAAAATTGCATGGTCCTGTTCTTAATTATTTCATGTATGATAAAGAATTGTATGCACTTGATCGTTCTTTAGAGACGTGGCATCATTATTTGTGGCCTAAAGAATTTGTTATTTATTCTGATCATGAATCGCTTAAGTATCTTTGCTCTCAAAATAATCTGAATCATAGGCATGCTAAATGGGTTGAATTTATTGAATCTTTTCCTTATATTATCAAATGCAAGAAAGGGAAGGATAATGTGATTGCTGATGCTTTGTCTAGAAGATATACATTGCTATCCCAACTTGATTGCTAGATTTTTGGTCTTCAATCCATTAAAGAACAATATGCGCTTGATCCTGATTTTAAGGATGTGTTGCTTAATTGTAGAGAGGGACACACATGGAATAAGTTTATGATCAGCGATGGGTTTTTGTTTAGAGCTAACCGCCTATGCATTCTAGTTGGTTCCATTCATCTTTTGTTGTTGTAGGAGGCACATGGAGGCAGATTGATGGGACATTTTGATGCCAAGAAGACGGAGGAGGTGTTGTACACACACTTCTTTTGGCCAAGGATGAGGTGAGATGTAGAGCGGTACGTGGCTCGGTGTGCAACATGTTAAAAAGCTAAGTCGCGGTTGAACCCACATGGTTTGTATATGCCTCTTCCTGTTCCTCCTACTCCTTGGGCAGATATATCTATGGATTTTGTGTTGGGATTGCCAAGGGCTAAGAGGGGGAGGGATAGTATTTTTGTGGTGGTTGATCATTTTTCTAAGATGGCATATTTTATTCCTTGTCATAAGAGCGATGATGCTGTTCATATTGCTGACCTTTTCTTTCAAGAAATCGTTCGCTTGCATGGTATGCCTTCTACTATTGTTTCAGATCGCGATGCAAAATTCTTGAGTCATTTTTGGCGCACGTTGTGGAATAAATTGGGGACCAAGCTACTGTTTTCTACAACATGTCATTCCCAAACTGATGGGAAAACTGAGGTTGTGAATCGAACATTGTCTACCATGTTGAGAGCCATTTTGAAGAGCAATTTGAAGATGTGGGAAGAGTGTTTGCCACATGTGGAGTTTGTATATAATAGGGCGGAACATTCCACCACCAAGGTAAGTCATTTTCAGGTAGTGTATGGTTTTAACCCCCGTGCTCCTATTGATCTTTTGCCTTTACCTACCACTGAGAGAATACATAGTGATGCTAGAGAGCGTGCTGATTTTATTCGTAAGTTGCACTGAAACAACTAAAGCAAATATTGAAAGAATGAATGAAAAGTATAGAATTGCTGGTAGTAAAGGTAGAAAAGAGATTAAACTTGAACCGGGTGATTTGGTTTGGTTACATTTGAGAAAAGATAGATTTCCTGAGCCGCGTAAGTCTAAATTAATGCCAAGAGCAGCTGGTCCTTATAAGATCATTGAGAAAATAAATGATAATACCTACAAACTTGAATTGCCACCTGAGTTCGGGGTTAGTCCCACCTTTAACATTGTAGAATCGAAACCTTATTTGGGAGAAGAAGATGAGCTTGAGTCGAGGATGGCTCCAATTCAAGAGGGGGAGGATGATGAGGACATCACTTCTTCAGAGGTACCCGCTGATCCTCCAACCGTCATGCAAGGTCCAATGACCCAGGCTCGAAAGCGACAACTCAATTTAGAGGTGAGCTCGTTCTTAAGGGATACTTTTCATACTTTTGAGAATAGACTACTACCTAATGATGTTATCTTGCTTAGGAACATTAGAGAGGGTCATGAAGGACTTAGAGGAAGTGGTGGAGGTGATGATGACCAGCAAGGATGTCCAACACAAGCCGGAGGCCCAGTCCAACAAGAATTCGAGTCTGCCTCGGCCTCTAGGACCAGTCTGCCTTAAACTGGTCACCCAAGACGCATCCGGACTCCATTTTCAACGATCCACATATGGATGGAAAGCTAATTTGATAAGGAAGCCAATCCAAGTGGTCTCATGTTAAAAGCTCTTCGGAATCAACGGGAATCGTCGAAACAAGTCAGCGTCTAGAATCTGCCAGGGTGCTGCGACACCGTCTTTTGATCCGTTGGACCAGTGTATCATGTTTGGGCCCATTAGGGGCACGTCCAGGGGTCTTGCAAGACCCTAGAGTCTTTATAAACAGCCGCCGCCCCTCCATTAGGGTTTGGGTTTTGCTTAGATTATTCTTGATGCATACGACCTTGTTTGGTGCTTGGTATGGAGGGGTAGGAGGCCAAGCAAGGGTGTCCAAGTCAAGAAGGAGGCCCGAGGCTAATTCGGTTCGAGTCCCCAAGGTGGAGGCCCAAAGCAACTCAAGTTCGAGCCCGTCTTGGAGTCTAGGAGCAGTACATACTAAAAATGACGCTCAGGTCGCATACGGTGTCCATTTTGGGCGTTCTTTATGTGGATGGAAAGATAATTTCATGGAGCTTCCAATGGAACTGGTCCCACCTTAAAATTCAATGGGAGTCAACAGGAATCATCAAAACAATTGGACATCCAATATAATGATTTCGAGTCTGCCTCGGCCTTTAGGACTAGTCTGGCTTAAACTGGTCACCCAGGATGCATCTGGACTCCGTTTTCAACGATCCACATATGGGTGGAAAGCTAATTTGATAAGAAAGCCAATCCATGTGGTCTTACATCAAAAGCTCTTCGGAATCAACGGGAATCATTGAAACAATTCAGCATCCAGAATTTGCCAGGGTGCTACGACACCGTCTTTTGGTCTGTTGGACCGTGTATCGTGTTTGGGCCCATTAGGGGGCGCGTCCAAGGAATGTGATGACCCTAAGACCTTTATAATTATACACCACCACCGTAACTAGGTTTTGGGTTTTGCTTAGATTATTCTGTCAAGAACAGTTTTATCGTTCATCGGTTTGTGAGACCCCAACTTTGTGAGATTAATCATTCATCTGCAATTTAGTTGTGTTCTTTCTTGTTCTTGCTTGTGTTCTTCATTGCATAGGTAGGGATTAGCCTTCTTGGTGAGGTCAACCTGGTCCGAGACTCGATTGATAACCAGAGGAGCTGTGGTGCTAAGATTGCATAGTTCGATCTTTCGATCTGAAGCCAGATCAGGTGTGTCATTCTCCGCCACAACGATAGTTACCACCACCTGACAGAAGATCGGGATCTCCATTTCTATTAAGTGGTAATTAGAGCTTCAGGTATTACCGTCAGGTTTATCATTACCCTAGTTTTGTTTTGTTTTTGTCCTATAAATCCAGAAAATTGCCCCACAAAAATATTTGTGTTCATCGTTATTTTTTTCTCATATCCCATCACCCGTTGTGCTATTGCCATATTTTTAACTTCAGTATGCTTTGTTGAACCGTTGTCCCTTGTAGGTCCTCATGTTTGTTGGTTTAATTGAGTCTTGGTCTAGTTCTTTTTTTAGCGTGAATCTGATTGTCAGTTTGTGTTTCATCTTCTGTTCTTGTGATGGAACTGGTGGTTTCCATGTTGGTCTTATTTCCGAGAATAGAAGACCCCTGTAAGTTTCCAAATAGGTTTTCCTTTGTGTCACGTGCCTTCATAGAAAGTAATCCTAGTTTATTTGGAAGGCCTAAGTTTTAAATCTCCAAGAGTATCACGATAGTTCATTTGTTTTAGTGCATGCCTTGGTCATTTTTCTACAACACGTTCTAGTGTTGTCTTCGCCGTTAGAATTGGTCTAGCTTGCTTTTTTTAGGCCGCTAAAAAAAGAAAAGTCAGCGTGTTATAGAAGGAAGAGGTTTCTTCTAAGTTTTCCTTGATCGGCGCCAAAGAACTTGCTGCTGCTGTGGATGTGCCTAGCTCTATCGCTCTAGTTTTTGGTCATAGCAAGTTGTATCTTGAAATATTATTTTGTGGCACATTCTGATTAAAAGAAAAAAGGCAAAAGGCAGAAGGTGCAAAAGAAAAGAAAAGAAAAGAAAAGAAAAGAAAAAGCCGCACAAAAAAAGAGAGAAAAGAAGAAAAAAAGAGCAAGAAAAAAAAGAAAGTAAAAAAAAACAATTTAGAAGTGCTTGCACCCTTTGAGTCTTTGTGTCGAGCTCTACTGTTGCTTTCTTGAACTAGGTCCGGGACGAGTTTAGGCCAACAACATAGACTAGCTTGGGACTACTTTTCAATCTTACAATTTCTGAATTAAATTATTGCTATTCCTTGCTACCATATTTTAAGCCTCCCAAGCTCCACATATATACTTCAGATCAGTACAAATAAAGGCCCTTGCAATTTCGGTACAACTGCCTCACAGGTATCACGAACCAGCCACCGGTTGTATCGCCCACTGCTTGCATTGGTAAGAACTTTGTAAGAGCTTGGTAAGAGGCTTCCACTTGCTGTGAAAAGTGACACCACTACAACCACGTAGTCATTTGATGGGGATAATACTTTTGTGTTGTCTTTTGTTGTCTTCTAACAATGACAGGTTGTTCGTATCGACCGACTTATGATGGTATAGGTGCTGATGCATACATGGAGTGGGAAATTGTCATAGATAACATATTTGCTACTCGCTTTATGTGTCCAAGGAGGAAGGTAAAAAATGCAGCTAGTGTTTTGCGACATTCTGCTTTATCTTGGTGGGAGTCTTTAGATCCTTCTGATAAACCTCAAACTTGGAATGATATGAAACTCTTTATGTGAAAAACCTTTGTTAATCTACCTCCTATTTTGACTTCATATGCTGAGGTGCACCATTTAGAGGAAGAGTCTATTGTTATTCCTCTTGCTATGACTAACCTTCTGCAGGATAATGTCCATAAGCGAGGGAATGACATGGAAGAAAATGAGGAGCTCACAACCTCATATGCAAATTCAGAACCATCACTTCACAATGCACCTATTACTCCTACTAAGAACACAGGTAATGCCCATAGTGCAGGTGAGAATTGTTTTAATGTACTAAATTTTTCTAGAAACCATGTGATCATAGAGCAATTGTTAGTGGAACCCTCTCTTGATTTATCTCTGTCCCATGATAATTTGCTTGAAGTTCCTTGTGATAAAGATGAATTGGTTGATGATGCTTTAGTTTTACATGTTTTGGAACCAGTCACTTATGCTGAAAATAAACATGTTATTCATATTGCTACTAAAACTGATGAGTTCAAACTGTTGTCTTCTTTACATACTTTGGGTTACATTGAATTTGAAGTTTTGTGTAACCTAGATTGTTTGGAGGAGAGCCTTTTTAAATATACTGATTTGCCTTGGTTTTCTAAACACACATATCATGTTATTGGCAGATATAACAACAAGGGACAATATATAATACATCGAGTATACATTCATAATAATATGAATTCTCCTTTTGTTGTATAAGATTATGATCGTTTAGAGGGCAGCCATAATAATACAAATATTTTCTCATGTTCCTCAAAGAAACAAGTTCACTTCCAAGAAGGGGAGCATTGTTGGTTGCTACCTATGTCTGCTCGACCATCTATTCCTGCATTGTCTTTGGTTAGTTCTAATCTTTTACAGGATAGTGTTGACATACATCGTGTGCATTCGGATCATGGAGTCTACATGCTTGCTGAAATTTTTATGCGAGATGACGTGCTAGAAACTTTGAAACATGGTCACATTCTTTCTCACAATTATTTTAGTTTTCCTTTGTCCTCGCAACCCCGTTCTCCTTTATGTTGTGCAGGATCAGTTTCAAGCACAATCGACGCCGAGGACTGGCTTTTCATCAAGAAGGGGAGGATGATGAGGACATGACACCCATGCATATGACCATGTTTGGCACATGGTATGGAGGGGTAGGAGGCCAGCAAGGGTGTCCAAGTAAAGAAGGAGGCCCAAGGCTAATTCGGTTCAAGTCCCCGAGGTGGAGGCCCAAAGCAACTCAAGTTCGAGTCCGTCTCGGAGTCTAGGAGCAGCACGTACTTAAAATGACGCCCAGGTCGCATATGGTGTCCGTTTTGGGTGTTCTTTATATGGATGGAAAGATAATTTCATGGAGCTTCCAATGGAAGCAGTACCACCTTAAAATTCAATGGGAGTCAACGGGAATCATCAAAACAAGTGGACATCCAATAGAATGATTTTGAGTCTGCCTCGGCCTTTAGGATCAGTCTGCCTTAAACTGGTCACCCAGGACTCATCCGGACTCCGTTTTCGACGATCCACATATGGATGGAAAGATAATTTGATAAGGAAGCCAATCCAAGTGGTATCACATCAAAAGCTCTTCGGAATCAACATTAATTGTCAAAACAATTCAGCATCCAGAATCTACCAGGGTGCTGCGACACCGTCTTTTGATCCGTTGGACCGTGTATCAGTGTTTGGGCCCATTAGGGGGCACGTCTAGGGTAGGTGATGACCCTAAGACCTTTATGATCATATGCCGCTGCTATCATTAGGTTTTGAGTTTTGCTTAGATTATTCTGTCAAGAACAGTTTCACCGTTCATTGGTTTGTGAGACCCCAACTTTGTGAGATTAATCATTCATCTGCAATTTGGTTGTGTTCTTTCTTGTTCTTGCTTGTGTTCTTTGTTGTGCAGGCAGGGATTAGCCTTCTTGGCAAGGTCAACCTGGTCCAAGACTCGGTTGATAACCAGAGGAGCTATGGTGCTAAGATTGCAGGGTTTGATCTTTCGATCTGAAAGCCAGATTGGTGTGTCATTCTCCGCCACAACAATAGTTACCACCACCTGATGGAAGATTGGGATCCCCGTTTCCATTAATTCTGTCAAGAATAGTTTCGCCGTTCATTGGTTTGTGAGACCCCAACTTCATGAGATAATCTTTCATCTGCAATTTGGTTGTGTTCTTTCTTGTTCTTGCTTGTGTTCTTTGTTGCGCAGACAAGGATTAGCCTTCTTGGCGAGGTCAACCTGGTCCGTGACTTGGTTGATAACCAGAGGAGCCATGGTGCTAAGATTGCAGGGTTTGATCTTTCGATCTAAAGCTAGATCGATGTGTCATTCTTTGCCACAATGATAGTTACCATCACCTGACGGAAGATCGGGATCCTCGTCTCCATTATAGACCACATGGTCTGCCTCCCATGGTACACCTTGACATGAGGGTAGCCATAGCCAGATAGGTGTAGCAGCTTTGGTTTGTATAGTTTGAGGATTCTACCGAGGCTGAGATGAGCATGCCTTAGAGCACTTCTACACTATGTTGTAGGAAGACTTCTATAGTGCATATCTCAATAGCGGTGTTGCTTTTAGATCTCAGTGAGTCTGCTCCTTAGAGTCTCTAGTTGCAGCTATAGGCGAGCGGATCCATCCTTACCTCTCTTATATTCTAGGCTTGTCAGATCTTCTTGGACGTACTGGTCAGCATGTTCCATCTTGGGTCTGTGAGTTCTACTCCTCCTTGTGGATTGACCTGAGACATAGGTTTATTCATTTTGCTTTTCGAGGGTGTGACTACAAGCTCTAGAGCTCGAGGGCCAAAGAGATACTGAGGATTCTAGAGTCACCTATTTGTCTTCACGAGACATGCTATGGATAGACAGAGCCTCCGAGACGCCCTCACGGTGGACTTGTGCCACCTACAGATCTTGTCAGACCATGCTTCATAGAGCTGTTTGGCGAGGGGTCAAGCAGGACACCACATGACCTGACACCTATAGCTTGGCTCCTTGATGCTATTATGAGGAGGACTATGCTCCTGAGGATGGGCTACCATGGGGGCCTGACTCGTATTCAGCTATGGCTAGTGTATTACCTGGTGTCTTAGACTGTCTTTGATATTTGGTATGTAATGCTTTCAGAGATGGAAGACACACTAGCAGAGGGCTTCAGAGGTCATTGTCAGCTGCCTTATGCTCATTGGATCACTAGTTCGGTTCATAAACCCGAGGGTCCCTTGTGGACCGGCTTCCCCACAAAGGCTCGACCCAAGTAGACAATGCACAACTCATGGGTCCGGCCTAAGTGTATAAAACAACTGGCCAGAAGGGTGGTCCAGTCACCGACCTAGAAGGTTAGGCTAAGGAGGAACAATGCCCAGCTTGTCGACTCTGGCCCACCTCTCCGACCGGAGCGCTCACTTTGGTCTCTAGCGCCTCTAGATGGTCTCTTCGACTGGAAGGCCTGGCAAAGCACTACCTCCGACTCTAACCCCACTGTCTCCGACCAGGGTATGCAAAGACCCTACTCACTGCTCTTCTCCGATAGGCGCAACCAGAGCTGACTGGGACCAACCGACCGGGGACGGCCACCCAGAAGGGACCAAGGAATGAATGGAGAAAGCAAGGCAAGGTGCTCAAGTCAAACCATGATACCAGGGACCGTACCCTCTCACCTATAGGAACAGTACTCTATAACCGCCCTAACACAAATAGTATTGTAGGCGCCGATATTTTCCTCTATAGTATTGTGGGCGCCGTTAACTCCCATATGGTAAGGCCCCCCACATGCCTCTAGGCATCGACAGTGTTGTGGGCGCCAGGATTTACCATACCAAGTGAACATGGTGAAACTCCTCACATGCCTCTGGGCATCAATAGTATATGAAGGTGCCGACATCTACCATACCTAAAACAAGATGACGTAACCTCCCACATACAACTGACATCTAATAGTGTTGTGGGCTCCTACCATCCTCCTATACCCACCGGAGTGGGCAATAAGACTTAGAAGCATACGAACTCTCTCCCTCTCACTTGTAAGGCCACCCAGTTCATCTATAAAAGGGGAATGCGCTCTCTCCCAAGAGACTAAGTGGATTCAAGTTCATACAAGTTAATCTAGATCGATCAAGTTCACTAGCTCACAACCACAGAACCGCTAGGTTCGGACCTCAAGCACACGCTTGAACACTTAGCTCATAGAGGAGCTCCTGTCGCTCTCAACCCTTCCGACCGGAGCCAACCAGACCTCTTGTGCACCCCATCTTTCTCCTTCTTGTTTGTAACCCTACTACAAACTTTGAGCACCTAGGCTAAGGAATAAAGTCATCGACCTGACTCAAACTAGATGTAGGGACATGTTGCCTGAACTAGTATAAACCCTATGTCATTAAGTGCTAGGCCACCTCCGATCACAACGTATGACAAAACTACAAATATTTACTTATTGGTCACTTTCTGCACCGATAGTTGGCGCCGTCCATGGGGAAGATGCTGTACTTCAACACTTTTTGGTCATCGGATGGCCCACTTTTCCGCCACCCTCGCCATGGCGGGCTCTGGCAGATTCGATTCGCTTCAGCTCACTGGAGTTTCCCATGCTCCCACCTATTGGGATGTGGGTTCCACCCAGTCTTCGAGCCATCCTAGGCCTTCCTCTTTAGAAGCCTAGACTTTGTCACTGACCGGCTCAGCGTACTACACCTCCATGAGGAGGCACTTGTCCCGACACCCATCGGAGGAGCACCCTCCATCGACTCCAGGATGCATGACTTCAATGACATGGCATATGCGCTCTATTCCGAGCAAACTCTCTACTCAAACCCCACTGTAAGTAATATGTGTACTGTTATTTACTCTTTATCTACTAGCTCTCGCCGATCATCCAGGAGGGACCGTATTGCCCATGCCACGAACACCATATGTTCGGTTCCCCTATGGCCTTGTGCCCCCTAGCAGATGCATACACTTGGGGGCTCTAAAGGATGCTGGCACCATCCCCCTCACATCTGAATTCATGGGAATGGCAAGCTACGCTCCTGTCGCTCTCCACGAACTCCCGTATGATGAGGGTGAGAGCAACGGTTCTAGCATCGGCAATGTGGCACCTCACCACTGTCCATCCTGGTAGTGCGCTATGGTGGATGCTCTGGGACAGCCATCGGTGGATGTGGAATCTATGTAGACTCACACCCCTTCGGATCCACGTGCGGGGGCCCCCATGTCCGTGCAAGCGGACGCCGAGGAATTACGACAACGGTGATAGAACCAGCCGCCGCCTACGGCGGTGCATTCAGTACAACACATTGTGCCCCATGCGCATGGACCAGTGGGTGGCGCCCGAGGTCACACCCATTAGGTCCAACATGACATCATGAACGAGGGGAACAATCTCCCACAGTTCGCTTGGGCTGGCCAGAACATCGCTGCTGCGGTAATGCTTCTGCACGGTGTTCCCAAGCCCATCGACCCCTAGGAGCGGGCAGTCTACTAGAACCTTCAGGTTCTAGTAGAAGCCACCTGCTGTTCAACAGTTGGAAAGCTCCACATCAGTGACTCCAACACATGCCCTCTCTCCCCACTAGGGGAATGGGGACGCGCCTAGACGGATCGCTCCATCCGCTTGCCGCTATAGCCACCAGGTGTGGCTTGGGGGGCGGTAGCCACGCCATGGTCCTGAGCTGGTGCCTGCTCCCTGACTACCGATACACGAGTGGCCCAGTCCACACCAGGACGCTCGCAGCATTGTCAACAACGAACATCGGGCCCGGCATGATGATGATGTCCACCAGGCGTCGGTAAGAGCAAGTGACACTAGATCTTGACCAAACCTTCGAGGGTTTGGGCCCATGGGCCTTTGATTGGCATATCAGGAGAGCACTGTTCCCACAGCGCTTCTGACTGCCCACCAACATCACCAAGTACACCAGGGAGATAAACCCTGGTATTTGGCTTGAAGATTTCTGGCTCACCTACCAAGCTGGAGGGGTGGATGATGACTATTTCATCATTCAGTATCTCCCCATCTATGTGGGGGAACATGTTCGGGCATGGCTTGAATTCCTCCCACATGACAGCATCCACGACTGGGCAAACCTCAAGAGGGTCTTTGTTGGGAATTTCCATGGGACGTATGTCTACCCTAGGAACTCCTAGGACCTTAGGAGTTGCCAGTAGGAGCCCAGTGAGTCCCTATAGGACTACATCCATAGGTTCTCCTGAATGATGCAACTCCCTCCCTGATGTCATCGATGTTGACGTCATTAGCACGTTCCTCTCTAGAATGACCTGCGAGTCCTAATCCACAAGCTTGGATGCCTGTAGCCCTATACCACCCATGACCTGCTCGATGTCGCCACTAACCATGCCTCCAGTGAGGAAGTGGTCAAAGTAGTCTTCAACAGAGGCCGGGACAAAGGCAAGGCCAAGTGAACTGGACCAAGACAGGGGTCCCTCCACATAGAGGGGCAAGAAGAACAAAAAGGATCAGCGTCGATCCGAACTAACACCACATTGGTTGCCGCAACTGACCGCATGGGCAAGTAGCCCCAACAGGGCCTACCTGACCATTTCAACAAACTCATGGATAACCCATGCACCAACCATGCCTACCAGCATCAAACACCTCTACAAGGACTGCGAGCTCCTCAAATGTTTCCTATGATAGGCCTGGTGGGCCAAAAGAAGGGGACGACAAGCCAAGAAAGGAGGCACTGACAGGTAATGGACAGAGACGGTTTCCCCGACGCCAATGAATGCATCATGATCTTTGGTGGATCCAAGCGCCATCTAGTCCAAGCGCCTAGCATAAGGTATGCTATAGGGAACCATGCGCCGCTGAGATGACCTGTCCCCTCCTTCCTCAGCTAGATGGAATCTCTGATCACCTTCAATCAGAGGGACCATCCCTCCCATGTCACAAGACTAGATGCTACCTGCTTGTCATCGATCCCATCATCTGACAAGAAGCACCTCACCAAGGTGCTGATGGACGAAGGCAGCATCCTCAACATCCTCTATGTCAACACCCTCGACGCCATGCACATCCCTAGATCAGAGCTCCGCCTAGTGGGCTCTCCCTTCCATAGAGTGATCCTAGGAGCATAGGCAT
Organism: Miscanthus floridulus; assembly: GCF_019320115.1. NCBI lineage: Eukaryota > Viridiplantae > Streptophyta > Magnoliopsida > Poales > Poaceae > Miscanthus > Miscanthus floridulus. The sequence goes on along the minus strand of NC_089592.1, from coordinate 55,063,229 downwards.
ACCCTGCTCGGGTAGATTGACCTGCCCATCACATTTGGCAGCCGAGCCAACTTCCGCTCAGAGGTTCTCACCTTAGAAGTGGTGGACTTTCTAGGATCCTACCACACCATCTTGGGGGCAGCCATGCTATGCCAAATTCATGGCAATCCCCAACTACACCTACCCCAAGCTGAAGATGCTAGGGACCGAATGGCATCATCATCAGTGAGCAATGCCTTCTCGCATGCCTTCATGTGCGATCGCGAGCACTATGAGCTCGCCACTGCGGTCGTCAACTCATCGGAGCTCCCGCAACTCAAGGAATCATCGATCTTGGTAGTCCCAGACTACAACCAACCAACCTCCTTGATGGCCTTCTGACCGCTCGAGGAAACCAAGGTGGTGGGAATGAACCCCATCGACCCAACCAAGACGGTTTGGATCGGGACCGAGCTCTCGGCCAAATAGGAACACGAGCTCGGCGACTTCCTGCACTGACAACCACTGACATCTTCACATGGTAGCCTTCTGACATGTCGAAGCATACCATAGGGGGTCATCAAGCATGCACTGCGCCTCATCCCGAGTCAAAGCCTACAAAGCAGCGTCTGCATCGCTTCAACGATGAGATGCCTAGGGCCATAGGCGAAGAGATCGCTAAACTCCTTACAACTAGTTCATTAGAGAGGTATTCCACTCTGGACTATCTTGCTAATCTCGTTCTTGTTAAAAAGAAGACCATGGAAGTGGAGAATGTGCATTGACTATACTGGCCCCAACAAAGCATGTTTGAAGGATCACTTTCCTTTGCTGCGCATAGACCAGATAGTCGACTCCACCTCGGGTTGCAAGATCCTCTCCTTTAAGGATGCCTACATAGGCTAACACCAGATCGCGATGAAAGAGTTTGATCAGCTCGCAACCTCATTCATCACCCCGTATGGTTTGTACTACTATGTAACCATGCCATTCGGCTTGAAGAACAATGGCGCCACCTACCAGAGGTGCATGCAGCAATGCTTCGCTGACCAAATCGACCCACTCGATCAGCCTAACCAAATGGAGCGGCCAAGACCAATGATCGCCATCTATGTTGATGACATAGTGGTCAAAATAGCTCAAGCCTATGACCCGATCGCAAACTTGGCCACGATGTTCATGAACCTCCGAAGGTTCAACATCAGGCTGAATCCCGAAAAATGTGTTTTTAGGGGTTCCAAAGGGTAAGCTACTAGGATACATTATGTTCGAGCATGGCATCGAGGCCAACCCCAAAAAAATCATGGCCATCTTCAACATGGGTCCCATATGCAACATTAAGGGCATGACAAAGGTTCACCAGCTATCTAGCTGCCCTAAGTTGATTCATCTCTTGGCTCGGTGAATGGGGGATGGCACTCTACAAGCTCCTAAAAAAGATGGACACTTTTGTCTAGACTAAGGAAGCCTAGCAGGCCCTAGAGAGCCTCAAAGCATCCCTGACATCAGCCCCAATCCTTGTTGCTCCTGAACAAGGAGAACCCCTTCTCCTCTACATCACGGCCAGCAACCATGTGGTAAGTGCCACACTAGTCGTCGAAAGGGAGGAGCCGGGACAATAGCTTAAGGTCAGTGGCCCATATACTTCATTGTTGAAGTACTCGCCGACCCCAAGGTCTGGTACCCCCTAGGTGTAGAAACTCCTATACGTCCATGTTGATGGTGACCCGGAAGCTCCTGCACTACTTTACCGACCATGAAGTCATGGTCGTCACTTCATACCGACTCGAGGACATCATCCGCAACCATGATGCCATGGGACAAATCTCTAAGTGGGCACTCAAACTCATGGGTCACGACATGAGGTACATCCCCCATACCACCATTAAATCTCAGGCACTCATAGATTTTGTCACCGAATGGACAGAGGTATAGCTACCGACCCTAGACGTCACCCACGAGTACTAAACAATGTACTTCGATGGGTCCGTAACAGCGCTTGGCTCAGGGGGATGGAGTGGTTCTAATCTCCCCAGATGGGAGTAGGCTCCGCTACGCCATCCGCCTCCACTTTTCAGCCTCAAACAATGCCATGGAGTACGAGGCCCTCATCAATGGATTATGCATCGCCATCAAGCTTGGTGCTACACAACTCTACATTCATGGTGACTCGGAGCTAGTCGTTGATCAGGTCATGAAGGAGTCCTCCTGCAAAACCCCCCTCATGGCAGCATCCTACCAAGAGGTGCGCAAGCTCGAGGACAAATTCTTAGGGGATCGAGCTACATCATGTCCCTCAAAGGGACAATGATGCCACCGATTTTCTTGTGAAATTGGCTGCTAGGAGGGATCCATCCCCAAGCGGGGTCTTCATCAACAACATCCACGAGCCATCTGCCCACATCCTAGAAGGTCTGATCTAGACACACCTTGATGCCCAGCCGGCGCTCGGGGGCTCTGACCCCAACGCCAAGCTAGCACCTAGGGGCTTCGACCCCAACGCCAAGCCAGTGCTCGGGGGCTCCGATCCTAGTACCTCCATGATGATGTCACCCACAAACATCATTGTATTAGCACTCGATCAAACCGACTGGCGAGCACCGCTACTCGCCTACCTCCTCGAGGAGGTTCTCCCACCTGAAAGGACTGAAGCCTGACGAATCGCTCGATGCACCAAGACCTTCGTCGTGCTTGGTGACAAGCTCTACAAACGGAGTCCGTTAGGAGTGCTCATGAAGTGCGTCCCCACCAACTAGCGTAAGTAGCTCCTCCTTGAGGTCCATGCCAGGATTTGCGGACATCACATGGCCCTAAGGTCATTGGTCAAAAAAGCCTTTTGCCAAGGTTTTTACTGGCCCACCGCGCTATGAGATGTAGAGGAGGTCAGTCCGCAGGTGTGAAGGATGACAGTTCTACTGCTCGGCAAACACATTTGCCAGCATAGGAGCTCTGAACCATCCCGATCACCTAGCCATGCATGGTCTGGGGCCTCGAACATGGTGGGGCCCCTCAAAAAGGGCCCATGCAACTTCACTTACCTACTCGTAGCAGTCGACAAGTTCACCAAGTGGATAGAGGCCAAGCCCATTACCAACATCCACCCAGAGGAGGCAGTCAAATTTCTTCCTCGACATCATCTACCGGTTCTACGTTCCTAACTGTAAAATCATTGACCACGAGACTAACTTTACTGGAAAGAAGTTCCTAGACTTCAGTGATGGATACAACATTAGGATCGACTAGGCCTCGGTCGGACATCCATGAACTAACGGTCAGGTCGAACAGTGCCAATGGCATGGTCCTCCAAGGACTTAAGTCATGCATCTTTGACCGACTCAACAAGTACGCTGGGCAATGGGTTACAGAGGTCCCAGTAGATCCTCTAGAGCCTAAGAATGACCCCAAACTGATCCATAGGGTTCACACCCTTCTTCCTAGCTAATGGAGCTGAGGCAGTGCTGCCCTCTGACCTCGACGACAGGCACCCCAAGAGTGAAGGCTTTCGACCACGACCGAGCCATGGAGGCTCAACAAGATGCTAGTTGACCTGCTCGAAGAGGCCCGCGAGACGACCGTCATCTGCTCTGCTCGCTACCAACAAACCCTCCATAGGTACCATGAAAGAAAGATCAGAGGGAGGATACTCGAAGTTGGCAAACTCATACTCTGGAGGACCCAATCAACAAAGGAAAAAACACAAGCTCTCTCCACCATGGGAAGGGCCCTATACGGTGACCGAAGTAATCCACCGGGCACCTACCGACTAGAGGACAACAACTGACAACATTCTCACCAATACTTGGAACATTAAATAGCTATGTCATTTTCCCCTAAATTTGGTCTAATCGCTTTTTAGTCAACACTTGCCCCTAGTAAAGCACCCAGCCCAAACACTTTCATCCTGGGTCGCTCAGAGGCTCCATAAGGGTATAATACTAAATACTACCTCTCATTTTTACTCTCTTTTTTACTATCACATGGTAAACAACTTCATCCCCAAACGGAAGCGCATTCCTTTTCCTTTGATTGCCCTACTGTAACTTTTGTTCTTACTCCCAACCGAACGCACCCCGCCATGACCTATGGTTACGAGTAGTCGAGCCCCACGGGCCATGCCCAGGCTCTTAAAAAAGCTACAGCCTATGGAACTAATGGGCATGGTATGAAAAAGAAAGGACAAAAAACAAAAGATATGCTAGGATAAAAACAAGGAACAGGATAGTGATTCTATCAAAAAATAGTTCTAATGTATTAATTCATACAAAAAACTGTTCAAATGGGGACTCACCCTATGAACTCAACTATTACATTTTCTACTGCTACTCCAAATACTACTGTGGCTGCTCGATGACATCGCCTAAATGCCAAAGGAGAAACCACAGGCACACGCCACTAGACATAACCACCTCCGCTGAGGCCCCACCCGGTTCCACTTCCCTTGACTTCAGGCAAGTGCAACGGGTACCTCAAGGGACCCACCCAGTTCCACTCCCTTGACTTTGGCGAGCGCATTGGGTACCTCAAGGGTGTCGCACCCATAGATGCTCAATAGAAGAGCATGGAGCTCCTAACCTTCTCATGCAGTCGAGGTCAGCTCCTAGTCAGGGACGTCGACAGAATATCGTCGGTAGTCCACCTGAGGGGTATCCCACGATGGTAGATTGATCGGTAGAGGAGCATGTAATCAAGAACAAGAAGGCAATAGAGACACACGAGTTATACAGGTTCAGGCTGTCAGTATGACGTAATACGTTACTCCTATGGTCTGTTGGTTTGTATTAGCTATCGTATGATTTGCCGTGATTTTGTACGGGGTCCCTGCCCGCCTTATATAGTTCGGGGGGCAAGGTTACAAGTTGGTTAGATCTGAGAGATAACCAGAAAGTAATAACAGACTTACAAGAATCATGGGATCGTACGTATCCTAACAGATCTCATAGCATCTTTAGGATATCCTCCCCATGCCTTGTAGGAGGCGCCGAGCAGAATCGTACCCCGCAAGGCTCCTTCTCGTGGGCTGGGCCACCCCTAGAGGCATAGCCCATGTGGCCTGCCAGTGGGTATCTGAGGTTGTACGTCCCATAGACATTGCTACCGAGGTATGGTCCACCATGGCTAGAAGAGATCTCATCAAACTTTATGAACTAGGCCAACCTAAGCAGCTACAGGCGCAAAACCCTCCACCGGCATGATCTTGAGCAACTTCCCCTCTAACAAGGCTCGCCGGTGAAGATCCATCGAAGAAAGTCCACACACGGCTCCATCCCTAAGAAGGCCTCGTAGATGAATCAAACACCACCCTAGGTAGCCTCCAGCTCGACATCGCACTCCAGATTCATGAAAGGATCTATAAGTCCTCCCCCTCGCTCACCCCCTCTCTCACTTAGGAACCGCCATGGCATACAGGCACTCTTAGTGAGGAAGAAGAAGGAGGAGAAACAATAGTTGGAGAACAGGCAAAGGACTACTGATGGAGAGCCCTCTCCCTCCCCCTATTTAAGGAAGAAATGTAGCAGCCAGAGAGGGGCAAAAGATCAGAGTGAAAAAAGTCTCCCCCTTCCTCCATTCAATGTGGATGGGAGATGATGGGATGCACGCTGGCCGACAGAACAACATTAGGTCAGACTGGAATGCCGCCTGGTGAGACGAAATGTGGCCTAGGTATGGCCCACCACTATCGCATGCCTGGGCATGAAAACTGAAGTGTCACCACACATAAGCAGCCCTCCGCTTCCCTAAGCGGGACTTGGAAAAACCCAAAACGGGATCTTCACCGGGAGAGACCATTGGGTTCCCTAAAAGTTGATCGAATGGCTCAGAAAAACACACCGAGAGATAGGTAGGGGGCGAAGGGATGCCCCATGTAGGCCATGCCAACTCTGTCATGAACGACGAGCATGAGTCCCGGTTGGACATTTCCGACCGGAGCTCTCCAAACCCCGTCACTCGAGTCATCAAGGTAACACTACCAAACCCCCTCTATTTCTTTATAAGTCATTTCATACATCCATATGTGCATTCATTCCATATGCCCGTGCCTCCCAGATGATTCGAGCCCTGAACCACCCGGGGGCTTGGGAACTAAGCATCACACGTGCAGCGAAATGCGTCACAATGCTTCGTGTTGCATCACAAAGCGGCAGTTGCCTCATTCGACATGAGCAACCAATAGAGTTAGGGGAGAAAAAAACAGATGAGCCCCATGTAGCCCTTGTCCAGTCTGGCAGACAGGGTCATCTCAACCTTCTCATTCGATCCTAAACCTCTTGCTAAGCCCATAGAATCTCCATCGAGGGGAGGCCAGTTTGGCCACCCGGATCGGTCTCCAGAATGACCTAGGCATCTGCCGGGTTGCAGGTAAAGGAGTAGTGGAATGTCACTAAGAGGGCTATGCCGACCCCATCATGAACGACATACCTGGATTCCACTCGATCATACCCATTAGCGAACTCATCGAGCGTGTCACTCGAGCCCAAACTATCGGGACAAGCGACAAAACTCAGCCCCGTTCGGTTGTGAGGAACTAAGGATGGGGTAATGCACACAACTCACACTGACCCCTACTATGGCCCAACAAGGCTTGGGGGCTCACGACACAAAATGCCTGGGTATGCGACCCAAACTCACCCCATCCGGCTACGCTCCGGCTGCACTCCAAACACCTAGGTCTGCTGACCCTGAACTCACCCATCCGCCTATGTTCCAACTACACTCCGAAACACCTAGGTCTGTGACCCCGAACTCGCTCCATCTGGCTATGCTTCAACTACACTCCAAAACACCTGGGTCTATGACCCTGAACTCGCCACATCTGGCTACGCTTCGACTACACTCCAAAAAAACCTAGGTCTATGACCCAGAACTCGCCCCATCAGGATCTACGAGCTTCGGCTCGCTCGATCCCAAACTAACCAAACTAACTGCATCGCCTGATCCCATGGCGCACATGATGCTAGGATCCACAAGCTCCCTCTCAACCGATCCCTAAAAAAACTAAAGCACCTCGGCTACGTAATGACACCTTGGTTAAACAAAACTCCATCTCGACTGAAAAACATGCACACATGCCCACTAACAAACACCCCTAGATGGTTCTGCCTAAACCGCTCGAGGGCTACACTCGCGGGTGCGCTCACGCGCACCCGTCGACGAAATGAAAACCTCTCCCGCTAGCAACATGGAAAACCCCATAGATGGTTCTGCCCGAACCGCTAGGGGGCTTGGGGGCTACACCCACTGGTGCGCTCGCAAGCACTGATCATCGAGGCAAAAACCCCTAGATGATTCTACCCAAATCACCAGGGGGCTTGGGGGCTCCTGTTGGGTTCATAAACCCAGGGTCCCTCATGGACCGGCTTCCCCGCAAAGGCTCGGCCCAAGCAGACAACACGCAACTCATGGGCTGGCCCAAGTGTCTAAAACAACAAGCCAGAAGGGTGGTCTAGTCATTGACCAGAAGGTCAGGCCGAGGAGGAACAACTGCCTGCTTGTCAACTCTAGCCCACCTCTCCGACCGGGGTGCTCACTTTGGTCTCCAGTGCCTCTAGACGGTCTCTCCGATCGGAAGGCCTAGCAAAGCACTACCTCCGACTCTGACCCCACATCTCTGACCTGGGGTATGCAAAGACCCTGCTCACTGCTCTTCTCTAACTGGCGCAACCAGAGCCAACTAGGACCAACCGACCAGGGATGCCTGCCCTGGAAGGGACCAGGGAACAAACGGAGAAAGCAAGGCAAGGTGCTCAAGTCAAACCATGATACTAGGGACCAGTACCCTGTCACCTACAGGAATAGTATTCTATAACCGCCCTGACACAAATAGTATTGTAGGTGCCGATATTTTCCTCTACAGTATTATGGGTGTCGTTAACTCCCATACAATAAGGCCCCCACATGCCTTTGGGCATCGAGATTATTGTGGGCACCGGGATTTACCATACCAAGTGAACATGGTGAAACTCCTCACATGCCTCTGGGCATCAACAGTATATGCAGGTGCCGACATCTGCCATACCAGAAACAAGACGACATAACCTCCCACATACAACCGACATCCAATAGTGTTGTGGGCGCCTACCATCCTCCTATACCCGTCAGCGTGGGCAACAAGACTTAGAAGCATACGAACTCTCTCCCTCTCACTTGTAAGGCTAAGTGGATTCAAGTTCATACAAGTTAATCCAGATCGATCAAGTTCACTAGGTCACAACCATAGAACCGCTAGGTTTGGACCTCAAGCACACACTTGAACACTTAGCTCATAGAGGAGCTCCTATTGCTCTCGGCCCTTCTGATGGAAGCTGACCGAACCTCTCGTGCACCCCATCTTTCTCCTTCTCATTTGTAACCCCACTACAAACTTTGAGCACCTGGGCTCAGGAATAAAGTCACTAACTGACTCAAACTCGACGTAGGGCACGTTGCCTGAACCAGTATAAACCCTATGTCATTAAGTGCTAGGCCACCTCCAATCACAACATATGACAAAACTATAAATATTTACTTGTTGGTCACTTTCTGCACCGACAATCACTTTCTTACTCTGAAAGGTAGTTTCACACAAGTCTCCAAAGACATTGGCCATGGACAGGTGCTACTACTGAGTTTCCATAGCATGACATGAGCCAGATGCTACATCATAGTCATGCAAGGACACCTCGCTAGCTGAGTCATCACCTAGAGGTACCAGAGACAACAGCTTAGTAGGATGAGATCATCAGGGGCATCACAAAGATAGAGGAGGAGGAGCATGATAGACAGCAGGAAGATGAGGTCGAGAGTGACCCGAGTGATAGCTCAAACGATGACTATCAGCCGATTCCATAGATGGCACCTCGTCGTCATGATAGAGAGGTTAGTGACTCTAGCTTAGCTCCACCACAGCCACCACAGACAAACCTGGCACTCCTAGCTATACTTGAGTGGATGAGGCAGGACCAGGCACATCAGGCACAGGAGACCGCCGCTGCACTTGCTCAGGTTCAGACATGATAGGATGAGTTTCAGCGACAACAGTAGGCCATGTAGCAGCAACAGCTTATGATTCAGCAATAGTTACTTTGCTTCATGTAGCATGTATTCACTACTATAGGGGTTGATCCTTAGCAGTCTACATTTTAGATAGGCTAGCCTACCACCACCACTCTAGTGACTCTAGCTGTACAACCTAGTGGGCTTCCGAGTTAGAGACAGCCAACTCCTTAGTTTAGCTCACCTATAGAGCAGGTGTCTCAGTGGTTTGCTTCACTAGGGATAGCTCAGGGTCCTGCACTTTACTCCTATTGTTATGGGCTTCACTCCAACTCAAACTTCTTTGGCAGTTAGTGATGAACAGTCCAGTCTCTAGGAGTCTTAGCTGCTACCTTTAGTGAGCTTATAGGGCAGCCTACACCTCTAGTGTTCCAAGTCTCTATCCCTACCTCTACTGCTCTAGTTACCAGGACTACCGAGATGATTTTGTCATCTGTTGCATCATCCGAGCCACCCAGGACAGTCACTCCTACACTTGAGGTTTCAACGACAGCGATAGAGGTAGATGTGGCTCCACTTCCTACAGTGACACCTCCTAGAGTCATAGGCCACACCAGTTACTGAGCAGACCTAGACTGCTTTACCTTCACTTCTAGTGATAGAGGGTCAGACCGCTTAGAGTTCAGGGTCAGAGGATGATGCAGCTCAGTTTTAGGTCTCTAACCGCACCTTAGCGGCCAACTCGATTGCTCCTGTCCCGTTGTCTAACCCTTAGGTTTTGGTGCTTGATGCCAAAGGGGAGAGGGACCGAAGTATGTTAGATCTAGGGGGAGCGTGTGAGATGGTCTCGATTCATTTCTTTTGGTCTTTTGTGTGTGATACTTCGTGCATTCACGTTTACTTTCATGCATTGTATTATATACTTCTGATGGTGAGACTTATGTGACATGTGTGCTCTCTACATTGATATATATGTCATGTCACTTGGTTTGCTCATTTGCTTTGCTTCTGTGTTTTACTCTAATTCAAATGAGCTTTACTTCATGTACTCAAGTTTAATTCATATCATTTGAGTACACCATGTTGGCTTGGGTCATATAAGCATGTCTAACCCCATTGTTCTTATTGTCAAAAGCTTATATGAACTAAGCATGTTGGAAACCTCACTCATCTCTTTTACATACTCGAGGTTGTGTTGTCATCAATCACCAAAAAGGGGGAGCTTGAAAGCATCTAGGCCCCTAGTTGGGTTTCGGTGATTAATGACAACATGAGATTACTATGACTAATGTGTGTTTTACAGAGGCAATTTGAGTTAGGTCATGGTAATAGAAATTGATTGGGCAATCATGGTTGTTATGCCCCTGTCAATGGAAATCGTTTTGGTTTTCAAAGGATGGATGACAAGGTAAAGGATGAACTAGTTCTAAGTGTTGTTTGGTGTTGGAGAGACACTTAGAGTAGTTTAGGACTATGTTTTTCATTTGGCCATACTATTAAGGGGGTATGGACTAGTAGCTTGACCTAGGTGAGTCTAGTGGGTTAGGTGTGGTGCACACATGGCAATCCTAGCACTATGTAGCTCAGGAATAGCCCTAAGATCAATTGGAGTCAACTTCATTCACATAGGATTTCGAGTTGGAAGTGAATGGAGGGTCAAATGACTGACTAGGCGCTGGTCTGGTTTTGACCGGACTGCTGGAGGATGAGTTTGGTCAGTTCATTTGATCAACTGCAGCCATTTGGTACTAACTGGACACTGAGTGGTGGAGCACTGGACGCTAGGGTGCCTGCGTCCGGTCCACTCCAGAGAGGTTCTAGTGAGGCTTTTTCTTGACTAGACGTGTTTGGTGGGTGCTGACTGGACACTGGTCAGAGTCCGGTCTGAGCTTAATGGCTCTCTCTAACATAGTGGCGGGTACAACTGACTAGAGTGTCCGGTCAGCCCACAAAGTGTTGACTCAGCCTCCAAACGTTATGTTTTGAATGAGGGGGTATAAATACTTATACCACTCATCCATGGGATCTCTCTTGCCCATTTGTTCAGCTAAGAAACACCTTTGGAGTGCAAGGGAGAGCAAGAGCCTAGTGGGGTAATTGAGATTTGATAATCCAAGATTAAGGACCTCATTAGGGCATAGGGAGTAGCAAGTGTGCATCCACCTTTCTCATTAGGCTTTTCTTGGTCAAGTGATTGTTTGTGTGTGTTACTCTTGGTGATCGTCATCACCTAGATGGCTCGGTGGTGATTGGGAGCTTGGTAATCATTCGATGGAGCTTGTGGATGACCCAAGTCAAGCTGTCAGCAGTTGTGGGCGATTCACCATGATGGAGTGTCAAAGAATCAGCCTACAGAGAGCACTTGATCCTTGCGTGGATCAAGAGGGAGCTACACCCTTGCGTGGGTGCTCCAATGAGGACTAGTGGGGAGTGGTGACTCTCCGATACCTCAGGAAAACATCATTGTGTTCCGTTCCCTCTCTTTACTTTAATCATTTACATTTGAGCAATTCATTTCATGTCCTTACATTCCTAGAATTGCCATGCTAGAGTAGGATTAGAACCTAGGGTGAAAACTTTTGTACTGGAGAACAATAGAAACACATTTTAGATACAAGGGGTGAAATGGACTAAGTGTAGGGCTTTACTATTGCAAAAATTTAGAATTAGCCCAATTCACCCCCCTCTGGGGCATCTTGATCCTTTCAGGGGTGCATCAACACATATTTGAGAAGTCAAGTATGTTCAATTCATTCCTTAGCTTGCAAAACCTCTTCTCATCAAGTGGCTTGGAGAATATGTTGGCAAGTTGATCATCGGTGCCCACACTCTCAATGCAAATGTCCCTTTTTTGTTGGTGATCTCTTATAAAATGATGGTGGACATCTATATGCTTTGTTCTTGAATGTTGAACCGAGTTATTGGTGAGCTTTATGGTACTCTCATTATCACATAGCAATGACACTTGTTTGAATTTGATTCCAAAGTTACTCAAAGTAGCCTTCATCCAAAGTAATTGAACACAACAACTAATGGTTGAAATGTACTCTGCTTCGGTGGTTAAAAGTGCTACACTATTTTGCTTCTTTGATGACCATGATACAAGTGATCTTCCTAATAATTGACATGGGCCTGATGTGATCTTCCTCTCAACTTTGCATCCTGCATAATCAGAGTTTGAATATCCAATCAACTCAAATCTTGCTCCCTTGGGATATCACAATTCAATATTTTGTATATGCTTTAAGTACCTCAATATTCTTTTTATTGCCTTCAAATGACTTTCTCTTGGTGAGGCTTGAAATCTAGCACACATGCATACACTAAACATCACATCCGGCCTTGATGTGGTCACATAGAGTAGTCTTCCAATCATAGACCGATGCATCTTTTGATCCACAATGTTGCCACTAGCATCACTATTCAAGTTTCCATTTGTCCCCATTGGTGTACTAATAGCTTTAGCATCATCCATTCCAAACTTCTTGAGCATATCTTTGATGTACTTGCCTTGACTCACAAATGTGCCATTCTTCATTTGCTTGATTTGAAGACCAAGGAAGTAACTAAGCTCTCCAATCATGGACATCTCAAACTCACTTGCCATCATCTTTCCAAACTCCTCACAATAATCTTGATTGGTTGATCCAAATATAATGTCATCAACATAGATTTGCAACACAAATAAGTCCTTGCCTATCTTCTTGGTGAAGAGAGTGGTGTCAACCTTTCCCATAATGAATCCCTTAGAGAGTAGGAAGTCCCTCAATCTCTCATACCATGATCTTGGTGCTTGTTTCAATCCATACAAAGCCTTTCTTAACTTGTAGACATGGTTGGGTTTCTTCTCATCTTCAAAACTAGGAGGTTGCTCAACATACACAAGCTCATTGGTGTACCCATTGAGAAATGCACTCTTCTCCAACATTGGATGGCAATAGAGGCGGTTGCTATAGTAGCAAGCTGTGTTGATTGCTTTGGCCCAAAATGAATGACTCACATTGTACTCACTCAACATTGATCTTGCCATGTCAATCAAGGTTCTATTCTTCCTCTTAACTAGACCATTTGATTGTGGAGTGTACTTGGCCAAAAATAGATGCCTAATTCCAAATTCATCACAAAGCTCATCAACTCTTGTGTTCTTGAACTCACTACCATTGTCACTTCTCACTTTCTTGATGGTTGTTTCAAACTCATTGTTAATTCTCTTGATCAATGTCTTGAAGGTTGCAAACATATCACTCTTGTCAATAAAAAAGACTACCCATGTATATCTTGTAAAATCATCCACAATCACAAAACCATATTTGTTTCCACCAATGCTAGTGCATGTTGTTGGCCCAAACAAATCCATGTGCAATAACTTAAATGCCTAAGTGTGCTCATGATGTTTTTCTTAGGATGAGTGTTACCGACTTGCTTTCTAATTTGACATGCACTACATAACTTTCCTTCTCAAATATGACATCTTTCAAGCCTTGAACTAGATCATGCTTAACTAATTTGTTCAATTGTTTCATTCCAACATGACCAACCCTTGTATGCCATAATCAACCCATGCTAGACTCAGTGAGCAAACATGTTAACAATTGAGATTTTATAGCATTGAAATCAACCAAGTATAGATTCTCATATCTAAATCCATTGAATATCAAGTTAGAGCTGTCTACACTTATGATCTCTACATCATCCACACCAAATATGCACTTGAAACCAAGATCACACAATTGAGCTACCGACAATAGGTTGAAGTTCAAGCTCTCTACTAGTAGCACATTAAAAATACTCATGTCATTGGATATTGCTATCTTACCAAGCCCTTTGACATTGCCTTTGCCATTGTCACTAGATGTGATACTATCAATCCCATTGCTCTCATTTGTGTTGATTGAATTGAATATTCTTGAATCACTGGTCATGTGTTGTGTTCACTCACTATTAAGCACTCAATGCCTTTCTTCGGCTTTATAATTGACCTACAAAAGAAGATTAATTCTTTTTTGCAATCTAAAGTTGCTTGGGTCCTTGAAGGTTTGTTACCAAGGTGTTTGGGTCCTTGAAGGTTAGTTACCAAGGTCTTCGAAACCCAAATGGCCTTCTTCTTTGGGTCCACAATTGGTGTACCAATGAACTTAGCCTTCACACCATTGGCACCCTTAACAAGCATGTAACAAGAATTAAATCTAATTGAGGATATGATGAGGACATCGCCATGCTAGACACACCGACGCCATGGTCTTCCCCAAGTTGCAATTCGTTTCCAACTCAGCTGCCACGTCGTCCTCGGATTCAGCAGACACGTCGTCACTGTTTCGGTCATAACTTCCTCATACGACATCAAAACGGGCCGCTCTTGGATGCATTGGAAAGGGGACGACGATGCCGTCGTTTTGGATCTGGTCCCAGCTCCAGAAGGTCCGTGGATCATTATGTGTGACCACAGCAAGGTGCTGCGTCACCTATTTGGGCCAACTTGGCCATGTATCGTGTCGGGCCTTAAGCCCAAGTTGTGGGCGCCCAACCCCTGGCCGTCCCCAACCCTAGGTCGAGTCTTAGACTATAAACATAGCCGCCGCCGCTGCTACACAATTGGGTTTTGTTTAGAGTTTAGTTTTCCCTCGAGAAACTGAATCGTTCATTGTAACTGTGGTGACAAATCCTTTTACAGTGATCCAGGGCCCCCGTTCTTGATCTCCTCCACTGTGTCGATTAGTCCTTTGGAACCGAGTTCTTGAACCCTCTATTGATATTCGCGTCATTCATATTTGCAATTTCAGATTGCATGTTTTACCTTCTTGCTTGTGCTCTTCGATTCGCTTGCAGGAAAAGCCTTCTTGGCGAGGTCAATCAAGTTGTGCTTGGTTGATAACCAACATTAGGTTGCTTGTTCTTGTTAGTCTTGTGATATTGCTCTATATGCCCAAATTGCTAGCATCAATTGCAAAACTGACCATTGCCCTTCACAAAGCTAGCTTTGGAAGTGACAAAGGTTGCCTTGCCTTTCTTGGGGTGTAGCCTAATCCCTCTTTGTTGAGAGAAAACCTTTGGCTACCCAAGCACTTTAAAAAGCCGGTATCTCCACCATGGGCATTGTCTAAGGCATGAGTGAACTCATTCACCTCCTTCTTGAGGGTCTTATTTTCCACCATCAGTGAGGCATCTCAAGTGAAACCATCACTCAAAGGTGAAGTTGAAGTGGAAGTGCTACAAGAGGGGTTAGTGGCACCAACAACAATAGACTTATAAAAAGATTCATCAAGAATATCACATGTTAGTCCCCACATCACATGACACAATCACTTGCTCCTTCTTGGCTTCCTCCTTCTTGACTTGCTCAAGGAGAGAGGAGTGAGCTTTTTCAAGCTTAGTGTGAGCCTTGGCAAGCTCCTCATGGTCTTCCTTTAGACTCTCATGAGAAGCATTGCGCTCATCAAAGGATTGCTCAAGAGATTTGATCTTCTTGAGCAATTCTTTGCACTCTTTTCTCTTCTTTTCAAAGCAAGTGTGTACTTGCTAACACATATCCAAGAGATCCTCCTTGGTGACTCCTCCTCATCATCACTCCTACAACCATCACTATCACAATCATCATCACTCACATCATATTTTACCTTGGTGGGCTTTGCCATGAGGCATGTCAATGGAGAGTTGAAGATGGGAGGCTTGTTGTTGATGGCGATGCTTGCTAGTGCCTTCTTGATGGATTGCTTGTCATCATCACTATCCAAAGAGACATCACTATCCTATGTTACCACATAGCCTTCACCCTTCTTCTTCTTCTTTTGGAAGGTCATCTTCTTCTCCTTCTTCTCCTTCTTATGCTTGTTCGCATCCTCATCATTATTACTATTGTACGGACAATCCGCTACAATGTAATATGGGCTCTTGCATTTGTAGCATCTCCTCACATACTCCTTGTTGTGATCTCTTCTCTTTCTTGCACCATAGCCCTTCTTCTTTATGAACTTGCCCATCTTGCACACAAGGAGAGCCATAGCTTCATCATCAATGTCACTAGCATCTTCATCATCACTTGATTCTTTTTTGGACTTGCCCTTGTTCTTGGATGATGAGCTAGCCTTGAATGCAACACTCTTCTTCTTGTTGTCTTTATTTCCTTCTTCTCATCCTTGTCAATCCCCTCCCTTTCTACACAGTATATCTCTTATGTCATGACATCACCTAGTACTTGGTTAGAGGTAAGCTCCTTCAATCCTCCTCTTATGATGAGCAATCTCAACATCTCAAATCTTCAAGGTAAGCACATCAAGAACTGACGAGAGACATCATCATCATTGATATTCTCTCCCAAAGCTTTCAAATCATTGACAATCACTTGCAATCGATGCAACATCTTCAGAATGCTCTCATCATTCTTCATTTTGAAGCTTAGCAACTTGTCCTTGAGGATGTACAACTTGGCACTCTTTATCGCTGGTGTGTCCTCATATGTCTCCTCCAATCTCTTCCATACCTCACTAGCTTTCTCACAATTCTTGATTTGCTCAAACACCTTGGAATCAATGGCATTGTAAATGGTGTTGAGATCCATTATGTTGCATTGCTTGTTGGCCTTATCTTGATTGGTGAGATTGGTGGGATCAAGAATCACATAATCACTTTCAGTCACATCCCATACTTGATCATTGATTGAACTAAGATACATCTTCATCTTTCTCTTCCAATAATAATAGCATGTGTCATCAAAGAACAGTGGTTTGTCCCCCACATGGTTGAACACAACTTGAGCCATCTTTTGATACTGAGGTTGTTAAGCCTTCAATCAAATGGTGACCACAGCTCTGGTACCACTTGAAAGGTCCTAAATGGTTAGAGGGGGGGGGGGTGAATAGCCTATAAAAATTCTCTACAAAATTACTAGAGCAAGCGGTTAGTACACTAAATGGCGTAATGCAATTTTGCTCTAACTCTACAAGGGTTGCAAGCCACCTATCCAACAATTCTAGTTGCTATGATCACTAGGCACTCAAGAGCTAAGTCACTACTCACTAAGAGATCTCAACAAGGCTACACTAAAGAGCTCCACTAGATGTAACTAAGCTACCAAGCAAGCTCTCAAAACTAGTTATACTAAAGAGCTTGCTATAACCAGTTTGCAAGAAAGTAATGGATGAGTAGGGTGATTATACCATCGCATTGAGGAATGAACCAATCATAATGTGGAGGCAACCAATCATTGGGAGAAATCCAATCACACAAGAGACACAAGATTTTTCTCCCAAGGTTCACGTGCTTACCAGCACGCTAGTCCCCATTGTGTTGACAAACACTTGGTGATTCGGTGGCTAAGAGGTGCTGCACAAACTTCGTCCACACAATTTGACACCACAAGAACCTACCCATAAGTGAGGTAACTCAATGACATGAGCAATCCACTAGAGTTACCTTTTGGTGCTCTGCTGGGAAAGGTACAAGACCCCTTACAATTACCGAAGACGGCCACGGACAATCACCAACTCGTGCAAATGCTCCTCCACTGCTCCAAGCCATCTAGGCATCAACAAACACCAAGAGTAATAAGAAAACCATAGTAAATCGATCCCCAAGTGCCACTAGATGCAATCACTCAAGCAAATGCACTTTGGATGACTCCCAACTCACTTTGGATGCACAACCAAGCAAGAGAATGAGTGGGAGAGGTTTGGCTTAGCTCAAAGGATCCTATCACATGTAAGAATGACCAAAAGAATGAGCCAAACACGTCAAAGCTCTATTTATAGAGCCCCTAAAAAGGTATAGCCATTATGCCCTTGGGGAGGTCCAAACCAAGGAACCAGACCCTAGAATTGGACTGCTACAGTGAGGGTCTGGATCCTAGGATGTCACCACATGTACCCATGTTTAACTGCAACCCTTATATCCCAACGGTCACTATTTACCATGCTTGTCTGCGTGAAACCGGACCCTACAACTGGACCCTAGATCTAAACTAATTCCCTTAGGGTCTAGAACAACATAGAGAGGTTCTAGAGAGGGAAATTAGATCTGAACCTAGTCTAGACTCAACTTCTAGACCGACCTCCATGGTCTGGCCTCTCTTTCTATCGAGCCCGTGGTTGCCATGTTGCCCCGATTCCCTCGCTCCTGCTTAATACAAGCCTTTCGGACCCAAGTTCGATCGACCAGTGCCCTAGGGTCTAGAGATGTAGCTAGCTCGCTCATGAGTGCCTACAGTCATGGAGCTATAACCAGACCCAAGGACTTCGATTCGAGGCTGCAATGCTACTGAGTCTAGAGGAGAATGCGTGCCTTCTCTTCTCTTGCTCCATCAAAACCATGGACCCGTGATGCCCTGTGTCGGCCCATGAGCCCAGTACATCAAACCCAAGGAACACTACCTCAGCCTATGACTACCGCAGCCGCTCGCGCCGTGCCCTACCTACCGTCGGACCCACGCCATTTTTTCAAGGGTTAATTAGTGAGATCACTAGGTCCTAATGCATATGCATGAATCACTTCACCTAGTGTCACTTGACAACCGCTTTAACCAAGATTATCCCCTCTTGATAGTAAGGCTATCTAAATTAAATCCACTCACATCCACTAGGTGTCTTGAGTGGCAAAACAAAATGGCCTTATTAAATATACCTTTGCCTTGAGCCCATTTTTTTTTTTCTTTTTCTTCTATTCCAAGTTAGGAGCTTGATCACCATCATCACATGTCCACCATCACCATGTTGCTCCATCACTTGGATTGGACAATCCTATCTAGTCACACACTTAGATGCAAGGATTAGTCCAAATAGGTTTCATCAATTATTCAAAACCAAACTAGGGTTTCACACTGGCACGCCGCTAGTCCACGGCGGATCTCCTTATACACCCACACGGGTCTCCTTCTCGTGAGCTCGGTTGCTCCTGCATCCATGGCGGGTCTCCTTCTGGCAACACATGCCTCACCGTGTGAGCACTGCTCCAGCGTGTGGCCCTCTCTCCTCTAGTCATGTGCCTTGCCGCACAAGTGCTACTCCACCACATGGCCCTGCTACTCCACCACGTGGGCTCGATCCATGTTGCTCCACCAAGCACTTGTCTCATAATTGATTCTTCTTAGCATAAGTAGAAAAGTCCACAAGCGCATGGAAGTACCATTGTAGCACTTCACCCAGCGGTATTCAGGGTATCATATTTCCATGAGGAATGGAGGTGTAAGTAGTCTTTTAGCCAGTTTGCCCAGGAGAACAAGATGAAGGAGGACTTGGGTAGTGAGGTTCTTCTAAAGATTAGAGACCCTAAGAAGAGGTAACATTGCTACTATAGACTTTCTTCGGGCACCGATGAGCACTTGGTCTACCAAGCATAGCTAGCCTACAACTCTATACCGTATCCGAACATGGGGGATTACGAAGGACGGATAGGGTTGTCACCACCTGCCACCTACCCCTAAACCTAGAGGATACGAGGCAAATGAAGGTGACTTCTAGCTTAGACACCATGTCTACATTGTCAATCACTACTCTAGCATTGGCCAAGAACTTTTGTCTTTATCAGGACTCCTCTACTAGAGTATTCGCCCTATGGACAAATGATGAACCCATAAGTTTGTAAAAACAAAGATAACTTCCTTAAGAACTCAAAATCAAAAGATGAATACAAACATCTTACTCCAAGTAGCAAGATGAACATAGAGGTACAAGTGTAGAGGAGGAAGCCAACAAGTCCAACACTCCATCCACCCGATGTACAAGGCTTGCGAAGTACATGAAGTAGAGGGAAACGCTACTTTGATATTCCTCTCACTCCTTCCTCACTCACTCCCTACTCTAGTCTAGCTTGAAGCTAATAGAAATGTAGGTGCTCTTGCTCTTCTTCTCTAGGTGTATGATGATTTGAAATGTGAAGAGGGGGGCTCCTTTTATAGCTTGAGGAGGTCAGTTTTGGTGAGGTATTTTATGAAACCCCTCATGCAACCGCCTCCCCATGCATTGAATGCACCGCTAGAAGAAGGTGGGGCTAGGCGGCGCTAGGGATGGTGTGGCCGCACCAAGGGTGCGCCCGCACCCTAGGCTGCGCGCCTGGCCACCGCCTTCAGTGTGTGGTCTCCTAGATGGGCCTAGGCCACTGCCACATTAGTGTTCTGCCCAGAAATGGAGCTGGATGGGCTATCTTGTGTTTTCTTAGCTTAGATGTGCTTTGCGCTGTTCCATGATTGCACATTTTGGCATGTATTTGATGTGTTGCCCTAAAAAACTAACTAGTGCCAAAGCTGTAACACCTCGGGTGTTTAAATATTAAAAATAGGACATGTCATCATATGCATTGCAAGGCATTTGGTCATATTGCAAACTTTGATATGCATTCACTAAAACAAGTTTACATTTGTGTTATGAGTATTGAATTGAATTGTTTGAATCAAGTTCAAAATTTGGTTTGGATTTGGAATTTTCAAGAAAACCCTGATTTTCAGCATTTAAATTCTACCCTAAAAACTCATTTCAAAATCTAAGCATATTTTGGGGTTGAGCCCAAAAGCAAAAGTGTAGAGCTTGTCAAGTTATACAAAGTTTGTTTTTGGAGGTTTCAAAGTTGTTATGAAAAATTTGAAGTAATTTGAAAAGGCGTAATTCAGTTAAATATCCCCTATTTGAATTCAAAAGTTCATTTCAAAATGTGATCCTGCTCGGAAATCGTGGATGATTCGGGGTTCCCCGAGGAAACCCGATAGTCTTCTTAAATTACCTAGGAACATATGCATAGATGTCAAAGGTCATTGGACAGTGACAGGTGCATGTAGGCCCTATAATTTAGGAGGTTCTGCCACAGAATAGTATCAGAGCGATCGTTACAAAGTCTTTGTCGTATTGGTTTACAAAAACTTCAAAACAATTTGGGATGACTAAACTTAACTTGTTAATTTGGTCCAAATTGCTTCTGACTTATCTTATTTCTTCCTCACCATTCCTTATTTGATTAAAAAGGTTTTGTGTGGTGGAGTAGTAATCTTACTATGCCCTATATAAAAACAAATGTTGTTTATGTGTATTATAAGCTTTGATGATTTTGTTTGTAAGAATGATTCATGCATCATGATTAATTCACTAGTTACTTCCTTCACCTCTGAGTCTAGAGTTGAGTAGTGAGCCTGGTTTGAGTAATGTAATCCATCCTAGCTGCTCTTTAGACTTTGATCAAGTGGTTTTACTTGGATTAAATTAGCTTCCTACAGTATAGCTCGTACCAAGATGACGCCCCATAAGTCCACTAGACCCAAAGGAGTTCCTCGTCACCAACTTGCCCCTAGGAATGATGGTGCTAGCAGTAGTAGCTCTAGGCCTGATCCCTAGGTAGAGATACAGAGGATTTCTATAGAGTTAGCACAAGCTACTAGAGATAGGGCTTTGGATGCTATACAGGTAGGAGAATTATAGGATCAATTAAGGTGTCTCACCACCGTGTATAGGAACTGTGAAAGCATGTTAGCTTGTATGATGGAGGGAAGGAATGAAGCTTGGCATAGGGAAAATGTAGCTAGAGCTAGAACTCATGAGCTAGAATTCTATGTAGAAGATTTAGAAGAACATAATACTTATCTGCATGAGGAAGTTCATAGGCTTAGCAATCTACTAAATCCAAATCATGAACCCCAAGCTGAATGCCATGGACCCCCGTGTCATCCTTGTTGATGATGATGAATCAGAAGAAGAAGAAGATCCTAAATAATTAGTAATGATCGATGAAAGTGATAATGAAGGCGGTAGTATTTCTGGAATGGATACCGAGCCGGAAGTTTGAAGTAATCAAGGAAAGGAGTAGAGTTGTATAACAGTTAGTTCTAGTTAAGTTAAGTAGCTTTGTTTAGGTTCATGTGGGTTTGTGTTTATATTAGTAAACTCTATGTAATGTGGCTAGGAGTAAGCTTTTGTGCAATTCAATAAAGACTTGTGAATAAAGTTTGGTTTGTTATGAGTAGATGCGTCGTACGCGGGGTTCGTATATTCCGGGAACTTCACAAGATGAGGACGGTATTCCAGATCCACCACCAGTTCCAACAAATTTGGCTGATGCTATAACCGCACTTGTCAATGTGATGGCCGAAAATTCTTGTTTGCTTCATGAGATAGCTCAGAGTAATCAGAATCAGATGCAAGGAAACCGTGGTCGCCACCATAACAGACAGGAGGCTACATATGTTGATTTTACCAACACAAGACCACTGGTGTTCACCAAGGTAGATGAACCATTGGAGGCTGATGACTGGCTTCAAACCATGGAGCAAAAATTTGATCTTATTCCATGCACGGAGTATCAGAAACCTGCGTTTGCCGCCCAGCAACTTCAAGGAGCAGTAAGTGCTTGGTGGGCAAACTTAGTGGCTATGCAACCAGCTGGCATTCCAATAACTTGGGCTGAGTTTCGTACTGCTTTCAGAGCCCATTATATCCCTGAAGGAGTTATGGCTATGAAGCTAGATGAATTCCTTGCTTTGAAGCAAGGGGATCAAACCGTGATGCAGTATGTAGGAAGATTCAATCACCTATCACAATATGCACCTGAACATGTCAATACTGATGCCAAGAAGAAGAGGTGGTTTATGAGAGGCCTGAATACCAAGCTACAGACAATGATGACAACTTATACTGATGTTACTTATCATGAGGCTATAAATATTGCAATTGCTTTAGAGGCAAAGTATCGACAGCATAAGGAGCTCAAAAAGAAAAAGAGTATGCCATCTGGATCTTTTAGGGGAAATCAGAAGAGGCAGAGGGTGATTTATCATCTAGTAAATCATAATCGTCCTTATCGTCCGCCATAGTTCTAAGCTGGGCAACACCCAAATGTCCATCATGCTATAACCCAACCGAATCCATAGCAGACCAATGCTCCTGGTGGCAATGCTCCAACGTCCCAGAGTCACAATTATCCATGTTACAATTGTGGAAGGATCGGTCATTTCTCTAGGGAACGTCCGTATCCTAGGCAGGCTAATTAAAATTATCAGAAGGCCGCTGCCAATCAACAACAGGGTCAGGCACCAAACAAGACCTCAATTAGAATGCTTAGAAGGGCAAAGATGAGAGGAAGACAGGACGGGTGTTCTATATTCAAGCTGGAGAAATTCTGGAAGGAGAACCAGTGATGATGGGTATGTTTCCTATTGCCAATCACCCTACAGTTATACTTTTTGATTCGGGCGCATCTCATTCATTCATCAATAGAACATTTGTGGTAAAGCATGAAATTTCAATTGGGGCAACAAAGGAAAATTTATTTATACAGTCGCCTGGGGGACGTCTGTGTACTAAGGAAATGGTATACTAGGTACCCATAAACCTGGGTGGGCATATTTTTCCCACTACCATGATTATCCTCAAGGATCAGGATATAGATATAATCTTGGGAATGAATTGGATGTATCAGCATAAGGCTGTTATAGATGCTTTGAATAGGACATTGAGGGTGAGTTTGCCTGATAGTAATTCTCAACTTCTCATCCAACTTCCAACTTTAAGAAGATCAATGGGCAAGGTTTGTGCAACTGCTGTCAAAGAGATTAGAGATATCCCGGTAGTATGTGAATTTCTGGATGTGTTTCCTGAAGATTTACCCGGTCTACCACCTGATAGGGATGTCCAGTTTAATATAGAGTTGTGTAACACCCTAAAATTAGCCTCTTTTGAAATAGAGTTAAAATGATTTATTTATGAATTTTGTGCACATGAAATATAGGAAAATAAAATTTTTCATTAATTTAAAATTCATTATAAGGTAGCAACATGTGTTTATGCATACATGTCATTGCAATTGATTTTATTGGTTGAGTGGTTTTAATTGAAAAGTCAAAAATGGTTAAAATGCTTTTGAAATGAAATTAAAAATGGCTTTGAAATAAAAGAAAAGAAGATTTGAAAATAAGAGGATTTAAAAAAAATGGAAAAGTTTATTTTTGAAACTTACCAAAATTGCTCATTTATATTTGAGATGAAAAGTATGTTCAAACTCTATTTGAATTTGCATTTAGTTTACATTTGAATTGGCTTTGAAAACTAAAAATAAAAAAAAAGATTTTGAATTGAAAAAAAGAAGAAGAAAAACTCCTCTCCCTCATTTGGCCCGAAGGCCCACCCTTTTTCACGTAGCCCGCCCCAACTCGGCCTGCTGGTGGCCCAGCAAGCAGCCGCCCTCCCTTCTTCCTTTTTTCCTCCCGCGCTAGCCCGCTCCGCAAGCGCCCAGCCTGCTCGGCCTGCCTCGCGCCTGCCGCTCCGCACCGGCCCAGTCCCGCGCGCCTCCTCCCCGCCCCTCCGCAAGCGAGCGTGGCCTAGCTTCCCCGCGGCCTGCTTCGGCTTTCACCCCGCGCCCACTGCGTCGCCCGTCAGCCGCCCGCACGCATCACGCCCCTTTCCCCTCTCGCTGCCCCACTGGCCCCACTCATTAGCGCTGCCTTCTTCTTCCCTTTCCTTCCTTCCCCGCGCTCCCTTTCCTTTCTTGCTTCCGTCGATGGCGCACGCCTGATTGGAAGGCCACCACGCCGGCGCTCTCCTACATGGTAAGCAGCCAATCCGCCCCCCTCTCCTTCCTTCCATGCCACGCCTGCCCACCTATAAAGCTCCAACCAGACCCCCTCTTTCTTCCCTTTCCCCTGCTCATGTCCAAGCAACTCCCCGCCACTGGCAAATCCCCCATGGCCAAGCGCAGTCCTCGACGCCGTCACCTCCCAGAGCTCCGTCGTTGTCCTCCGCGCCCGTAGGTACTTCCACCCCTTGTTTTTGGTCACGATTGGATCAGATTCGCCCTCACCGTGCCCTCCCTCTCTCTCTAGACGTCGCCGTTGCCGTCGACCCACCCTATCGAGCCCTCTCGGACGTCGTGACCTTCGCTGTTAGACTCACGGTGAGCTTCTCCATCTTCCTCTGCGCTCAGTTCGTCAGTTTGTGCGCTAGAACATCGGAACCACGGACACCGGTGAGCTGTCCGCCGTCGCCCATGGCTGACCACCATGCCAGCACTATAGCCACTAGTCGGTTATTGCTTTCACCCCCGTGACCAATCACCGCCGTCGGATCTGTTCTGGAGGGCTGAGATTGCGTACCCCTTCGGGGTTTATAAACGGTCTACCAGTTGGGCCGTGGACACGGTCCACAGCGACGCGTCAGTGCGTCCACTGCCTCATGGTGCACCAAGCCAATCACGTCCTACCACGTGTCGCACAGTTAGCAGCCACGAGTCAACCCGCAGTCCAAGCCCCGCGTTTTGCAGTTAAGCCCTCCTGTTTTATTAGAATCAACCCGCAGTCCGGTTTAATTCAAAATAATTGTTTTTTAGCCCTGATTTTATTCGTTTAGGACCCTATCATTTCCAGAAATAGTATGCCCAATCCAAAATACATTTAAATTCACAATTTTAATTGTTTTAATTCAAATTTGAGTTCAAATATTTACAGAAATGCCATTGAACCTTATTTCATGCGTAACTTTTGTGTTTTGAGTCCGATTTGATCCGTTCGAGTTGCGTTAGGATCGTATTTATGTTATCTACATGTTTATATAACTGTTAGGCATGTTTTCAATATCTAAAATTCATGGGTAGATTTAATCTATTATTTAATTAAAGTAAAACTTGTTTAAATCATAATTTATTTGTTTTAACTCCAAAATAGTCAGTTCAAGTTGCGTTAGATTCGTAACGATGAGATCTACGTATTAGTAATGATGTTTACTATATTACTATTTCATAAAAATCATAGTTTAAATCATATCTTGATTAATGATTATGCAACTAGGTTTTATACATAAAATATGATTTGTTTTACTTTTGTTTTATAATTTAAATCTAAAATTGACTTAATTCAATTCATATTGTTTATAAAATATCTTTTGTACATGAATTCATATAGTTAACATAAACAAAGCCTATAGTTTCTTTTCCACATATTAAGCAAATCTTTCGGTAGATGTATCTTTTTCATCGTAGCTTCTATTAGCGTGTTTCTCGCGACTGTGTGTTCGTAGCGATACGTAGAATCATGTTTCAATCTCTTTTACTTATTTTTTCTATGATTGGTGTACTATTCTGATATAGATGCAATTGTATGCTATGCATGTATGTGTATGGATGTTTGTGTGGTGTTCTACGATTGTCCAGTCGGTGAGATACACGTGGTGATCCAAGAAGAAGAAAGACATCGAAGAATAAAGCTTACCGAAGGATCGGTGTGTAAGGCAAGTATAGCATGGGATTATCCTTGTTACATATTCACATTTAACCACTTAATTCATATTGCATGTGTCTACCTTGGTTGCCAATAAGGATATCCTAGATATTTGATATCTTGTTCCTTGAAAACCTTTGGGATATTGCATGGGATAGT
This sequence comes from Miscanthus floridulus, assembly GCF_019320115.1. NCBI lineage: Eukaryota > Viridiplantae > Streptophyta > Magnoliopsida > Poales > Poaceae > Miscanthus > Miscanthus floridulus. Next base: position 55,036,969 of record NC_089592.1, on the reverse strand, counting down.
TTTTGCTAGTGCTTAATCAAAATCAAGATCTTGTAACTTGACTAATGATATATGCAATAAACATTAAAACATGACTTTTTAGTAACATGGAAACAGGGGCTGAAGTGTTTATATGCTTCAGATTCCTCTCCCTAAGGACTTATCTGTAAGCGATCATCCAGAACTTATAGTACAGCTGTGAGGGCCAGATGGCTCTAGCTTTAGCTCAGTATGAGGATCTTTTCTAGCTTGTTAGTGGTGACCTTTGAGGCGTAGGGTATGTTTCCTTTGCTGTTGGGAAGTGTGTACCATGCTGCAATGCCCATGCGTGCCACTCCTAGAGATGGGCCACATATGCCTAGTGGCCCTAACTTGTTAGACAAATCTTTTGAAAGGCTTCATAGTGAACCCTGCCGACCTTCCTTAGTAGTGGGTCAAGAGGCTGATCACCTCAGGTGAAAGGGTAAATCATGACTCACAGTGAACGTGCACAACCTCTGCAGAGTATAAAACTGTTATAACAGCCGTGCTCACAGACATGAGCAGCCTTGGACCCTTATGGAATAGAGATGATCACTAATGGATAATGATACTAATGATTAATTGTTTATGCTATACATTATTCATGTTTACCCTGATCATGTGTTTATGGGAATGATAAATTCTTTGCTACTCAATTGCTTAAAAAGATGATCTATTAAAGCTAATCACAGTAAACCAGTATCAGCCCTTTTTGAGCCTCATGAACCCCATGATATAATTGTTAAGTATGACATGTACTTACACTTGCTTTATTTTTTTCTATACATTGGATAAAAATCCCGGATGGGTACCAGATTACTGGTTTGGAGGAGTTAGGCTTGTGGTCAACCAGTCAGTCGTCCCTGTGGATTTGAAGTCTTCGCTAGAAGATCGGAGTCAACTTTCCGTTGTCTTTACTCTGAGGTTATTTTCTTTTTACTAATATGTAATGTAATAAGTATTGTCTCTTGATATTACCCTAATTTGTGGCTATATGTGAGATTTGACTTCCGAGGCTCACATATAGTGTGTATCTGGTTTTATCTTTAAAACCGGGTGCTACAAGTTGCAACCTGGAATAGCTCCGATTTCTCGGAGATCTTATAGGATGCCACCTAAGGAATTGGCCGAGTTGAAGACTCAGTTACAAGAATTGATTAAGAAGGGTTTATCCAACCTAGTTCCTCACCTTGGGGATGTCTGACAATTTTTGTGAAAAAGAAAGATGAGACCCTAAGGTTATGTGTTGACTATCGTCCATTGAATGAAGTGGCCATCAAGAATAAGTATCCTTTACCTTGGATAGATTTGCTTTTTGATCAATTGGCCGGAGCCAAAGTTTTCTCCAAGATAGATTTGAGGTCAGGATATCACCAAATCAAGATAAAGCCAGAAGATATTCCCAAAACGGCATTTAACACAAGATATGGATTATATGAATACTTGGTAATGTCTTTTGGTTTGACAAATGCTCCAGCTCATTTCATGTATCTGATGAATTCAGTATTCATGCCTGAGCTAGATAAGTTTGTAGTAGTGTTTATTGATGACATTCTAGTATATTCCAAGAATAAGAAAGAACATGCGGAACATCTCAGACCCGTTTGAGAGAACATCAACTATATGCCAAGTTCAGCAAGTGTGATTTCTGGCTTAAGGAAGTACAATTTCTTGGACATGTCTTGTCAGCTAAAGGTGTTGCAGTTGATCCAAGCAAAGTGAAGGATGCACTTGATTGGAAACCGCCAACCATAGTTCATCAAGTTTGGAGTTTTTTGGGATTAGCGGGGTATTGCCGTCGGTTTATTCCAGATTTCTCTAAAGTATCAAAGTTCATAACTGAATTGTTGAAGAACCAAGTCAAGTTTGTCTGGTCAACTGATTATGAAGAGGCTTTCCAGACTTTGAAGAGACTGTTGACCACTGCACCAGTATAAGCCCAACCCAATATCGAGAAGCCATTTGATGTTTATTGTGATGCTTCAGGTATTGGTATTGGATGTGTGTTGATGCAAGAAGGCCGAGTCATTGCCTATGCATCCAGACAACTTAAGCAACATGAAGAACACTATCTGACTCATGATTTGGAATTAGCAGCTGTGGTCCATGCTCTGAAGATTTGGTGGCATTACCTGCTTGGTAATACGTGCCATATTTATACAGACCACAAGAGCTTAAAGTATATCTTTACTCAATCAGAGTTGAACATGTGACAAAGAAGATGGTTAGAACTGATTAAAGATTATGATTTGGAAGTACATTATCACCCTGGTAAAGCAAATGTGGTTGCAGATGCCCTCAGTCGCAAAAGTTATTGCAATTGTCTGGCAGTGAGAACATTGGGTTTGACTTTATGTCAAGAGATGGAGAAGTTGAATGTAGAAATGATTCAACAAGGTTGTTTGACCAACATAATTATTGAAGCCACTATTTGAGATCAAGTTATTGTTGCTCAGAAAAAAAACAAGGGTATAGCCCATATCAAAGAAAGGGTCAGGAATGGAAAAGTAGAATGCTTCAGCATAGATGATGAAGGTGTGTTATGGTTCAAGGATCGCCTGGTGGTACCAAAGGTTCTTGAGTTGCGGCAGTTAATTCTGGAAGAGGCACATGCTACTAGGTTATCTATCCATTCGGGAAGCAACAAGATGTACCATGACTTGAAGCAAAGTTTTTAGTGGACTAAAATGAAAATAGAGATTGCTAGATATATAGCAAAATGTGATACTTGTCAAAAGGTGAAAGCTATACATTTGAGGTCTGCTAGTGAATTACAACCATTACCTATTCCATCTTGGAAGTGGGAGGATATAAGTATGGATTTTATTGTTGGTCTACCCAAGACATCAAAGGGATTTGACTCAATATGGGTTATTGTAGATCGACTAACCAAATCAGCACATTTTCTTCCAGTTCAGAATACATATCCCACTATATGGTATGCCAAGATATATTTAGAGCGAATTGTGAGTCTCCATGGAGTACCCAAGACTATTGTGTCAGATAGGGGTATACAGTTTGTCTCTAGCTTTTGGAAACACTTGCATTCTTCATTGGGTACCAAGCTCCTATATAGTATAGCTTATCATCCATAGACTGATGGACAAACTGAAAGAGTCAATCAAGTGCTCAAAGATATGTTAAGGTGTTGTGTCCTTAACTATTCCAATAAGTGGGACGAATGCTTACCTTTGGCTGAGTTCTCATACAACAATAATTATCAGGAAAGCATTAGAATGGCTCCATTTGAAGCACTCTATGGTCGTAGATGCAGAACATCGCTGAGTTGGTCTGAGCCTGGAGAAAGAAGATTCTTTGGAGTTGACCTTGTGAAAGAAACAGAAGACAAGATTAGGCAAATATAGAGTAATTTGAAGATAGCTCAGTCCCGCCAAAAGAGTTACATGGATAGATGACGTAGACCATTGGTGTTTAACAAAGGAGATTTTATATATCTGAAAGTATCACCAATGAAGGGAGTTACCCATTTTGGTGTTAAAGGAAAGTTGGCACCTCGATATATTGGACCATTTCAAATTTTGGAGAGCTATGGAAAAGTGGCATATCGCTTGAAATTACCAGAACATCTCATAGTTGTGCATGATGTGTTCCATGTTTCTCAATTGAAGAAGTGTCTCCAAGTGCCTGAGTAGAATGTTGAGGTTGAAGGAGTCAAACTTGAACTAGATCTGACTTATTCCGAATATCCTATCCGAGTTTTGGATCAGAAAGATCATGTTACTCGAAGAAGAACAATCAAGTTCTACAAGATACAATGGAATCAACATTCAGAAGAAGCTACTTAGGAATCAGAAGATTACTTATTAGAAAATTTTCTAGAGTTTCTTGCGTCAATAGAGAGTAATGTTAGTTGAGCTCGGTTGTTACTAGTTGTGTTTTGTAAAGGGACCTCAACTATTTTATGGATAGATTTTGTATGTGTTCTTGTGACACATTTCCTTTTCCATTACTTACCCTATGGCTTTGAATCTCGGGGTGAGATTTCTTTTAGGGGGAAGGATTGTAACACCCCGGGTGTTTAAATATTAAAAATAGGACATGTCATCATATGCATTGTAAGGCATTTGGTCATATTGCAAACTTTGATATGCATTCACTAAAATAAGTTTACATTTGTGTTATGAGTATTGAATTGAATTGTTTGAATCAAGTTCAAAATTTGGTTTGGATTTGGAATTTTCAAGAAAACCCTGATTTTCAGCATTTAAATTCTACCCTGAAAACTCATTTCAAAATCTAAGCATATTTTGGGGTTGAGCCCAAAAGCAAAAGTGTAGAGCTTGTCAAGTTATACAAAGTTTGTTTTTGGAGTTTTCAAAGTTGTTATGAAAAATTTGAAGTAATTCGAAAAGGCGTAATTCGTTAAATATCCCCTATTTGAATTCAAAAGTTCATTTCAAAATGTGATCCTGCTTGGAAATTGTGGATGATTTGGGGTTCCTCGAGGACACCCGACAATCTTCTTAAGTTACCTAGAACATATGCATAGATGTCAAAGGTCATTGAACAGTGATAGGTGCATGTGGGCCCTATAATTTAGGAGGTTCTACCACAAAAGCTTGTGGAGAATGTTAGTTAAAATTACTATTTCTAAGCTTTGGCATTCATATTTATTTTATTTTGTTTAAATATTGGTGGTAAAAATATGCGTTAAGCATTTCCAAGAAGCTCCCCCACACTTAGTCCTTTGCTTGTCCTAGAGTAAAGTTCAATGGACTAAGCGGGTTCATCTCCTTGATTTGAAAATCTGCATATAGGTTATTCCAAGCTTCACCTGAACCTGTGAACTTTCAAGTGTCTACCAAAATATCTTGGGTAATTAAAAAATGGAACAGTTTGGATTCAAACCTTCTCACTCTATCCCTGCTCAGAAACTTGGGTTTTTATGATTTTTGAAAACAATAAGATAGCTTTTGTTCCTTGAACAATTCTCTCAAGTTGCTCAGATTTGCAAGTGGTTCCTCACCAAGGCATATTTTGAGTTTTACCTTCTCTTTGATCATCCTACTTCTAAGAAGCTTATATGGAGCTTTGGGTAGGGATGAAAATTGTGAGGCACACTTACCTTGCGTAAGTTGTAAAGTCAAATCCCGGACCTCACCGGAGAGAAGTGTCATACCCTTAAATCAAAATAGTGCAAGTGTGTGGAATTTTTGGTGGAATTATACTCCTCTATTTGATATGATCTCTTTTTCTAGCTTTTGTTTTAAGATATGACTATTTTCTCTATGAGCCTTCATGTGCTCATCATTTTTATTTTTTTTTCATTTTTTGAATGATTTTGGGACCTTCATGTGTCCCTCTCTTCTTCTTTTTTCTATACTTTGGGACCTTCATGTGTCCCATTCTTTCTTTTTTCAATACTTTTTGCATAGCCTTGCTGTCTCTTTCTATAAATATGCTTGGAAAATCATATTTTAGAGCATGGGGTATTTATTTACTAGTGATGGAAAACATGTAGCGTATTTCCAATATAGGAACAACTGTTTATTTGTGACATGTACGTGAGTTTTAATCTTGGGAGCATGAAACATCTCTCAATAGGGGTCATGAAACTTGACCAAACTCAATACAAAGTAAGAGGCATATATGGAAGATTTTTGTCATGTATGATCATATATGGTCATGGTAGGTATTTGAATGTCATTCAAAGAACATGCAATTTGAATTTTCATTTGTAAAATAAATTCCAAGTACTTTGCAAGAAATGAGCAAACGTCATGTCATTCTACTATATCTCATTCATTAATCACTTAGACAAAATGGGTTCCCTATGATAAGTGTCCACAAGTTTTTAGAAATATTAGTAAGGAATAAAAAGTATGCAAACTTTTTAATCACAGGAAGATATGGAGATGGAGTATTTTCTTTATTTTAAAATTTATTAGTTTTTAAAGCTTCTATTAAATATGAGAGAGCAAGAGTTGCGCAAACCAAATTTGAATTTGAACCATCATTTGTGCAACTGAGTCGGAGGTGAGTGTGGTGCTTCCCCCACATTTGTTTTCTTTCCTATTTTTATTATGACAAAAAGAACAAGAAAACAAGTGTAACAAATATTTCTAATAATAACTTTATTCACTGATATGATAGGCGCATTACATAATGAAATTCAAAATGATAGGGATAAAAAAACTTAAAGATGCGCCTAAATGATTGTTTAGGCGGGAGTAGCCTAGAGAGGTTCATCTAGAGCATCTACCACTCCTACTGCCTTAGCCACCTTAGCTAATTTCTAGTCGAGCTTGAAGCACAAGTTGTTGATGTCATCGACCAGGTCTCTAATCTTGAGGAGGTTCGTGGCTAAGCTATCATTAAGGCCCCAGAGGAGATCCCACAGGCTAGCGTTCTCAAAGCTAATAGAGGCGATGGAAGGACCCTTAGAAGGTACGTCCTCCTCGTCACTACTCTCATATTGCCCTATGGGTCTTTTGATAGGTGGAAGCTTTCTAAACCGTTTGATCCTAAGGGGCGCACCCGAGGATTCCGACTCTTTCCTTGATGGAGTTGTCTTGCTTACCGGCTTTTTAGTTGGTTGTGCATAAGTGCCTTCCCATACCCTCCATCAGGTTTATGCATGCCTACTATGGTGTAGGAGAGACTAGGCCTAGCGGTATGCATGGATGAGCTAGCGTGAGAGACCGTATTGCCCAAAGGTGTTACAAAAGAGTGCTTGATAGGTCTGCTAGCTTTGGGTGCCTTCCTCTTAAGGCTGATGGTTATTCATGTTGGCACCGTCTTCTTCTCCTAGTGCCACCAAGGGGCACCTTGGAATGTGCCGTGGTCTTGAGGCTAGAACCACCGCTTATGGCATAGCTAGGTAGTGCCATGATAGCGAGTGGTGCTTCAGTGATTAACCTTGCTTCTTCCCTCACATAGGAGCTCTTGGGCACTAGATCGATTGAAGCCGACACTCCTTTGAGATCATAGGTGGAGTAGGAGGCCATGTACAAAGTGAGGGCGTGGCTAGACATGCTGAGCTTAGAACTTAAGTGCTAAGTGGAGGGAGAGAAGAAAGCTTTGAATCTTGGTATGAAAAGAGGGAGAGGCTTGGGGTGGTTTATAACGGACCTCAGGCCTCTACCACAAAGGAAATAGAACAAAGCACCGCCATGGCCATGATACTCAGAGGATCAGGGAGATACACACAAGGATTGAGGGCTAGTGGAGCCACGGGTGGTCTGGTCATACCATGGGTGCGCTCACACCCCTAGATCATCCTCTTGGCCTAAGATTTCATCCAGGTGCGTGTGCATGTGTATGGATTTGCTAGATGCTTGTGCTCGGTTTTGATTCAATAGAATCAGTGAGTGATTGAGTGAAATATACTTGGAATCATGTTGAATCGAGATTATAGATGTTGCAAAATTCACATGATCTTGTAATAATGAGTCAATATTCATGTGATCAGCAAAAATCAAGCAAGAACAAGTAAGGATTATGGTTTGTCTAGTGAGGACATAAAGGTCATTTTAACCATGATTGCTTGTTTAGAAAGATAAAACAATATTTTTATGTTTTAAGTTAATGAAAGAATATGTTAGCATAATTAATTATTTTTTAAATTTTCATAAGTTTTGAACAAATTTATCAAAAGCAATTAAATCTATTCTATCTATTTCTCAGTTAGTGTTATAAGAAGGCTCTAGAAAAACTTTTAAACATTGACTGTTAACTTTAAAAATGTTACCGTCATCGTCTTGGATGGTGATCATGCCATGTGGTGATGTGTTGATGACGGTGTACGGTCCTTGCCATTTACTTTTGAGTTTTCCTTCACCAAAGAGTTTCACTCGGGAGTTGAATAGTAGCACCTTGTCTCATTCCTTAAACTCTTTTTGTTGGATTCGGTGATCATGCCATCTCTTAGTTCTTTCTTTGTAGAGCTTGGCACTATGGTACGCCTTCTCTCGCCACTCTTCTGGCTCGGCAATTTGATTTGATGATTTCTACCAGCAAGCTTCACATCCATGTTCTAGCTCTTTATAGCCCTGTGAGCTTGGTGTTCAAGCTCAACCGGTGTTAGCAGTCCTTAACTCCTTTTATTAACCGCCAACTATCACATAAAATGAACCAATATGGATATCAAACTTAGAATTAGGGCTTAGAACTAATAATTTCCACAAGTTTTGGTGTTTGATCATTTGCAGGAGGGCATTCATGGAATACATTGAAAATACATTCAAAATGCACAAAGAAACAAAAGCATAACACCATACTGCGCAAAGCAAAAGAGACCAAGGGGAGAATGCCCACTTACCAGTAGAATCAGGGCCTGAAAGAGAGGAAAACAAGGTCAAATCCAAATCAAATCACTTCTTCTCAGTGAAAGCACTACATAGGCCCACTTTAGAAGCTCAAAGGATGTCACCCACCGAAAATGAGCCAATTTGGCCTTAGTTGGGGGCAGCCGACCCCATGGTCTGGCCGACCCCATGGTCTGGCCGACCCCCACTAGCTCTGTTTGGGCCAGAACTTTGTAGGTTGGCTCTCACTGCCTCTCCAACCATCGGTTGCACGTGCTTCGTAGAAGACTTGGTACAAAGGATGGCAGTTTGCTCAAGATAGGAGGCATGCAAAGAAGCACAACTCCACTCCGTCTCCACCATCTATCTTATGACGGTTTGATCCAAGGGCTGAGGTGAAGAGGCACACGGATCGCTAACTTAGCGCATTGAGGCCACCATTCCTCCTCTCAACCTATAAATACCCCCTCAATCCCTTTCATTCAAGACACACACAACAAGGCAAAGAGCTTCTCCACTTTTGAGCATCACTCCAAGGGCTTAGGCCCTAGATAGCAGTAGAGTAGTAAGGGAGAGATGTGAGGGAGAGCTTGGGGAAGCTCTGGGCTTGTCGGTGTCTCCCCAACTTGTACCTCGATGAGCATCTTTACTTCAACGGGTTCTCCCACTAAGTGAGTGATCGTGCTTCTTTTGGTTATAAAGTTTTTTGATCAATTAAGCTATACTCTTACTTGTTTGTGGGTTCGTCGTCCATCCCTATGGTAGATACTCTAGTAGAAGGGCCCTGATAGAGATGGATAACCCTTGCATGCACGTTAGAGTAATAGTCGATAGCATAGACGTGGTGTCTAGGCTAGAAGCTATCTTCGTTTACCTTGCTCCCCAAGGTTGAGGGGTAGGCGGCAGGTGGTGACCACCCTATCCATCCTTCATATCCCCCATGTTCGGGTTTGACATAGTCTATAGGCTGGCCTCGCTTGGCAGACCAGGTGTGATCCGATGTCCGAAGTAAATAAGTAGAAGTAAAGTTTATCTATCTTTAGACCCAATTACCATAGGAATCCTTCTCTACCCTTTCCCACTCTACCCTTGTGTTGTCCTTGTACAAATTAGCTAGAAGAGTACCTCTGTTCCCTGTGGAAAATACAATACCCTAAATACTTCCAAGTGAAGTGCTACAACGGTAATTCTTTGCGCTTGCGGATTATTTCTATATGCGTTAAGAAATACCAACAATAGGTAAACGGCAACTCTTTCCATAAACTAGCTGGAATGGTGACATGCCAATGGGAGTTTTATAAGCTGTCCTGTATGCCCAAAGTGCATTAGATAGCTTATCGTTCCATCCTTTTCCCATTGCATTGACCATTTTTATAGGATATTCTTGATTTGTTTATTTGAAGGTTCTGCCTGATCGCTTGTTTGAGGATGGTACGGGGTGGCAATGTTGTGCTTGGCCCTAAGCTCTTTCAGGAAAGCTCTAAAGGTTTTGTCAGTGAAGTGGGATCCTCCATCACTTATCACCATTCATGGTGTTCCAAAGCGAGGGAAGATCACTTCATGGAACATCTGACTTGCGTGCCTAGTGTCAACAGCACTGCATGTAGAGCTTCCACCCATTTTGATACGTAGTCAATGGCGATAAGGATGTACTCGCTGTCATGGGAATTTTGGAGCAGCCCCATGAAGTCAATGCACCAAACATCGAAGATCTCCACTTGTAGGTTATAGTGGAGGGGCATTCAATTGCAAGCTGTGATGCCACTCTAGAGCTGGCATTTTCGGCACCTTCGAATGAACTCCTTAGTGTCTTCATACATCGTCAGCTAGAAGAATCCGCACTACCAGATTTTTTCTTGTGTGCAGAATACTCCGTAATGGCCTCCATATGGTGCTGCATGGCATTTCTCAATGATTTGCAAACCTTCCACCATTGGTACACATCTCCTCAATAGGCCGTCAGAGCATACCCTATACAGGTATGGGTCATCCCAAAGGTGGCGTCTGCTTTCTGCTTGTAGCTTTCTTTTGGTTTCGCCCGATGGTATGTATTTTGAAACCATGAAATTCACGATGTTCGCGTACCATGGGTTTGTATCCGTCACCTTTAGTAGCATGTCATCGCGTAGGAAGTCATTTATTGGTAGTTCCAGCATGTTAGTGACTTGCAAGCGCGATAGACAATCATCAACAGTGTTCTCTACCTTTTTTATCTTTTGTTTCAAGGTCAAATTCTTGGAGTAAGAGAACCCATCTTATTAATCTAGGTTTAGCATCTTTCTTAGTGAGCAAATATTTAAGTGTAGCATGATTAGTATAAACGATAACTTTTGCACCCACTAAGACCTAAACTTGTCATTACCAAAAATGACTGCTAAGAGCTCTTTTTTTGTGGTAGCATAATTAAGCTGTGCTCTTGTCAGTGTTTTGCTAGCGTAGGTGATTGCATGATGCTTCTTATCTTTGGTTTGGCCAAGGACCGCACCAACAGCATAGTCACTAGCATCACATATGATCTCAAATGGCAACGACCAATTGGGTGGTTGGATGATTGGTGCTGAGATGAGTGCTTTCTTGAGAGTGTGGAAAGCAGTTAAGCACTCATCTATGAACTCAAAGGGTGCATCCTTAGCTAGTAGGTTCATGAGGGGTCTAGCGATTTGTGAAAAGTCCTTGATAAACTGCCTCTAGAACCCTACATGACCTAGGAAGCTGCAGATCCCTTTTATGTTTATGAGGGTGGTAGCTGCTCAATGATCTCGATCTTAGCCTTATCTACCTCAATCCCCCTCTCAGACACAAGGTGCCCAAGAACAATGCCTTCACGGACCATGAAATGACACTTTCCTAGTTTAGCACTAGGTCCATCTCTTGGCATCTCTACAAGACTTTGTCTAGGTTCTCCAGACAGTGGTCAAAGGTTTTGACATGGACCGAGAAATCATACATGAAAACCTCCATGATCTCTTCTATCATGTCTGAGAAAAAATAGACATCATGCACCATTGGAATGGCGTGGGTGCATTACATAGCCCAAACGACATTCTACGATAAGCGTATGTTCCATATGGGCATGTAAATGTCATCTTGCTTTGATCATCAGGGTGGATGGGAATATGATGATACCCCAAATATCCATCGAGAAAATAGAAGAAAGAATGCTTCGCCAATCGCTCTAACATTTCATCAATGAAAGGCTGTGGGAAGTGGTCTTTCTTTGTTGCCGTGTTGAGTTTCTGATAATCAATACACATTCTCCACCCCATGATGGTTTGCTATGGAATCAACTCATTCTTATTATTTTCAACGACTGTCATGTCTCCTTTCTTTGGAACCACTTGGACGAGACTAACCCAGTCATTATGTGGTATGGGATATATTATCCTGATGTGAAGAAGTTTGAGGACTTCCTTCTTCATGACTTCCTGCATCGCATTATTGAGCCTATGCTGAGGCTCTTGAGTTGGTGTACTCGAAGGGTCAATCGAGATGTGATGGGTACAGAGAGTTGGGTTAATCCCCTTAAGATCTTCCAAAGAATACCCGAAGACCGACCTATGTTTTTCTAAGATGGTGATGAGTTTGAATGTCTTCTCATCAGAAAGCTTATCGCTAATGATTATAGGAGTTTCATTGTCACCATTTAGGAAAGCATAATGTAGGCTAGGGTTTTAGCTCAATCGGAGGTCGTGCCGGTGCTTCCTCTTGGGGAAGATCAATGGTTTCTCCTAAATCGTCCTCTTCTTCTACAAAGAGTTTTGCATCCTTTTCTAAGGACGACTCATGAGAATCAAAAGGTAAAACTAACATAACTTCCTTGGGGAGGTTAGGATGGGGGAGAGATTCTGCCACCAAGTTTTTGGCTCAAGTGATCGGAATAGAAAAAGTATCTCTCCCCAACTTTATGTCCAAATCCCCTATTTTTGGTAGATTGAAGAAGAGTTTTTCTAGGGGATACCGTATTAAGATATCAAAATCCTAGATGTTGAAGACATGGAAGTCTAGGGGAACTTCATTGTCATATGATAAAGTGAAATGTTATGAAGAACCCATAGTCCTTCTAGTCTAATGTGTGGTTCAATTCTACAGGTTTTGATTGTCGGAGTGATATCACCATTGCTAAAATAGGTGTGAGCAAAAGACACGAACATGAGGTTAGCTCCGACTATAGGATTGTAGAGGACATCCACCGAGGTTATGTCGATTGAGCATCAGATGGTGGAGGAAGGGGTGCGTATCGGAATTTCTTCAGATGAAAGCTTCACTTCTTCTACCCATTCGCTACTCATGACAGCTATCAACTCCTTGATGGATTTTCTGAGAAATTGTTCGCCTAAGGGATCCAAAGGAGTGATAGGAACTGGTGGCCTCTTTTGGCATGGGTACTTCGAGGTGTTTCTGAATTCTTTGAAAAAGTCATCCTCAAAATACTGGAGGTCCGAAGATTGGAAACCTTCCTCCAGACCTTCTGGTTCAAGTGAGGGTTTCTCTAAGGGTGTTATGGGTTCAGCCTTAGCCAAAGATACTTCCTCATGTTTCAGCTCAGGTTCTACACAAAGGGGTTCTAGTAGAGGAGTGTTCTCTAGAATGCGGTCTAGGAGAGCTTCTCCTTTCGTTGTGGTTTTATGGGTAAACGAACCTCTGGTAGCTATATCGACCTATAGGGTAGATTCCTTGCTAAACCTTAACTAGAAATGTTATAAAAGCACATGGTTGGGTATAGACAAGTATGTGCTAGATCTTGTTAAAATTGAGAATTTGTCCCAGGCTGCTCCTATGGTTTCCTTCTCTTTTTGTTGGAAGCTGAGGATCTCTTATCGTAGGGCAGCAATTCGGGATATAGGGAAGAACGCAAGACAGAATATGTTCTTTAGTTCTTCTAAATCACCAACTACCTTCCCTATGTTGTGGGCATACCATTGTTTCGCCCTCTCATCAAGTGAAAAGGGAAACAACTTCCACCGAAGTGTTTCTTGTGACATGCCTGAGATGTTTAGGCAAGCGCAGAGCTGCTCAAACTCCCGTAGGTGATGGTAGGGGTTTTCATAATCCAACCCCAAGAAGGTTTGTTCCCGAACCATGGCTATAAAGCCAGGGCGGAGTTCATAACTAGAAGTTGTGATTGGCTTCGATGATTCTAGTGGTTTTATGAAGTCGCCCTTGGGAGTAGAAATGTTTTGAATGGTAGGTTGCTCCATTGAAAAAGAGTAAAAAGAAAAGAAAGGTAAAAACAAAGGATACATGGGCAAACTAGGTTTGAGGACTAAAATGACAACCGTTCCCTAGCAACGGCACTAGAAATGCTTGTTGGTGCTTCTTAGCGTAAGTAGAAAAGGTTGCAAGCGCATAGAAGTACCGTTGTAGCACTTCACCCCGTGGTATTCAGGGTATTGTATTTTCATGAGGAATGGAGGTGTAAGTAGTCTTTTAGCTAGTTTGCCTAGGAGAACAAGAAGAAGGATAACTCATGTAGTGAGGTTCTTCTAAAGATTAGAGAGCCTAAGAAGAGGTAACGTTGCTACTACAGACTTGCTTCGAGCACCGATGAATGCTTGGTCTGCCAACCATAGCCATCCTATAGCTCTACGTTGTATCCGAACTTGGGGATTACAAAGGACAAATAGGGCTATCACCACCTACGGTCTACACCTCAACCGGAGGATACAAGGCAAACAAAGGTGACTTCTAGCTTAGACACCATGTCTACACTGTCAATCACTACTCTAGCATTGGCCAGGAACTTCCATCTTTATCAAAAATTCTCTACTAGAGTATTCACCCTAGGGACGAATGATGAACCCACAAGTTTGTAGGAACAAAGATAACTTCCTTAAGAACTCAAAATCAAAAGATGAACATGAATTTCTTACTCCAAGTAGCAAAACGTACATAGAGGTACAAGTGTAGAGGAGGAAGCCAACAAGTCTGGTACTCCGTCCACCTGATGTATAAGGCTTGCCGAGTATAGGAAGTAGAGGGAACCGCTACTCCGATATTCCTCTCACTCTTTTCTCGCTCACTCCCTACTCCAGTCTAGCTAGAAGCTAATAGAAATGTAGGTGCTCTTGCTCTTCTTCTCCAAGTGTATGATGATTTGAAATGTGAAGATGGGGCCTCCTTTTATAGCTTGAGGAGGTCAGTTTTGGTGAGGTATTTTAGGAAACCCCTCATGCAACCGCCTCCCCATGCATTGAATGCACCGCCAAAAGAAGGCGGGGCTCTGTAGAGCTAGGGGCGGTGCAGCCGCACCAACCATGGGTTGCGCACCTAGCCACCGCCTTCGGTGTGTGGGCTCTTGGATGGGCCTAGGCCACTACCACACTGGTGTTCTACCCATAAATGGAGTTGGATGGGCTATCTTGTGCTTTGTTAGCTTAGATGTGCTTTGCGCCTTTCCTGATTGCGCATTTTGGCATGTATTTGATGTGTTGCCCTGCAAAACTTACTAGTACCAAAACTTGTGGAGAATGTTAGTTAAAAGTCCTATTTCTAAGCTTTGGCATTCATATTTGTTTTATTTTGTTTAAATGTTGGTGGTAAAAAAATATGAGTTGAGCACCGCCAACACTCCCCATGCGTCATGGACTGTGTGGAGGATGAAGGGAAGAAGAAAGATTTGACCGAATGATAAGTGGGTCCCCCATGTCATTGTCAACTGATATGGATTTGGGGGCATTCGTTTGGGGGCTACTACTAGAGTGGAAGAACAATTGAGGCCAACAAAAATGGGTTTGGCACCCAAATAAAAAATGGAGGCTTTGGTTTGGGGGCTACTGCTAGAGTTGCTCTTAACGCTCACTCAGCTTGGCCCTGGTAGCCAGCCACTTAATTTGCCTGCCGAGGGTGTTTTCTATCAACAAGCACATTATTAGTACCGAACTAGACCGACAACCCGACCAATAAAAAGCCAAACTAGGGCCCAGCCAATCCAATTCATCTAAAAAGCCCTTGCACAAAACACACACACACACCTCAAACAGCCGGTATAAAACCAATGACCTACAATTTTTTTCATATAAAACAATATAAACCAGACTTTAAATTTAAACTAGGGAAAACCATGCAGCCTAGAGTATAGGGAGTAGAACCTTTGTCTTCGGGGTCAGACAGCAAGATCTCCACCACTAGGCCATGACTTCATTATGATTTTCTAGCATTACTCGTCCTATTGAATTGTTAAACCAGCGGTTCAACTCATTAGACAAATCAAACTATGAATCAAGGCCATGAACGGTTCGATGTCAAATCTGATCCTAGTAACTATGTTAATGGTTAGGGATAGATCCAGCAGTGGGGCGGGTGGGGCTCTAGCCCCTCCTATGGCCGATGGACCCATGGAGCCCCTACTTAGCCCTCCATAGGAATTTTTGCCATAGATGCACCTTAAGGAGAGGTTGAAGCTGTCTAGAGGTTGAAGAAGCCCCCTAGACATTTTTCTGGATCCGTCCCTGTCAACGTTAGCCTCAATCTAGTAGGCTTTGTTAACAAGAGTATTCTAATGTTGCTGATTTGGCAACAGGCCCTACACTAGCTGAAGCACCGAAGCATAGGAGAACTCGACTGTCTTGCAGGCCCAACGCTATGATGGGAAAATTGTGCCGCTATAGGAGCAACCTAACGGGAAAATTGACTAAATAGCTGATACGCAAATAAATCGACTATTTATAGACTGTACTGCTCATGGGTTGCGATTGATTTTATGATGACAAGTACAATGCACACAGACATAAGTAAAATCATCAGCTAGGTGGATATTACCGATGTAAAGCATTGAGCCGATGAATCTAACGAGAAAGGATATAACATACAAACAAATCAACTATCTAGTACAAACGGGTCTACAAATGCTCTGAATCTAATCTGTTACCACCAACAGTGAGGTTTGACCGGATCGATGTCAGCTATGATTATAGTAATAAACTAAACCAAAGAATCCATAAATCCATCCATACAATGACAGGTTTTCTGTAAGACATGCTATATCTATGAAAGCATAGGCGAATCGGCTGAAAATAGCCAATTCAAGTAGGAAAGGGGTCATAGCATATGAACAATCAACTATTCAATACGAGTAGACCTATAAACTCCTCAAATTTAGCCTATTATCTTTAACAGTGGGGTTCGACCGGATCGATGGTGGCCATAATAAAGATAACAGATTAAACCTTTAAAGAAAATGGATCTATTCACATTTAACAGGGTCATGAAAACATGCTATGAACATTGAAGTGCGGGCGATCAGCTATTTAGCCGATGTAGGCATAGCAAACAGTCAAGGCCACGCCTGATCAAAAACAAATCTACCAACTAGCATCCTCTGATCTAAAGTGCCATCAGTGGGGATCGACCGGATCAGTTATAGCCATAATAGCGAACTATAGACTAGATTTAACTAGCCAGCAAACCTCCTCAAGATTAGATATGCCTTAACCACGTACTATGCATGATAAAGATCAAAGTAGAACAACCGCTGAAACATAACCCGTCGCTTAAAGTAAGAAACATCGTATTGTGCCAAAGTAAACGATGAACTAAAAGGATGTGAAGCCGATCTAGATCGATCTCGACCGGGTAGGTTGATGTTGCTGAAAACTAATGACAATAAGAACACCAGCAAGATTGGTAACTTAATGAATCTACCCAAAGGATGACACCCTTAGGTAGAGACGATAACTTGACCTTAATCTAATTCGAGCAGTGGGTCAAACTTAACCGATGCAGCCATACTTGAACTAGATAAAGATCGATAACAAGCTTATGCTAGAGCTCGTAGTGGAGGTTGAACTTAACCGATGCAACCCTATAAACCAAAGCATAAGCTATGATGGTACTTACAAATAAGCCAGAGGTTGGCCAGACCGATGTAGCCATGTGAAAGATCCTAATGGTTAGAGGGGGGTGAATAGCCTATTAAAAATTTCTACAACAACACTTAACAAACCGGTTAGACAATTATGAGGCGAAACATGTAACAACCCAAAAATCCATACACCAAAAATCACAACTACAAAATTTTTCTCAAAACTCCCATGTGATGATGAGTGTCATGTATAGAAACCCAACCTAAGAGATGCCTTAGGTCTAACCCAACCCAAGTCAACACATAAGCATGGCATGTCATTTGTTAGTTATGTTTACTTAATTTCCAACAATCAAGGTGTTGCATACATTGTTAACTCAAATTGTGAGTTGGATCTTCATTTGTTTTATGTAATGACTAACAACTCTTTTAAAAAGTAATAAACCATCAAATCAAATCAAAGAATAAGGATTTGTTACACTTACTTTTGTTATACAAAATGGCTAAATAAATTCCTAATATATATATAAGAATGTTGCGGGTCACATATATAAAACTCTAATGAATTTGGTGCACCAATCTTTGAATTCAAAAACCAAAACCAGATTTGAATTCAAACAAATGGAAGAGAACTAAAAATAGAAAAAAAGGAAAAGAAGAAGTGGGCCTCACAGCTAGTCGCTCGGCCCAAGCTAGCCAGCCTAGCCAGCACCATCGCGGCCCCCAGCGCGCGCAGCCCAGCTTGCGGCCTAGCAACGCCCGCGCCTCCCCGCTTTCGCTCGCTGTTGCTACCACTAGGCCCCGCACGTTAGCCGAGCGCTGCACACCCGCACGCCCTCTTTCCTTCACCCACAGCCGCTGCCAACAGACCCCACCCGTCAGCTTTCCCCTGTTCATCTTCCTCACGCTCACGCCCAACCGCCAGCCGACCGAAGGCCGACAGTGATGGCAGAGCAGGCCAGGGGTCATGCCCGGGGCATGGTCCTGTCTCCCCCTTGGCGCATCGCCCACGCGACCTCCATGCCAACCACCCCATGCCGCAATGCCGTTCGATGCCCACGGTGCATCACCAGCCGTCCGCCCGTCCGCCAAAGATGGAGCTCAAAGCTCTGGCTATAAAGCCACGCCTAGAGCCCTAGGGTTCTCCCAATGCCCCGCCGCCACCGTGGTGGCCGACCACAGCACACCTAAGGCAAGAGAGAAGAGTGGGGGAGAAAGGGGGGAAACGCTGACGCCGCTGCAAAGGGGAAAAGCTCACCGAGACCGCCGGAGCCAAGAGCGACGCCGTCGTCTACATCACTAACGCGGTTTGGCACAGCACTGCACAGCCACCGGAGCTACATGGCCTCGAATCGACATGGCATCACCATCCATTCTTCCACGCCACCTACGGTGAGCCTTCCGGTCTCTCTACTCGCCGCCGGACCCTGCTGTTTGGCCATGGCGCTCCACACTAGGAGCGTGTAGGCCAAGGCCGTCTCTGGCCATTGGGGACACCCGCACCCATGCACACGTCTATGACCATGCCATGACCACCTCGTTGGAGCCCCATAGTGACCCGCGCGCCTCGCCGTCGTCACTGTTCACCGTGGCCGCTAGGAAGCCCTATCGGGCATAGGAGAACCCGTAGCCTCGCCTTGAGCCTGGACGTCCCTGCTGCATCCCCACGCATCCATAGAAGCATACACGCCCCGCTGAGACATTTCACCATGACCGTAGCCACCTCACCGACGCCGCCATCGTGCTCGGAAGGGCGCCACCGTGGCCAAAGCCACCGGAGGCCCTAGAGGACCCCTCGACCTACCAACATGCCCGCTGGTGCGTTGTGTCGCCCACGTGCACCACAGAACTGGCCTATGCCATAGCCCGCAACATTCCCGCACGCCAATGGAGCTCGAGCCGCCGCTCGTCGTGGCCAACACCTTGGGAAGCTCTGGCCACCACTTTGACCCCATCGACGCAGTTGCCGTGGCTCGGGGAAGTTTTTCCCCTCCCTAACTGGACACCAGCGCCACCACAAGGACTCACAGCCAGCTCGCCACCAGTAGGAGCACCACTGCGGGAGAAAAACAGGGGAACACCCCCTCGCCGGCCACCCATGTGTGAGCTCGGTGCACATGAGCTGAGCCAAGGAGAAGAGATGGTGGACTTGGTCCACCATGCGCCCTGCCGTAGGTCCATGGACCATGAGCGCTGGTCCACCGTGAGCCACACGGTGTGAGCCGCGCTGTGGACGAAGCCCAATAAGAGCCCACGATCGTGACATGGCAGCATCACAGCGTGCCATGTGTTCGGCCCAGCCCGGCCCAGACCGGCCCAACCCGAAGCCCGTTTGAGACCCGGTCGTGTTGACCGTTGACTGGTCAATGTTGACCGTTGACCTGGCCCCACATGTTAGTGACACGGACACTTTGGACCCACATGACAGGCACTGACGTCATGCTAACGTCACACAGGACCCACATGTCAGCAGCCCCCGCAGCCAGGGTGACGTCATGCTGGTGTCACGTTGACATCAGTTGCTGACGTTAGTAGCCCAGGCCCCACACATCAGTGACCCTGACCGTTGACCAAAGACCGTTGACCATTGACTCATCGTTGACCGTGACCAGACCCACCTGTCAGTGACTCAATAGCCTCTGGCCCCACCTGTCGGTAAGGATGACGTTGATGACGTCATGCTGACGTCATGCTGGACCCCACCTGTCAGCTCAGAACTGTGATGCTGACGTCATGTTGACGTCAGCAAGCCACATGGACCAACCACAGCATGACACGTGTCAGCCCAAGATTAATTTAGCCTTTTTCCATTTTTAGAAATAGATTTAAACTTCGGAAATTCATAACTAATTCATATGACCTCAGAAAAATACAAAACCAGGACCAAAATTCATCTAAAATCAAGCTCTACGCAATGAACCCATGTTTGAGTGCATTTGACTCTTTTGAATTGTCATTGTTCCTTTGTGCTATTCTATAAACTGTCGCTAACGCGACTATAATGCGATCGTTTGTAGACTCGGAGGAGAAACAGAC
The DNA here is from genome assembly GCF_019320115.1 of Miscanthus floridulus. Taxonomy (NCBI): domain Eukaryota; kingdom Viridiplantae; phylum Streptophyta; class Magnoliopsida; order Poales; family Poaceae; genus Miscanthus; species Miscanthus floridulus. Next base: position 55,016,866 of record NC_089592.1, on the reverse strand, counting down.
AGACGAGGACCGTGAGTATCATGAGGAATACAGAGACGACTACACTGAAGGTGCCACATCCCACCCAATATCGTAGCACCTATTACGCATGGCTAATATAGAACTGCTATGTCTTTACTTCACTGATGTAATCACACTGTGATAGGACTTGCATGGTAGTATGCTTACTTAATGGCCTCTACCTTGACACAACCTTACCCCTACTCACCTAGCTATTAGGCTAGTCACACGCTTGCTACTATACTTCATTGCTTATTACTTCTGCTACGCTTGCACTATATTGATGCATGGTGGAAATTGGTGTTATCTGGACTATGGGGAGAGTGCTGCGTGTGTGACTTGGGTGCGTGGAGGGTGAGGGTTGTGTCAACCAAGTTGGAGTATACAATGAGCCTGGGGCAAGTCTTGCCACGTGGTGCTACCTAGGCATCCCTGGAATGGATACTTGTGGTGGGTAAATGGTATATGAGGTGGTCCTGGGTGTGAACCTGTGATGGGAGGAGCCCGGGATGGAGGTGCTATGGTGGCATGATAAATGGAAACCCTGATGGAGATATTCTGGCTTGGTCATCCCTAAGGACTTACTAGTACTCAGATTCACCGGGAAGCCTTATGTACCACTCGCCCTATATGGCGCGGGACGGCCGGACTACTTGGTTGGATATTGCCACTACTGCTAGGTTGATAGCGGACAGTGTAAGGAGGTACGGGGCATGAAGGATTTCCCCCACACCCTTCCAAGACTTCATGGAGACCTTGTGGACCTAGCTCATGACTCATAGTTTCAGCCACCCTAGACCAGACTTGGGGTGTACCAGGGCTGAATGGTAGAGTGGCATTATCCTAGGCTAGCAAGCGGCCAGGAATCAGCCCAGTTGATGACGATCAGCGAGGAAGGCGGATCTTGTGGTTATGTAAAACCTCTTACAGAGTGTATGGTTGATCGATCGATACATGTGCCGACTTGTCGGCTATGGACCTTTCCTGGGTTTCACTTAAACTAGATAGAGAGATGAGTCCTTCTCTTCTTCCCCCGAGAGAGAGTGTCGGTCGTAGCTAGGGGCTACAGGCCTTGAGATAGTGCCGAGAGGTAGTTGGCCTATCGACTGAGCTGATGGTATTGTAACACCTCGGGTGTTAGCCTTGCATAACTTGACTTGCATAGCATGAGCATGATCATAAAGCATTCATATACAAGCTTTGACACTTGAAACATTGGGTTGCAACATCTGCAATGTTTGCTTATTATCGCATGTTTCTTAAACATATGCAACTTTTCTCGTTATTTCATGTCTCCATGTGTCTATGCATATGAGCATGAGTGGACACATGTACTTGGTGGATGTGAGTCACACAAACATGTAGCCACACCTAGGGTAGCAAATAGAACCTTGTTCAGGGTTACATTTTATGAACCAACACTTAAGCTTTCCTGTGATTACACTAACTAGCTCAATGAGTGACTACTACATGAAATGATTGGATAACCTTGCAAATTGCCTAAACATGTTTAGAGTATCGTTATGAACAACTTTGATATTCATGGTTAAGGGTAAAAAGGTCATTAAGCCATGCTTTGGTGTGTATCATCATGTAAATGTGACATGTTTGACCAAAGTTGAACTAGGTGTTAGAGACCTTGCATGGAGGAGATCACTAAAGCAAAGTTGTAGTATTTGACATAAGGAACAACTTTTATTTTTGGGTCATTGAATGATTCAGCTCCTAACATGTTTGAATTGGTCCCACAAAAATCAGCAAAACCAAGATTCAACACTTAGCAAAATTTTGCTAAGTCTTGGATCACTGACAGCCTGACAAGCCGACATTGATCATGAATTTACTTAGTTTATGTTGCGAGTTAGCACTAGATCATTGAACAACATTTGGAGATGGTACTTAGGACTACGACTTTGGTTCTGAAAGAAATCACTGAATCGCTTTATATAGGGAGTTAACTCGATTGCAAAACCCGCTGTCAGGCTCGGCTTGCATAACTGACGAACTGAACAACGCCGTTCAGTGGCCAACCACCGGCAGAGCCTGCGTGCTGCGTGTCCACGGCGATGGCTGCGTGTCGCCGTTGCCCTGACCGCGCAGGCCAAGACGCGCCTGAGCGCGGCTTCAACACTCCAACGTTCGCCCATAATGCCCAGCGCCCTCATTTCGTTTTCCCGGCCTCCTTCTTCACCCACAGCAGAGCCGCTGAGCTCCCGCAGCACCGAGCAGCACCGCCATCGCCATAGCCATGCGCAAGCTCACACCGAGCCACCCAATCGTCACCGCAGCAGCACCACTAGCTCCCCAGCGACCCACTGCCTCCACCTGCGCTCGCTGACCGCACCTGGTAAGCAATGGCGCCGTGCGCTAGCTCGCCGGAGCATCCCCGCCATGCCCATCACCATGGCTAGGGCACCTCCCTCCACCGTAGACCGTGCAACCTTGCGCGATAGGTTCGCCTGAGCCCTGGGAAGCTCGTCCGCACCCTTTTGTGCTTCGCCGTAGCCCCCACCGGCGTAGCGCCATCGTCCAGCGCAGCCACTCTGCCATGAGCGCCACTGCGGTACATAGCCCCAACGGGAGGTTCCACTGAGTAGCTCACCCGGTGCGCTAGGTCACGTAGGTCGCTCGGTGAAGACGTCACCGTCGGCGGACTCACCGTTGACGAGCCATGGCCACGCGAGTTTGCTCAACGCCGTTAGCTCTATTTTGGTTTCGCTGACCGGTGGGGTCAACTGACCAGTGGGTCCCGCGTGTCAGCGACTCCCTGTATTAAAGCCAGTTCAGTTTGAATGCAGATTTCATATGTTTTGTAATTTTTGTATATTCAGTTTGATAGCCTCCACAAATTGTGAAATAAATTTGTTAGTGTTCCTTAGGAAGTGTAGTATTTAGGAAAAATATGTTCTTGACATTTACAGTAGAATTTTCTAGAAATTTAAATGGGGATTTGAAATGTGCTTTTGAATGCATTCAAATTTGTTTATTTTATATCTCGAGTTCCTGTGCTCCAAAAATTATGAAATTTTTGTGGTAAGCTAGTCTTAGCATATGTGAGCTCTGGTAAAAATTTGAAGATGAGTGCATGTGTAGATTTGTAGTTATAGATTTTTATTTTATAATTAGGAGATCCTTGTGTAAATTTTTATAAAATATTTAGGAATCCAAAATTCATGAAATTTGTTGGAGGTAATCCTAGTACTATACGGATGCTAAGAAAAATAGGAAATCTATTGCTTGACACTTTTCAATAGGGTTTTCCATTTATGCTATTTCAAGCCTTGCTGCCTTATCATTTTTGTATAGGATGTTCTACTTGGTAAAATGACATGAAATTTTTATAGTAATCCTTTGATAGCATTAGTAAGGCACTATAAATTTTTAAAATTTTTGAAACACATCTGATATATGTTTATTGTTTAACCTAGATATCTAAATAAAACAATAAAGGCATTTAAATAATAGTTTGGGCTTCACCATTATATTATCTTAAATGTATTTGGTATGCTTAAACTGTTGGTAGATTTTATGTTGTCGAATTTTGAATGATTACATGAAGTAGAAGTATTGTTACTTTATATTGCATATTGAATAGTTTCCAGACTGATTCTGGAGTTTGATGAATTGCATGTTGAAAATGATGTGTACTATAAAAATAGTTAATAACAAAGTTGTAGAGAATTTGATAAGCTTTCCAGAAAGTCTAGGATCACTATGTTTGTATTAGTAGAACTCCAGTTATGAGTGAAACAAGTAGCTACTGTTTTGTGGCATAGTCGGTGCATTGTAGAAGTAGTTAATTAATAATCGAGAAGAGATATGCACCTACTCAATAAACATGATGCACTTGTTAACGTATATGCATTCGTAATACTTATGCCATATTCATGCATCTAGGATCGGAGGAAGAGATCACGTTGCTAGAATTCGAAGAAGCAGAGGAAGGGAACCAGGCAGGAGGATCCACAAGCCAGCAGCTCCCGAAGGCATAGAGCAGAACCCTGAAGAGCTTCCGGAGTGTCCTGACCACCTGCCCTACTTTCTTTCTGCGAGGCAAGCCTCGGAGCATTATAAGTCTCCCCGTAATTTACAAATGTTTACTTAAGTACTTATGATTGATGCATTAGGTTATAAGAGTTGAATGGAACCACTTGATGCATATAAATTCCTTGTCCAGATATTACACCTTTAACTAGTATAGGGTCCAGGATCGAATATATGCTTAGCCATGCTTAGACCGGTAGAAGTCAGGTGATGTCCTGTCACCTGCGAGATGTAGGTGGATACCGGAGCACGGTTGGCTATATCTGCTATCGTGGAATAGAACCATGGGGAAAAAGTAAATCGAGACCGGACGGGAGGTCGATAGAGAAGCAACAAGACATGGAGGTCTTGGGTGTGGATCTATCCCTGTCTGTGTTGGTTAAGGACCGTACCGTTGTTGGAACTTTTGACAAGATTGAACGCTTGCCTCTCACTTAGCTGGCCGGATAACTCGTTCCGACCATGAAGCCGAGTAATTCAACTCAGGCTAGGACCCATTCTGTTGTGCGCTCCTTCCGGGGAACGATCAGACTGAGCCCAAGGGCAGGCTTGGCCTGAGCATCCTAGCATCTGGTGTTCCAGATTGTGCGGCGTGGTACGGACCCGCAAAATGTGTACTTGAGTTGTACCAAAGGTGACCTAAGGCTATCATGGCTGGTAGACCTGGGTTTGTGTTAGGAATAAATTCCCTAGCTGGTTGAAATCGATTCGAATCAGCCGTCTCTCCCGGATAGTGAGAAACTTGACTAGCTCCAACATCGTAGTAACTATGTTATGAAACATGATGGTTCGAATGAATATGGAATTACAATACCTGCTATGGTTACTATTGTATGCTTCTAAATGATATACCACATGTTTGGCACAGGATAGTTGCTAATCTAGAAATGGATAGTTATAATTAACTTGATAAAGGAATCATAATTGTACAATGGTTCAGTTGCCTTTTTCGCAAACTGTTGTCAAGTTACGTCCACTTATACAGCCTTGCATAATCTTTGGAGTTATTTTATTTTTGGTTCATGACGAGTAAGTCTAGCTGAGTACCTTCTCATACTTAGGGTTTATTTTCCCATTGTTGTAGATGGCACTGTGTATCATAGTTATTGCAAGAGTTGCTTCTATCCCGCTGTGGATAAGGAGTAAGCCTTGGGCAGGCTTCTTTATTAATTCCTATCCTTGCTTTTGTGGACCATGATCCGATTTGGCACTGTATCAAACTATGTTGGAAACTTTATTTTTGAACTTATTTGCTTCCACTTTATTTATCAAACTTGGTTTGTAATAACTTTTATTTGTACTCTGATGACGAAATGTATCTGTGAACTTTATGTAATATGTGGCATGTATGTTGAATCCTGTATGATCTTGGTTGTTGTAAATCGTTTATCGAGACCCGTCAGTGGTACTCGATGGACTACCGGGTTTATATAGGGTTCAAGTATGACAGTACGACCGCTTGTGGGCTGCCATTGTACTTGTACTCTTATAAATTGGTCAGGTTCTGCGACAGCTGGTATCAGAGCAAGATTCAACAGTTAATTGTCACTAAGTGTATTTAAAACAAAAGTTTTTGTTTTCCAAAAACCCTTCTCTAGTAACTAATAGTTATATAATAGGTATTTGAAATCTAAAGTGTGCCAATGATCACTTTCCTTATGCCCAAATTAAGGACTTTTAGGTGGCTATTTAAGTACTAACATGGGGGTTTTTACTTCGTTGTCCATACGGCGTGCTATTGTATGGATACCATTCAGTTGAGTGGTAATGTATGGATCAAATACCTCTACGCCAAGGTAAGATGATGAGTGTATGACCGCAAGATGTGAGAGTGCGGTCGAGAAGAGTTAGCTTTGGTACGGCTATGTATGCATGCTTGCATGTGTATATGGTACGTATTTAATTGTGGGTTTAAATTATTATCGGGTAGATTGATACGGAAGTATATGTATGGGTATACATATATGGAATTATTTACAATTACATTCTGCATATTTCATTATGGGTTTAGGGCTGAAATGAAATTTTATGCAGGTACACTAACAACGAAACATGTAGCTCGACTAGTTACGCTAGTTATGAGAGAACGTATATATGCCACCATGTCTACCATTAGAAACAAATTTTTCCTAAGTTTGTGAGGACGTACGGAACGAGCATGCATCATGATAATTATCATTCACATAATTACATTGTTCCTTCCCTTATAAAATTCTTACTCGGTTACGTAACTATTATCCATTATGGCATTGTCTCACCAAGTGGTATATGTTAATGGTGCAGATGGCACGCACCAAGTAGACTGCTCACAAGTCCACTGGAGGCAGAGCTCCTAGCCGTTAGCTTGCTCCATGTACCCATCAATGTCACATGTTCCTTGGAGAGTTTGGGATGCCTACACTCTTGTGGAGAGTGCTCAGCTATGTAGGCTATCCTGATGGAATGGAACCCCGCTACTTCTGGGCGAATGAGCAGTTGGGAGAAGGTCTCTTAGTTACTGTGGAGGTCGTTGTTTGTCCCTGAGGTGACAATTCTGAGTGGACAGGTTGGTGTTATGAGTCGACTGGTAGGACTGCTGAAGAAGCAGCTAGCAGAGCAGCCTTTGGGATCCTGAGGGATATCATGGATCATTTTCCTCAGGAGCTGGCAGCCACTTTGGCTGGAGTCTTTTCGAGGGGTAACCCCTCCACTAACTCATGGCAGCAGGCAAGAGGAAGATCTTTGGAGATTGGTGCAGCAGAAGGGCAGAACAGCGATAACCCTTCCATGAGCGCCATGTTCGCAGTAATGAGAGTGTTAGATGGAGTAGAAGGTAGCCTTAGACGTGTGTCTGGTGCTCTTGGTCATGCCCATGAGGACCAACGTCAGCTTCAGAGGGAGCATGATGCCAAGATTGAGAGGCTCACTGAAGAGGTGACTCGGTTAACTCACCAAAGGAATGTGGCCTAGACCAAGGAAGATGTTCTGAGAGCTCGATAGTTCGAGCTGGGATAGTAGCTGGCCAATGCGGAAGAATACAACGATAATCTACATGAAGAGGTTCACCTACTGAACAACCAGCTCCACCCTTATGTCCCACCTAGAGCCGCAGAAATGGATCTAGAAGGGGACGAGGAAGAAGAAGAAGTAGAGCCTGAAGAAGAAGTGGAGCCTGAGGAAGGAGATGATCCTACGTCTGACCTCGATAGTGATCATGATGTGGATTAGATCGATTAGTACTTAGTGGAAGGTCTAATGTATCACCTTTATTCATGTAATGGACCTATAGTTTGAGTTTGGCATTAGTGACTCGACTATCATGTAATGTTGATTATCGCACGTTTGGTTGAACATCAATGCAATTCCAGTCCTTTGTTGGTAATCACGATTTAAATTTGCATGCGTTATGAGCGCGATGAGTGGTCAATTTGGGGATGTCATGTTGCAAGAATGAATTGTTATGCCTCTGTTTTTATTGTGATTTTGAGAATTTTCTCCAGTAATTTTAGTTTGGCATGAGTACCTAATTCATCTGCAATCTCTTGACATCAACAATAATCGCTTATTGTTGCAACATCACAGATGACGCGCACCTGTGCTGGAGCTGGTGGCAGCCAGGATGGCAACCATGACGACTTGCCACCCCCACCGCCGCTGTCTGCTCAGGAGTTCTTTACATAGGTCCTAGGGAGCCAAAGGACAATGGAGGAAGCTTTGCGCCTTATCGTGCAAAACACTGCTCGTGGCCACCCACATCAACCAGGGGCCAAGCCAAATCAGCACAGTACATTCAAGAAGTTTCTAGATACGAAGCATCCAATCTTCAAGGTGGCTGAGGAACCACTGCAGGCCGATGAGTGGCTGAATACCATTGAGCAAAAATTCCGTCTGCTGAGGGTCACAGAGCATCTGAAAGCAGAGTATGCTTCTCATCAATTGCAAGGACCAGCAGGGATCTAGTGGACACATTTCCTATCGTCCTTGCCTGCTAATGTGCGAGTTACCTGGGAATAGTTCAAGCTGGCTTTTAGGGGACACCATATTCCCCCAGGCCTGATGCGCATGAAAGCAGCTGAATTTATGAGGCTCACTCAGGGAACAAAGTCACTCACAGAATATATGCACGCATTCAACAACTTGTCAAGATATGCTCTAAGTTTCATGGATACTGAGGAGAAAAAGATAGAGAGTTTCAAGCGAGGTTTGGGTACTAAACTAATGAAGACCATGGCCAATTCTAGGTGTGCCACGTACAATGAGTTTATTAGTGATGCCTTGACTCAAGAAAACCACAACAACATGCATGCAGTTGCCAAGGGTCGCAAGAGGGCATATGAGGCTGGTGCATCCGGATCTTTCCAGTTAAAAGCACCTATCACAGCTAGGCCACAATTCCATCCACTTGCACCCAAGTTTAGGCCTCCACCACCGAAAGCTCAGAATAATAGGCCACAGAAATCATTTCGTAAGGCGTTCACTATTACCTTACCAAAAGGAAATGGCAATCAGGACAGCTCCACCAGATTCAGAAGTAATCAACCATGTTTCAACTGCAACCAACTAGGTCATTGGTCCAAGGAGTGCCCCCACCCCAAGAAGAATAGCAACCAGAATCAGAACAATCAGAGATAGGTGAATGCCAGGGCACTGTTAGGGACAAGTGCATTATACCGCTGTGGAGGAAGTGCCCACCGGAGAAGTTGTCACGGCTAGTATGTTTCTCGTCAACAAACATCCTGCTGTTGTTTTATTTGATTCGGGAGCTTCTCATTCATTTATGAGTCAAGCATTTGCATCTAGACATGATCAAGAAATAATTGAAGTAAGTAAAGGGGGTTTTAACATAAGTTCAGCAGGGGGAACTGTTACTACCAAAAGGATAGTAAGAAATGTACTCATCTCGATACAAGGGAGGGAGTACACCACGGATTTGATAATATTGCCCGGGTTGTCAATAAGTGTAATCTTAGGCATGAATTGGATGAAGGATCATGGTGTTCTTATCAACACTAGCACCCATACTATTATGTTGAGAGAACCCATGGGAGGGAATGCTTTTCTAGTCCCACTCTCCCATGATTTCAAACCCCAACATTTAGCCTATGCTATCCAAACCACCACAATATGTGATATCCCTATGGTTTGTGAGTTTCCGGATGTATTTCGTGAGGAATTACCAGGTCTACCACCGGATAGGGATGTGGAATTTAAGATCGAATTAGTGCCAGGTACCTCACCCACGTCTAGAAGGCCCTATAGAATGCCACCCAATGAGTTAGCAGAACTTAAGGATTCAATTGCAGGATCTAGTAGGACAAGGGTCTTATCCAGCCTAGCTCATCTCCAGTGGGGATGTCCTAGCCTTGTTTGTGAAAAAGAAGGACAAGTCACTAAGAATGTGTGTAGATTATAGACCACTCAATGTTGTGACCATCAAGAACAAATATCCGTTGCCCCGCATCGACATCTTGTTCGATCAGCTAGCGAAGGCAAAGGTATTCTCCAAAATTGACTTGAGATCAGGCTACCATCAGATAAAGATCAGACCAGAGGATATACCTAAAACTGCTTTCTCTACTAGGTACGGCTTATACGAGTATTTGGTTATGTCTTTTGGACTAACAAATGCTCCAGCCTACTTCATGTACCTGATGAACTCGGTATTCATGCCTGAACTTGACAAGTTCATGGTCGTGTTTATCGATGATATATTGATTTATTCAGAAAATGAGTTAGATCATGAAGAACATCTGAGGGTTGTCCTATCCAGATTGAGGGAGCATCAGCTATATGCCAAGTTTAGCAAATGTGAATTTTGGTTGAGCAAAGTACCTTTCTTAGGTCACATTTTATCAAAAGATGGAATCTCTGTAGACCCATCCAAAGTACAAGAGGTCATGGATTGGAAAGCCCCAACTTCAGTTCATGAAGTTTGGAGTTTTCTAGGGTTAGCAGGATACTATCGTTGGTTTATTCTAGATTTCTCAAAGATAGCTAAGCCTATGACCAGACTACTTCAGAAAGATGAGAAGTACACATGGACACTAGAATGTGAAATAGCTTTTCACACCCTCAGAACTTTGTTGACTACAGCACCTGTGCTAGCACAACTAGACATTGAAAAACCTTTTGATGTATTTTGTGATGCCTTAGGAATAGGTTTAGGATGTGTGCTTATGCAAGAAGGAAGAGTAATTGCATATGCTTCTCGGCAATTGAGAAAACATGAAGTCAACTACCCTACACATGATTTGGAACTTGCAGCCATTGTTCATGCATTAAAGATATGGAGACATTACTTGTTGGGCAATGTATGTCATATCTATACTGACCACAAAAGCCTCAAGTATATCTTTACCCAGCCTAGAGCTTGAACATGAGACAACGAAGATGGTTAGAATTGATTAAGGACTACAATTTAGAAGTGCATTACCATCCGGGTAAAGCTAATGTAGTAGCCGATGCGCTCAGTCAGAAGTCCCATTGCAACACTATGGAAGCATTATTGGAAGATGGATTCAACTTGTTACATCCTGCTGTACTATATAATATCATGATCAGTTGTTCACTCGAGAGCAAAATCATAGAGCTACAACAGACAGATGTAGGAATAAGGCACATCAAGAGAAAAATGCAAGAGCAAGAAACCAAATATTTTAGATTGGACGAAAGAGGTGTATTATGGTTTGAGGATCGACTAGTGGTACCAAAAGACCGTGAGCTAAGGAATCAAATTCTAGATGAAGCTCACTCGTCCAAATTGTCCATCCATCTGGGTAGTAGTAAAATGTATCAAGATTTAAGAACCCATTTTTGGTGGACTAAGATGAAGAAAGAGATCGCAGCCTATGTTGCTAGGTGTGATAACTGTAGTAGAGTGAAAGCCGTTCATATGAAAACTACTAGATTACTTCAGCCATTGCCTATTCTAGGATGGAAATGGGAGGAAATCAGCATGGACTTTATCACAGGCCTTCCAATGATGCCACAAGGTCACGATTCAATATGGGTAATTGTTGATCGTCTCACCAAGTCAGCACATTTTGTACCAGTTCACACAACATATCACGTGGGGAAATACTCTGAGTTATATGTTTCCTAGATCGTGAGATTGCATGGAGTACCCAGGACTATAATATCAGATCGAGGACCACAGTTCATAGCTCGTTTCTGGGAGCACTTACACCAGGCCTTGGGAACCAAGCTAATAAGAAGTTCAGCTTATCATCCGCAAACTTCAGGACAGACAGAGCGAGTGAACCAAATCCTAGAAGATTTACTTAGAGCTTGTGTAATATCTTCAAAAGGTTCATGGGAGAAGTGGTTACCTTTAGCTGAATTCTCCTATAACAACAGTTATCAAGCAAGTATCAAGATGGCTCCATTTGAAGCCTTGTATGGCAGAAAATGTAGAACTCCCTTGAATTGGATTGAGCCAGGTGAAAGGAGATACTTTGGTATTGATTTTGTCAATGAAGCCGAAGAGCAAGTACATATCATCCAATAACATATGAAGGCAGCTCAATCAAGACAAAAGAGTTATGCCAACAGAAGAAGAAGACCACTAACTTTTGAAATAGGTGACTATGTATACTTGAGTGTATCACCCATGAAAGGTGTGAAAAGATTTAGGATGAAAAAGAAGCTTTCACCAAGATATGTAGGGCCATACAAAATTGTGGAATGAAAAGGAAATGTTGCATATAAGTTACAACTTCCACTAGAAATCAGTGCAATATTTAATGTGTTCCATGTGTCTCAGTTGAAGAAATGTCTTTGAATACCTGAAGAAGCTATTGCACCCACCAACGTGCAGCTTCAATCGGATTTGACCTATGAAGAAAAGCCAATTCGAGTATTAGAGGAGATGGAGAGAGTAACAAGGAGTAAGATTATTAAGTTCTATAAGGTGGTGTGGAACAATCATAGTGAACAAGATGCTACGTGGGAAAGAGAAGATTATCTACGAGAAGTTTATCCCGCCTTTTTCCAAGAATGGTAGGTCTTGCAAATCTCAGGACAAGATTTTTATAAGGCGGAGGGGCTATAACACCTTGGGTGTTAGCCTTGCATAACTTGACTTGCATAGCATGAGCATGATCATAAAGCATTCATATACAAGCTTTGACACTTGAAACATTGGGTTGCAACATCTGCAACGTTTGCTTATTATCGCATGTTTCTTAAACATATGCAACTCTTATCGTTATTTCATGTCTCCATGTGTCTATGCATATGAGCATGACTGGACACATGTACTTGGTGGATGTGAGTCACACAAACATGTAGCCACACCTAGGGTAGCAAATAGAACCTTGTTCAGGGTTACATTTTATGAACCAACACTTAAGCTTTCCTGTGATTACACTAACTAGCTCAATGAGTGACTACTACATGAAATGATTGGATAACCATTGCAAATTGCCTAAACATGTTTAGAGTATCTTTATGAACAACTTTGATATTCATGGTTAAGGGTAAAAAGGTCATTAAGCCATGCTTTGGTGTGTATCATCATGTAAATGTGACATGTTTGACCAAAGTTGAACTAGGTGTTAGAGACCTTGCATGGAGGAGATCACTAAAGCAAAGTTGTAGTATTTGACATAAGGAACAACTTTTATTTTTGGGTCATTGAATAATTCAGCTCATAACATGTTTGAATTGGTCCCACAAAAATCAGCAAAACCAAGATTCAACACTTAGCAAAATTTTGCTAAGTCTTGGATCACTAATAGCCTGACAAGCCGACATTGATCATGAATTTACTTAGTTTATGTTGCGAGTTAGCACGAGATCATTGAACAACATTTGGAGATGGTACTTAGGACTACGACTTTGGTTCTAAAAGAAATCACTGAATCGCTTTATATAGGGACTTAACTCGATTGCAAAACCCGCTGTCAGGCTCAGCTTGCATAACTGACGAACTGAACAACGCCGTTCAGTGGCCAACCACCGGCAGAGCCTGCGTGCTGCATGTCCGCGGCGACGGCCGCGCGTCGCCGTTGCCCTGACCGCGCAGGCCACGTCGTGCCTGAGCGCGGCTTCAACACTCCAACGTTTGCCCGCAACGCCCAGCGCCCTCATTTCGTTTTCCCGACCTCCTTCTTCACCCACAGCAGAGCCACCGAGCTCCTGCAGCACCGAGCAGCACCACCGTCGCCATAGTTGTGCGCAAGCTCGCACCGAGCCGCCCAATCATCACCGCAGCAGCACCACTAGCTCCCTAGCGACCCACTGCCTCCACCCGTGCTCGCTGACCACACCTGGTAAGCAACGGCGCCGTGTGCTAGCTCACCGGAGCATCCCCGCCGCGCCGTCACCGTGGCAGGGGCACCTCCCTCCACCGTAGACCGTGCAACCTTGCGCGATAGGTTCGCCTGAGCCCTAGGAAGCTCATTCGCGCCCTTTTGTGCTTCGCCGTAGCCCCCACTGGCGTAGCGCCGTCATCCAGTGTAGCCGCTCCACCATGAGCGCCGCCGCGGTACATAGCCCCGACGGAAGGTTCCACCGAGTAGCTCACCCGGTGCGCTAGGTCACGTAGGTCGCTCGATGAAGACGTCACCGACGGCGGACTCGCCGTCGACTGAGCCATGGCCGCGCGAGTTTGCTCAGCGTCACCGGCTCTATTTTGGTTTCGCTGACCGGTGGGGTCAACTGACCAGTGGGTCCCGCGTGTCAGCGACTCCCTGTATTAAAGCTAGTTCAGTTTGAATGCAGATTTCATATGTTTTGTAATTTTTGTATATTCAGTTTGATAGCTCTAAAAATTGTGAAATAAATTTGTTAGTGTTCCTTAGGAAGTGTAGTATTTAGGAAAAATATGTTCTTGACATTTACAGTAGAATTTTCTAGAAATTTAAATGGGGATTTGAAATGTGCTTTTGAATGCATTCAAATTTGTTTATTTTATATCTAGAGTTCCTATGCTCCAAAAATTATGAAATTTTGTGGTAAGCTAGTCTTAGCATATGTGAGCTCTAGTAAAAATTTGAAGATGAGTGCATGTGTACATATGTAGTTATATATTTTTCTTTTATAATTAGGAGATCCTTGTGTAAATTTTTATAAATTATTTAGGAATCCAAAATTTATGAAATTTGTTGGAGGTAATCCTAGTACTATATGGATGCTAAGAAAAATAGGAAATCTGTTGCTTGACACTTTTCAATAGGGTTTTCTATTTATGCTATTTCAAGCCTTGCTGCCTTATCATTTTTGTATAGTATGTTCTACTTGGTAAAATGACATGAAATTTTTATAGTAATCCTTTGATAGCATTAGTAAGGCACTGTAAATTTTTAAGAATTTTTGAAACACATCTGATATATGTTTATTGTTTAACCTAGATATCTAAATAAAACAATGAAGGCATCTAAATAAATAGTTTGGGCTTCACCATTATATTATCTTAAATGTATTTGGTATGCTTAAACTGTTGGTAGATTTTATGTTGTCAAATTTTGAATGATTACATGAAGTAGAAGTATTATTACTTTATATTGCATATTGAATAGTTTCCGGACTGATTCTGGAGTTTGATGAATTGTATGTTGAAAATGATGTGTACTGTAAAAATAGTTAATAACAAAGTTGTAGAGAATTTGATAAGCTTTCCAGAAAGTCTAGGATCACTATGTTTGTATTAGTAGAACTCTAGTTATGAGTGAAACAAGTAGCTACTGTTTTGTGGCATAGTCGGTGCATTGTAGAAGTAGTTAATTAATAATCGAGAAGAGATATGCACCTACTCAATAAACATGATGCACTTGTTAACGTATATGCATTCGTAATACTTATGCCATATTCATGCATCTAGGATCGGAGGAAGAGATCACGTTGCTGGAATTCGAAGAAGCAGAGGAAGAGAACCAGCAGGAGGATCCGCAAGCCGTAGCTCCCGAAGGCGTGGAGCAGAACCCTGAAGAGCTTCCGGAGTGTCCTGACCACCGCCCTACTTCCTTTCTACGAGGCAAGCCTTGGAGGATTTTAAGTCTCCCCGTAATTTACAAATGTTTACTTAAGTACTTATGATTGATGCATTTGGTTATAAGAGTTGAATGGAACCACTTGATGCATATAAATTCCTTGTCCAGATATTACACCTTTAACCGGTATAGGTCTAGGATCAAATATATGCTTAGCCATGCTTAGACCGGTAGAAGTCGGGTGATGTCCTGTCACCTGCGAGATGTAGGTGGATATCGAAGTACGGTTGGCTATATCTGCTATCATGGAACAGAACCATGAGGAAAAAGTAAATCGAGACCGGACGGGAGGTCGATAGAGAAGCAACAAGACATGGAGGTCTTGGGTATTGTTGACACAAAATGTGATGCACTGTGCCCCACACACAGCAAGCCAGAAAGCATGGCTTCAATTGGGCCCCCAGGTGCTTCGTGATCCGGAAACGTGCTAGTCAGTTTGACCTGAAAAAACTAACAAGGGATAAAATAGTTAAATGCCAAATCGGAACATGTCGGGTGAGACCAGATAGTTCCATATATATGGCCCTGAAGCCACTTACAACGACATACAGCTATAGGAAGCTATCTGCCAACAAGTTTATAAACCATTCAGCTAATCGTAAAATGAGCACACATAAAAATCCGATTGCTGAATGCATATGCATGGGAAGACATGTTTGAACAAGTGAAATTAATTATGAGTTAACGCATAACCAAGCTCAGCAGTCCAGCCGAGTTGGGGTCCATGAAGAAGGAACATGCAAATAAACACGATTAAACTAATCTAAAACCTGCATCTGCCGCACGACACCTAGTTTCGTTAAAGCTTAAACGTAATTAACAGGCATGAACCCATAACATGTGACAATCTAGATTAAAATAATTCAGTCATTATGAGCATGTTATCTATTTGCAAAGGTAATATGAAAAGCAATGATCATTGAAGCGCGAATAAAACCATAAAAAAGGGCCAAACAATATTAATCTAGATTGGGCAGAAGTGTGTTACAAATATATAAAATATTTAAAACATGCAACACATGATAACTTAATGAATCTATTTAGATTTG